>NC_138776.1:235903718-235948461 GCF_965119305.1 Pelophylax lessonae
ATATATATATATATATATATATATATATATATATATATCCTTTTTTTTTTTTTCCTCGTCGCCATGCCACAGCCGAAGGCCCCTTTCACACGGGCTGTCTGATCAGATCCGCCTGTCAGTTTTTCCGGCAGACCTGATCGGACCCTTGATTCTCCTCTATGGAGCAGTAATCTGCCGCCATCTGATCCTGTCCACCAAAAGCAGACGGATGGTGGTTCTATTTTCTATCCATCCCGTGGATCGGATCAGATGGCATCGGATGGAAAGAGACAGACAGTCTGTTTCCATCCAATTGTGCTATAGAGGAGAGTGGGGTTCTAGTCGTATTTATGTGTAAATTTAGTATTCGTTTTATTAAATAAAGCTTGGTTGTTAGTTTAAAAAAAAAAAACTGGCTCCTAACTTTTTTAGCTGGCTCCTAGATTTCAGGAAAATTTGTCAAGCCCTGCCCTAAACTATAGACAGCCCCTTGATTATAAGGGCTGTGCCTACCTGCACATGTAGTCTGCTGGTCTCCTGTAACACCTGGGAAGGTTAGAGGCTTCATTCCTCCCTAGACTCTTTAATGCCTCTGAACTCCAGAATCCAACTCGGGAATTACTAATCCTGCAGAAAAATGAAAACCTCATTTATTCTATTTATAACAGCCATTCTGGAGCTCAATCTGCATGCTTGAGAACCCTGTGTTCCATTTATCTCTTTTTACACAGCAACAGGGCCCAGCACTGTCACATACTATAGTGCCTTAGTGCAGTGGTCCTCAACTCCGGTCCTCGGGGCCCACTAACAGGCCAGATTTTAAGTATTACCTTGGGGAGATGTAGACTAGAATACTGCAATCACTGAGCAGCAAATTATATCACCTGTGATGTAATTTAGTTATCTTGCAAACCTGGCCTGTTAGTGGGTCCTGGGGACCGGAGTTGAGGACCACTGCTTTAGTGCAGTCGGCTGCCATTTATGGATGAATGATGCTGCACTAATGTACGCAATGTGCCTGCTTGCAGAGGTGTCTTCCGACCCAAAAGGAAATGTCTCATAATGGCTGCTTGGAATCATTAGCGTTGATATAGGAGACAGACAACTATCTACTGCAGGCACTGTCTGAGGTTTGACTGATTTTTCTTTTGTGTTGTTTTCTTCCAGAGTACCTCGACATAGAAACTGAATTGGTCAGATTTATTACGCCCATCATAACACAACTTTAACATGAAGAAGCCATGAGATTGGAATCTTCTAGAGTTTCTTGATGAAAACTGTGTAAGTTTAAAGGCTAAATCCACCCAAAACTGGTACCATGGTCGTATGTGATTGCTGTTCGTTTAAATAATTTTTATATATGGGTCACCAGTGGCAAGATCCTTTTCCTTATTCTGTACCTGTCATGATACCAAGAAGGGAGGTCTCACCCCCTTCTCCCGCACTCTGCATATTGTAAATGTAAAACGGAGCTTATTAAGGAGAGTGTACTGGGAAAGGTTGTGAAATCTTGCATGCAGTAATTGTTTTGTTTTGCTTGTCTAGGTGTTGATCAGCTCCCAATAACTAAGTCACAAGATGAAGGGGCAAAAAGAAGAACCGAAGCCATCAGCTGGGGGAAATAAACGTTTCATTATTCCATCTCAGGAGCCAGAGACCGTTCCGGTGAGCCTGCAAAATGACTTCCACTTTGCAAGCTGTGTATAAATTCATAGATTATTGTTCTTCCTTCATGATTTAATCGTGCCTTCCCTGCCCTGCTTCTGTAGGGATCAGAAGCATACTTTTTAATGCCGAGCTCCAGGAATTCAGCCACTTTTTTTATGATGAGCTGGCTTAGTATGGGTTAAATCCAACATGGGCTTCTCTTTTTTATTTACAATTGGCAGTTTTACTGAGCGCTGGGAGTACAGCCATTACTATACTCCTAGTGCTCCGACAGGGGAGATGCTGATTTTTCACATAGCAGTAGCTCCTCTTGCCTCTCCCCTCTGCTGTCCATTCACAGAAGGCTTTGTATTTTATTTATTTTTTTGGGTGGAGGGTGGACAGAGTTGCTGCATGCCACGCTGCAGTAGCTGAGACCAGAAGGTGAGAGTTCCTGAAGTATAGTGATAGCTATGCTCCTGGTAATCAGTATAGTATGGGTTAAATCCAACATGGGCTTCTCTTTTTTATTTACAATTGGCAGTTTTACTGAGCGCTGGGAGTACAGCCATTACTATACTCCTAGTGCTCCGACAGGGGAGATGCTGATTTTTCACATAGCAGTAGCTCCTCTTGCCTCTCCCCTCTGCTGTCCATTCACAGAAGGCTTTGTATTTTATTTATTTTTTGGGTGGAGGGTGGACAGAGCTGCTGCATGCCACGCTGCAGTAGCTGAGACCAGAAGGTGAGAGTTCCTGAAGTATAGTGATAGCTATGCTCCTGGTAATCAGTATAGTATGGGTTAAATCCAACATGGGCTTCTCTTTTATTTACAATTGGCTGTTTTACTGAGCCCTGGGAGTACAGCCATCACTATACTCCTAGTGCTCCGACAGGGGAGATGCTGATTTTTCACACAGCAGTAGCTCTTCTTGCCTCTCCCCTCTGCTGTCCATTCACAGAAGGCTTTGTATTTTATTTATTTTTTTGGGTGGAGGGTGGACAGAGCTGCTGCATGCCACTCTGCAGCTGCAGTAGCTGAGACCAGAAGGTGAGAGTTCCTGAAGTATAGTGATAGCTATGCTCCTGGTAATCAGTATATTAACGAGAGAAGTCCATGAGGCGGCATACACTTTGTTGAACATAACCCATAATAATCCGGCACATTTTGGAAAGTGGTTAAATTCTTGGAATTTAACCTTGGGCCCCTTTCACACGAACGATCTGATCAGAACCACCTGTCAGTTTTTTAGGCGGACCTGATCGGATCCTCCATGCATCCCTATGGGGCAGCAGATGTCCTTGAAATCCGGACGGATGGAAACCCTATTTTCCATCTGTCCAGCGGATGGGATCGCATGAGAAGGGACAGGCGGTCCGTTCTCATCCGATTCCCCCATAGAGAACAGCGGGGATCTGACACCTCACTCTCCGCACATAGAGCGGAGACGGAGCTGTCATCTGCCTGCTCAGCGGGGATTGGTGGATCGATCCCCCGCTGAGCAGCATGGAGTCCTCCGGACGGAGGCGGACCGTGTGAAAGGAGCCTTAAGTGTATGGGTTAATAGGAAAATCAGAGTGTAATTATCCTAGATTGAAGTTTAAGATGCTTCTGAGATGATTAATAGGTGCATTTGATCTGCAGTTGACTACCTTCCTAGTTGCAGCAAACCTTCGTAAAATTACTCTACAGGTCAAGTAGCTTGGCAGTGGCTTCAAGCAGGGGCAAAAGTAAGCTTGTGGTAGGGATTCAGACTCCAGTTGTGGGTCCACAGAAATGGACAAAGTCATGGCTCAATTTGAGCAGCTCCCTCAAAAGCACACAGAAGCCCACCAAGGTGTTGGCATCGCTACTACACCTAACTTCAAACAAAAAAAAAAATGCCCTCCCTCGCTTCTGTAAAGCTTTGCTGTGGTTGGTGTTGAGGGCTCTTTTTTGAGCCCGTGTCAATGCATTCGTTTGAGGTGCTTCCTGAGGTTATTCAGATTTCTTTGACAAGTGTATTTTCTTTAGGCTGGAGACCACGCTGGACTGACTGAATTGGGTAAGTGGCTGTGTAGGTAGTAAGGAAGGAATCCCTTCCAGTAGGTTGTGTCTGGCAGTGGATGGTGATTGAAAAGACAAGAACTCACTGCTCAAGGTGGTGTGATTGCCTGATGACTCACACCGGTGCATGCCCTGGCTCGCCTTCGTGAAAAATTACCTGATTAAGCACACAGTCAGTGTGTGAAACGCGTCTACCTTGTCACGATTGTCATATTTGGATGTCCAGTCAATAAATCTGGATTTTGACTCAACCTGGAGTGCTGCCAATTCCTTTTCCTTTATCAAGTGGATGGTGATGGTGGACCCTCTTGGGAATTTTGGGTGAAACCTTTCTGGTACAGCCTTATGGTCGTTTCCAAGAGAACTTGGGTGGGAAGGAATGATCGCCTGGAAAAATGCAAGTTGCGATGTAGGGCTTGTGTGTGTGTGTGTGTGTATATATGTATATATGATATATATATATATATATATATATATATATATATATATATATATATATATATATATATATATACCAAAAGTATTGGGACGCCTTCCTTTACACCCACATAAACTTTACTGGCATCCCAGCCTTAGTCCGTAGGGTTCAATATTCAGTTGGCCCACCCTTTACAGCTCTGACGGCTTCAAACCTTCTAGGAAGGTCGTCCACAAGGTTTAGGAATGTGTCTATGGGAATGTTTTGACTATTGTTCCATAAGCGCATTTGTGAGGCACTGATGTGGAAGAGACGGCCTGGCTCGCAGTCTCCGATCTAAATCATCCCTAAGGTTTTCTATCGGGTTGAGTTCAGGACAGGTGTGCAGGCCAGTCAAGTTCCTCCACCCCAAACATGCTCATCCATGTCTTTATGGGCCTTGCTTTGTGCACTGGGGCGCAGTCATGAAGGAACAGGAAGGGGCCATCCCCAAACTGTTCCCACAAAGTTCAGAGCATAAAGATGTCCAAAATGTCTTGGTATGTTGACGCCTTAAGAGTTCCCTTCACTGCAACTAAGGGGCCAAGCCCAACCCCTGAAAAACAACCCCACACCATAATCCCCCCTCCACCAAATGATTTGGACCAGTGCACAAAGCAAGGTCCATAAAGACATGGATGAGCGAGTTTGGGGTGGAGGAACTTGACTGGCCTGCACAGAATCCTGACCTCAACCCGATAGATCACCTTTGGGATGAATCGGGGCAGAGACTGCGAGCTAGGTCTTCTCATCCACATCATGGGTGGGCAAACTCAATATTGATCCCTACCGACCTAAAGCTGGATACACACTATACAACTTTTGTTGTTAGATTTCCTTTAGATTTACCTTCAACTATGTAGTGCAAGGGCCTGCTTGATTGCGTACAAATTGAAAGTGTTTAGGTTTGACCTCATATTATATGGTTTTGGTAAATCTAAAGGAAAAAATCTAATTGTATAGTGTGTATGGCTCATAAGACTGGAATGTCTTTAACCACTTTTGGACCGCCTGCCGCGTATTTACATCAGTACTTTGAGGATAGATACCAGTGTTATGGCAGCAGATAGCTGCCATAACCGTAGTATTTCTCTACATAACTGGCAGTCCTCTTTCACATAAAATTGGTCCCAGAGGCGGATTTGGCACGGGATCACTTTTATGGGCGAGGGGAAAGGTGCCCACCCCCCTTCCCGCCACTTCCTGGTCCTTTTCCCCACTTAACCAGATGCCGTCGGTAGCGGGGAAAATGATCCGGGTCTGTTGCAGTCCCAGGCAGGATGTCGAGTGAGGCCGAGATGGCCCCCACTTGACTCTATGGCCTTGGAGGACCGGAGCGATGTCCTACGTCTCTTCCTCCTAAAGGGCCCATTTTTTGTTTTTCTTGCTGGAAAAAAAATTATTTTATTTTTATTTTTTTTTTGACCCCCAGATCTCACAATAAAGAGGACCTGTCCTGCTTATTTCTATTACAAGGGATGTGTACATTCCTTGTAATAGGAATAAAAGTGATCAAAAAAAAGTTTTTAAAGGGACAGTGTAAAAATAAAAGTTAAAATAAATAAGAAAAAAAAAAAATGCCCCGTCCCTCCAAGCTCGCGCGCAGAAGCGAACGCATACGCAAGTTGCGCCCACATATTTAAACAATGTTCAAACCACACAGCTGAGGTATTGCCGCGATCGTTGGAGTGAGAGCAATAATTCTAGCCCTAGACCTTCTCTGTAACTCTAAACTGGTAAACTGTAGAAATTCTTAAAACGTTGCCTATGGAGATTTCGAAGTACAAATGTTTGTCGCCATTCCATGAGCGTACGCCATCTTGAAGCATGACATGTTGGGTATCTATTTACTTGGCATAACATTCTCTTTCACATTCTAGAAAAAAAAATTGGCTAATTTTTACTGTTTTCTTATTTTGCAATTAAAAAAACTATTTTTTTTCAAAAGAATTGCATTTGTACGACTGCTGCGCAAATATGGTGTGACAAAGTATTGCAAGAATCACCATTTTTTTTTTTTCTCTAGGCCCTCTGCTAAAAAATATAAATTTAAATATATATATATATATATATATATATATTTTTTTTAGCAGAGACCCTAAGGCCTAGAGAATAAAATGGAGATCCTTGCAATACTTTGTCACACCATATTTGCGCAGCAGTCTTACAAATGCAATTCTTTTTTTTTTAATTGCAAAATATGAAAACCGTAAAATTATTTTTTGGGGGTTCTAAGTGATCTAAGTAATTTTCTAGTAATCTAAGTAATTTTCTATCCAAAAATACTGATTTTAACTTGTAAACAACAAGTGTCAGAAAAAGCCTGGTCCTTAAGTGGTTAAAGTTTGTTAGCGATCGATCGATTATTGGCAAAGCCGATATATCGAGGGCCAATCTGCACTTTCCCTGATATATCGGAATCGGCCACCAAGGTGACCAATATTGCCGATATTTCAGGAAAGTGCTTGTACCGGGGTGATGCCTGCAGCTAGAGGTATCCCCCCCCCCCCCCCCCCCCCCCGGTACCGGCGTCCATAGCCGACGGTCGGCTGTCTTGTAATGCCAACGAATGCGGCTGAGAAGCCGCTCGGCTGTCATTACAAGGAGCGGGAGGGAACGTCCCGTCCCCCCCTCCCGTTGCCTTCCGCGGCTCGTCCCACCGGGAGACCCGGGCAACCAGCCTGCGTGGATGCCAAAGACTCGGGTCTCCATGTAAAAACCCAGAAGTGATGTCATGACATCACTTCCGGGTACTCTGCGCCAGATTCAAAAAGTGACCGCATCCAAACTTGGCATTTTGAATGCTTTTAGAGAAGGGCTTTGGGGTCTTTTAGACCCGCAGATCCCTCAACAAGAGTACCTGTCAAAGAAAACAAAATTTACATTTTACATTTTTTAAATGTACGAAAATATCGGCCGATACACGATGACCAAAATATCGGTATCGGCAATGAAAAAACGATATCAGTCGATCACTAGTTTATGTGCATGTAAATGCAGGCATCCCAATACCTTTGGTAGTGTGTGTGTGTATATATATACAGTATATATGTATATTAAACAATTAGTGACTGCAATAGGTGTGTAAAATTGCTAGCACACGGAATAATAGGTAAAAACTGAACATGAATATGTACCAATAAAAGGCTAGAGCGATGGTGAAATGGGTATGTTCATTGTTTTAATAAAAATGTACAGTCAGCCTTCTGACCTGCTTCGTAAAGATTTTGCACTGCCATATAAGTCTTCTCCAATTCTTAGAGCAAACAAATGCCCATCAACACTGGCTTTTCATTTCCTTTTGTTTTTTATCTGGCAGGTGCGTTCTTTGTTTCATGCCCATTCATCAGTTTCATCCACAGATGTGGCGTCGGGAGGCAGTTATGCTGATTACATTTTCAAGAGAGAACCCAAGGTCCCAGAACGTAAGAATGTAGATGTCAAGCAGACTTCAGGTCTGGAGCACAAACCTCTGGTAGAGAATTTAGGCTCCCAACAGAAGATTCAGGACGGGTCTTCCAGTCTGCAACAATATCCTCAAGCCATGAATACAGACTTGGGCTCGGGAGATAAGTCTCTAAGTGGGAAGGAAGGTTTGGGGACAGAACAGAAGACTGAAAACGGGAAGGGGGATCCTGTGAAGGTGGCAACTTCTGTTGGAGGACCGTCGGCCATCTCAGCAGTAAAGTCAGTCGGTGGGAAGAGCTGTATTGTGGTCAGCACACGACAGGTAAGAGGCTTCATAAGTGAACATCTCTAGAGGAACAGTTGCCTGTGTTATGCCCCGTACACACGTGCAGATTGTCGGCCGAACGATCGGCCGATTTTCGGCTTGTTAGTATGATGCTTCCAACAGCCGACAGCTCACTTTTGGCCGAAAAGAATCTGTCATGCAAGCATTAAAATTTTTGTATGCCGACACCAGAGCGGCCGATTGTTCGCCAGTCAATACAGAATTTGGCCGACAGACAGCAGATTTGCAAGACTGGGCATGCTCAGAAAAGAAAAAACACAGGGAAAGTTAACCATCACATGACATCACTTCTGCAGTCGGCTGTAGTCGGCGGACAAAATTCTTGTGCAGTCTTTTGCACTTTTCAACAGACCCGACAGCCCGGGGACAAAAGACGGCCGATCGTTCGGCCGACGATCTGCACGTGTGTACGAGGCATAACTCCTAGAAACCAATCAGCTTCTCCTGTAAGCTGCATCCCTACTTTACTAAAATTCATACCGCCTCTCTACTAAACTGAACATGCACACCAATGCCTGTTAACCACTTAAGCCCCGGAGGATTTGGCTGCTAAAAGACCAGGGTTTTTTTTGCGATTTTTTTTTTTTTTTTTTTTACTGCGTGACTTTAACGGACAATTGCGCGGTCGTGCGACGCTGTACCTAAACGAATTTGACGTCCTTTTTTTCCCACAAACAGAGCTTTCTTTTGGTGGTATTTGATCACCTGTGCGATTTTTTTGATCATGCGCTATAAACAAAAAAAGAGCGTAAATTTTGCAAAAATAACAATATTTTTCACATTTTTTTTATATGAAATTCCCCAAAAAAAAATGTAAAAATCAAAATTTTTTAACATTTTCGGCCAATTTGTTTTATGCTACATATGTTTGGTAAAAAAAATCGCAAAAAGCGTATTTTGATTGGTTTGCGCAAAAGTTATCGCGTTTACTAACAAAGGGAAAGATTTTTGTCATTTTTTGGTGTTTTTTTTTTTTTTTTAACGTGTAATGGCGGCGATCTGCGATTTTTTTTTTTTTTTTTTTTTTTTTCGGTACTGCGACATTGCGGCGGACAGATCGGACCCTTGACTGACATTTTTGACACTTTTGGGGGTACCAGTGACATTACTGCAGTAATCAGTGCTATACATATGCACTGTTACTGCAAAAATGACACTGGCAGGGAAGGGGTTAACTTTATTGGACAAGGAGGGGTTAAGTGTGTCCTAGGGGCGTGTTTCTAACTGTGCAGGGACATTGCTATTGGTGTAAAAGCAAAGATCCACGGTTCTACATAGTAGAACGGTCAGATCTTCACTTTTACACAGGGAGAACTGACAGGCGGCTTGTTTACATAAGCCGCTCCGCCTTTCTCCCTTCACAGGAGCGATCGCAGTGTTACTGGCGGACATCGAGTCCGCCGGTCACACGCACTGACTTGTCTGCGCCCGCCCGCAATTGGCTCGCAAGTCAGTGACAGGCGAGTGACGTACCGATACGTCACTCTGCCTGGCCGGGGCTGACCGCCGCAGTATATAGTCGTGCGGCGGTCGGCAACCGGTTAAAATTGCTCGAAAATGCTTGTGCATCCAAGACTGCATGCAATTTTCAGGTACAAATTTTTTTTTTTTGTAACTTTGGGAGAGAGTAGCGAAGAGGTAAAACCCCTGCTAGTCTGTGTTCCATGTGGTGGATTTTTCTTCACTTCCTTGTAATGATTCGCGAACCTCAATCAGGCTCAAAATAGATTTCCGCTGCTGGGTCTAATTAGATAGGTGGTGCATGCACGAGGAGATCACACTGACACACGTTGTTCAGGTAAATGATACTTTCTGTTTATTTCTAATGTACAGCGAGTTAAATAGTTAGTAGGCGGTGTCATATGTTAGTACGTCATAAGCATAATACTGATTATTTGCAGCTTTCTGATTCCATTATAAGGTAGTCCCCTTCGAGTTTATGAATTTTTCGATGGAGGGGGTATCTAGTAAAAGCCATTTTGAGTAAGGAATTCAGAAATGCATATTTACATATATGTGAAAGACATAGAAAAATAGACAGGGAGCTGCACAGGCTGTGTACAGCCTGCCCAACGAGTGAATGACCGTACACATTTGTTGTTTTAAACGCCACCGCATTGGTGTTTACCCGCGTATACTTCTCTGATGTATTTTCTGAAGTGAAACCTGTGTAATGCCCCGTACACACGTGCAGATTATCTGCAGACTTACCAAAACCATATAATATGAGGTCAAACCTAAACACTTTCAATTTGTATGCAATCCGGCAGGCCCTTGCACTACATAGAAAAGGTAAATCTGAAGACAAAAGTCTTCAGATAATCTGCACCTGTGTACGGGGCATAAGTCTTGTGTGCATGAACCCTTTATTGTTCTAAAATGCTTTCTGCATCTATAGCCTTGATGTGTGAAGGCTTCTGTTTCCTACAGAGGGGGAATCCGCTTCTTAAGCACGTCCGGAATATCCCGTGGGAGTTTGGAGAAATTGTACCAGACTACGTGTTGGGGGAGACTTGCTGTGCTCTCTTCATTAGGTGAGTCACTGTTTCTATCTCTATCTCATGTCATTGTTACACTGCCGAACTGTGAGCCAAGACTTGCAGACAAATGGTTACATGCGATTTACTATCCCTGGACCCAGACAGTTTGCATCCAGAGATTCTGGTTCTAGACTCGGGTAACTGTCTGACCGTAAGACGCCATAGCATATGATGATGGACTTCTTATGAAGGGGAATGTTGGAAAATTTGTGTTCGCTCAGCACTGCAGCCAATTGGATCAGTGTACTTTGACAGCAGAGGAGTCATTGCTGTCAGAATACAATGGTACAGCCACCAATGAATACACAATACAATGGTACATCCACCTTGATTGTGTGGATGGGGGAAATCTATTTGTCTTAGTGGTGTACTGAAATTCCGTAGACCCATACTTTTGGCCGAAAATGGGCCTATCCCATTTTAGCCGAAAATGGGCCTATCCCATTTTGGCCAAAAAATGGGCCTATCCCATTTTGGCCGAAAATGGGCCTATCCCAATTTGGCCGAAAATGGGCCTATCCCATTTTGGCCGAAAATGGGCCTATCCCATTTTGGCCGAAAATGGGCCTATCCCATTTTGGCCGAAAATGGGCCTTTCCCATTTTGGCCGAAAATGGGCCTTTCCCATTTCGGCCGAAAATGGGCCTTTCCCATTTCGGCCCGAAAATGGGCCTTTCCCATTTCGGCCCGAAAATGGGCCTTTCCCATTTCGGCCCGAAAATGGGCCTATCCCATTTCGGCCCGAAAATGGGCCTATCCCATTTCGGCCCGAAAATGGGCCTATCCCATTTCGGCCCGAAAATGGGCCTATCCCATTTCGGCCCGAAAATGGGCCTATCCCATTTCGGCCCGAAAATGGGCCTATCCCATTTCGGCCCGAAAATGGGCCTATCCCATTTCGGCCCGAAAATGGGCCTATCCCATTTCGGCCCGAAAATGGGCCTATCCCATTTCGGCCCGAAAATGGGCCTATCCCATTTCGGCCCGAAAATGGGCCTATCCCATTTCGGCCCGAAAATGGGCCTATCCCATTTCGGCCGAAAATGGGCCTATCCCATTTCGGCCGAAAATGGGCCTATCCCATTTCGGCCGAAAATGGGCCTATCCCATTTCGGCCGAAAATGGGCCTATCCGGAAAACGGGTCATATATGCCGAAAATCATAGCTGACCTTATCCCTGGTAACTTACTCTGCCGGGACTCGTCCCGGCGAGTGAGGGAGGCTGGAGGGGCCGTCTGACCTTTATTTTCCCCTAACGGTGTCTCCCTGCTCCAGCCGCCATCTTCAGGCTCAGGATGGCCGGTGGGCAGTCTGTGATTGGGCGAATGGGGCTGGCCTGTGCCTGTCCAGTCACGGCATAGCATAGGTGGCGGTTTCTTCCGGAGCCGGGCCCCGCCTTCGCAGTCTCAGACCAGCGCACTTAGCCTCAGCACACCAGCCGCCTGCTGCTCAGCTCCGGACCCGACCGCGGACATTTTTCCTCTTACTGTAAGTGAGTGCCGGCAGATAATTGTCACTAAAAGATCTGATGTATGCCAAATGGGGGGACAAGGAGTTTGAGGGCAAGAAAATAATACAAAGCTAAAAGAGTTACAGAAATAAGTGACTGCTAGAGGAAGAGAGCAGAGTGCTGTTTGTTAGAGAAGAGTGGGGAACAAAAGAGAGATATTGGAGAAAATGAGGGGGTGCCTGGGGTGCTAGAGAGGGACTCGTCTCAGCAGTGCCATAAAACAAAAATTCTGTCTGGAAGAGAAAGATAAGGAACAGGGTGAGAATACAGAGACACTCTCCTTTTCGGTTTCGGTTTTCCGCCAAGGGCATCCTGAATTTTCGGTTTCGGCCCAGAATTTTCATTTCAGTGCATCCCTAATTTGTCTGATCAAAAAAAAAATAACATCTATCTATGGCAAGCTTTAGTTACAAGTAAGGTACACAGAACTATAAATTCTCTGTGTAAGTGTTAAATGGCCTGGAGCTGTCATATGGAGTGAGTCACATACTCCTCTATACCTAAAAGTACCATTTATTTACTTGCACATGTTTATTTACTTGCACACTGCTTGACCTTAACAAGTCTGAAGGGGAATATTTTGCTCCGCCAACACTCCTGAACAGAGAGTAGAGGTGGAAACATTTTCCATTGATTTTAAAGCAGAGCTCCAAGCTCCTTCAGAAAAAAATTAAAAGCCAGCAGCTACAAATACTGTAGCTGCTGAATTTTAATATTAGGGCAACTGCCTGTCCAGGAATCCAGCGGTGTCCTAACCCGAGCCAATTTTTTATTCGGCTCCCAGGTGCTGCCGCCATGTGGCTTCACAGCTGGTTCCCTACTGCGCATGCGTAAAGCGTGCTGCGCTTTGTGGATGGCCTGGCTGCAGGGGAAGGAGGAGTAGGGCTGAACATCCGGCCACAGCAAACTCAGGAACTGTCAAAACCAGGTACCCGCTCCACCCAGAAAGGTGCCAAATGTGGCGGGGGGGGGGAGGAGTCAGATAAGCAGAGCTTCCCCTTTTGGATGGAGCTCTGCTTTAAAATGAGCCCCTTTGAGACTAAGCCTTTTTCTGACACTTGTTGCTTACAAGTTAAAATCTGTATTTTTAGAACCTCCAAACATAATAAAAAAAAAAAAAATATATATATATATATATATATATATATATATATATATATATATATATATATATATATATATATATATATATATATATATATATATATATATATATATATTATTACATTTTTCTTTTTTTTTTCCTTGACCCTTGAGAACAAATTGGCAGTCGTTGCAATATTGTATGCCACGCTGTATTTGAGCAGCCATCTTTCAAACCCAATTTTTTTAGAAAAGATACTTTTCATGAATTCAAAAAAACAAAACTGGAAAGTTAGCGCAATAATGTGAAAGATGACGTTACGCCGAGTAAAAAGATATCTAACATGTCATGCTTTAAAATTGCGCACACTCGTGGAATAGGGACAAACTACGGTATTTAAGAATCTCTATAGGCGACACTTTAAACATTTTAACGGTTATCAGTTTAGAGTTACAGAAGTGGTCTAGTTCTAGAATTATTGCTCTCGCTCTAACGATCGTGATGATACTTTACATGTGTCTTTTGAACACTGTTTACATTTGCGGGTGTGACTTTTTTTTTTTTTTTTCATTACTTTCATTGCTGTCACAAGGAATGTAAACATCTATTAGACCCCAAACCCCTCCTCTGCACTTGAAAGAATTTAATATAGAGAGAGAGATAGATAGATAGATATGTTTGTGTGTAGATAGATAGATGTGTGTGTATATATGAATTCAAATGGTGGTTTTCTGTGTCATGCCCCTCCAGCCTGTGTCTTAGAATAATTGCGAGGTGAAGCCTCCATCAATCTACATGTAATATCCCACCCCCATTGTGTTTAGGTGGTTAGTGGGTATGGAGGAGGGTGGAAGTGGGCTGTCGTTTACCACTGTGTATACACCCACATGTGTGATTCTATAGTCACATGGGCTGCTCAGATGTAATGGGGAGGAAATGCTCAGCATAGAAAATCACAAAAAAATGCCAGCACTGCTCTGCAAAATCCCTAGCTGAATTGGGGGCATGGGCAAACGGGGGGAGATGGAGAACAGCAGGATCAACCAGGTTTTTTTTGTAGACTACAGAAAACGAATCTCATAGTGACTGAGTGGGTATGAACAGCATGTACAATAATAAAATATGCCCTGATGCACCCCGTGACGCACCTCCATCCCTCAATAACATAGAAAGTTGTAAAGATTTGTCCTTGTGACTTTAAATGGGGTGCAACACGCCCAATGATACAATATAAAAAGCAAGTTTATTGGAACATACAAGGTCAGCAAGACGTTGGATGTTCCAATAAACTTGCTTTTTATATTGTATCATTGGGCGCGTCGCACCTTTTTTTTAAAGTCCCAAGGGCAAATCTTTAAAACTTTATATGAACACCATTTATTCATGGTTTTTGTTTTTTTATGATATGGGTCTTGTGACATTTTATAGGGGAACTAAACTCCCAGAATCGCTCAGCTCCTCATTCCAGTTAAATTTTTTGCTGGCTGCTGTCATCTACTCCCAGGCTACTTTGGGGTGCCAGGTTTTCGGCCTCTTGATTGACTGGTCAGGGAATGATGTAACCCTGCGCATGCGCATGGGAGCTTGTTGTTCCAGCACAGCCAGAGTGTGTTGGGGATGCACACTGGGCTGCATGGCTAGATGACTGCAGGCAGGCGAGTAAGTGTTTTGTTTGTTATTGCAGTAGAGACCTAGCATGTCTCTTCCGCTGTAAAGAGCTGCCTCCGTTTTTTTTTTATTGGTTAAAGCGGAGTTCCACCCAAAAGTGGAACTTCCGCTCATTTGCTTCTCCCCCCCCCCCCCTCCGGTGCCACATTTGGCACCTTTTAGGGGGGAGGGGGGAACAGGTATCTGTTTTTGACAGGTACCCTTCCCCACTTTCGGGAGACGGCGCCGCGTCACCGTCCCTTCGGAAGTTTGGCCCCCTCCTCCTTCCCCCGCCGCTGAGCCAATCTGAATGCGCAGCGCGCTTTGCGCATGAGCAGTAGGTACCCGTGAAGCCGCGGTTCCCTTACCAGCAATGGCGACGGCAGCACCCAACAGCCGATGGAAACATCAGCTGCAGTGCCGACATCGCTGGACTCCGGGACAGGTAAGTGTCCTAATATTAAGTCAGTATGTGTAGCTGCTGACTTTTAATTTTTGGAGGGGGGCGGAACTCCGCTTTAAGTTTTTAGTTCCACTTAAAACAAGTGGACAAAGAGAGCAAAACTTTTGCTGACTGGAACGGTCCTGGAGTAGAGTTGGGGGTAACATGTACATGTGGTGGTTGCCAAAGTCGGGGACTAGGCACAGGTTGGTGAATATTTTGTGTTTGGAGTTGAAGATCTAGATCAGTGGTAGACCAGTGGGGTTTGACTACTAGACACTTAGAATTTGTCAGTTTCACTCAAGCCAGCATAGTGGTAGGTGTGTATTTTATTGGGAGAGATGTTTAGGTTTAGAGGTGGAGAGGGTGGTATGGGTAAACGGGAAGGTCAGGGATGGGGTGGGGGGGGTTAGTGAAGAGGGGGTATGTGAGTGGGGTTGGGGGGAAATTTGCTTACTCTCCCAGTTGGCTCTTTCCCCAAACAGCAGATGTACAGGATGGTTGGAATCCGCCTATAAATATCACCTTATTCTTTTGTAGATAGTTTGGCATTTTGAGTTGGCCTCCAGCTGTAAGCAGAGTTCTGGCAGTAAGAAAAAGGAAAAGTAAATTGTCAAATATCCCATCTAAAACCTGTATGTACCTGCCATAGATTAAAGGAAGACAAACATGAATACACCCCCTAAGTGAAAATGCCCAAATTGGGCCCAAATTGTCAATATTTTTTGTGGCCACCATTATTTTCCAGCACTGCCTTAACCCTCTTGGGCATGGAGTTCACCAGAGCTTTACAGATTGCCACTGGAATCCTCTTCCACTCCTCCACGACAACATTACGGAGCTGGTGGATGTTAGAGACCTTGCGCTCCTCCGTTTGAGGATGCCCCACAGATGCTCAATAGGGTTTAGGTCTGGAGACATGCTTGGCCAGTTCATCACCTTTTACCCTCAGCTTCTTTAGCAAGGCAGTGGTCGTCTTGGAGATGTGTTTGGGGTCGTTATCATGTTGGAATATTGCCCTGCAGGCCCCGTTTTAGAATGGAGGGGGATCATGCTCTGCTTCAGTATGTCACAGTACATGTTGGCATTCATAGTTCCCTCAATGAACTGTAGATCCCCAGTGCTGGCAGCACTCATACAGCCCCAGACTATGACACTCCCACCACCATGCTTGACTGTAGGCAAGACACACTTTGAACTCCTCACCTGGTTGCCGCCACACACGCTTGACTCCATCTAAACAAAATAAGTTTATCTTGGTCTCATCAGACCACATGACATGGTTCCAGCAATCCATGTCTTTAGTCTGCTTGCCTTCAGCAAACTGTTTGCAGGCTTTCTTGTGCATCATCTTTAGAAGAGGCTTCCTTCTGGGATGACAGCTATGCAGACCAATTTGATGCAGTGTGTGGCGTATGGTCTGAGCACTGATAGGCTGACCCCTCACCCCTGCAACCTCTGCAGCAACGCTGGCAGCACTCATTTGTCTATTTCCCGAGCACAACCTCTGGATATGATGCTGAGCACGTGCACTCAGCTTCTTTGGTCGACCATGTCGAGGCCTGTTCTGAGTGGAACCTGTCCTGTTAAACCACTGTATGGTCTTGGCCACCGTGCTGCAGCTCAGTTTCAGGGTCTTGGCAATCTTAAAGGCCACAGGTGTCAAACACAAGGCCCGCGGGCCGAATCCGGCCCTCCAGGCCATTTTATGTGGCCCTCGCACCTCTCCTGTAGCTGCAGGAGAGCTCCAGTCCTCCTCCAGACCTTCTACTTCTACTTTCTGCTTTCCAGCAATGCCTCTAGCTTCTTCCCAGCAGCACCACAAGGTAAGGGAGGTGCACTGTGATGTAAGGGAGGGTGGGGGACTCAACTTTTGATGGTGGAGAGGCTCTTGACGTCTTATGTAAGGGTAGGGGATGCTCTTGACATCTAGTCTTACAGATACAACCGGCCCTTTTGAGGGCAATCATAATGTTGATGCGGCCCGCGATTAAATTGAGTTTGACACCCCTGGCCTAGGCCATCTTTATGTAGAGCAACAATTCTTTTTTTCAGATCCTCAGAGAGTTCTTTGCCATGAGGTGCCATGTTGAACTTCCAGTGACCAGTATGAGAGAGTGAGAGCGATAACACCAAATTTAACACACCTGCTCCCCATTCAGACCTGAGACCTTGTAACATTAATGAGTCACATGACACTGGGGAGGCAAAATGGCTAATTGGCAACACACCTAATCTTTTAACCAGAATAAGTCTGCAGGACTTCAGACTTTACTCTGAGGATCCTTGTTTGCTTGTATTGAAGCCTGAGGATCAGCATAGCAGCCAGACAGCTTGCATTTTCAGAAGTTTTTTTTTTTTTACTTTTAGATGTATTGGATCTTTTTTGAAAAGTCTTTTGTGATTTCAGTTTGAGGTATCACAACCTGAACCCAGAGTACATACACAGCCGGCTGAAGACGTTGGGCCAAGCCTACGCTCTGCGGGTCCTCTTGGTGCAAGTCGATGTGGTCAGTGCTCTGCATGAATGTAAAAGTTTTCTATTTGTGCTGCTTTCTTAAGGAATATTTGATTTATTTTAACATTTATGTTCTCTTTGCAGAAAGACCCCCATTATGCACTAAAGGAATTGGCCAAAATCTGCATCCTTTCCGACCTTACCCTGATACTGAGCTGGAGGTGACTAATTATTTCTGCTGAACAAAAAACCTGATCCTTAATGAGTTCGTTTTCATGATTTACATTTCTACTGGCAAGCTGTTTGTATGACCCTCAAATCAAATATTAAATATTTTGGACCAGATAAACTATCAGCGTTGCAACATTAACCAGGTGTCTACTGGGACAATTTTTTTATTTTATTATTTTTTTATTTTTTGCACACCTAGTAAAATCTTTTTGCTTAATATTACTTTGGAGAATAAAATGGCGGTAGTTGCAAATTTTTATGCTGCACGATATATGCGCGCAAATTTATCAAATCTCATTGTTTTTTTTCTAAACTGAGTTTTAGTGCACACAAACACATTCTAAACAATTTTTGGTAAAATATAAAAGATGGGTAGGTTGTCAAGTAAATGCCAAACACGCCAAGCTTAAAAAATTAAGCACACCCATGAAATTGCAGAAAGAAAAAAAAAACATGATATCTGAAATTCTCAAAATGATTTGCTTTAAAAGCCTTTATGGGTTATAGGTTTAGAGAGAACAATGAATTATGAAATGTTTACTGTGATGATACATGTTGCAAAATATGTTTACATACATGTGCTTGCCCTACACATTTGCATTTTAATTGGGGTTGACAGGCTGCTTTAAAGAGTTAGGTTAGTAAAAAAAAAAAAAAACTAAATAAAAACTCATTCAATTTTTATATATTTTTTTTTTTTATTTAATTTTATTGCTATCTTTATATGTTACCATTGGGCAGATGATGGATACTCTCTTTGGGAACATTAGGGGATCTATTAGATATGTCTTCCCCTGCCCTCCAATGCAGCTAATCAAACACATATTGTGTTTGATTAGCTGCATCCTTGGCTATAGTAGCTGAGGAATGACAGCTGTGCATCTACCGCTTCCGTTAACTGTTCACCTATGGCAGCTGTGAATATATCCCTTCCGGGTTCAGTGGTCACAGGGGTAATTCCATCCTGCTCTAAGACCCGGTCCCGACTTGGGACGCGACTTGTATGACCTCAAGTCGCTTGTCATTACAGATTCAATGTAAATGAATGAGAGCCGTCTTAATATACACTACTGAAGTCGCTCCGACTTCAGAAAAGGTTCCTGTACTACTTCAAGGTGACCTCTATCCGACTTGTGCACATAGACTTCAATGGGAGTCGCTTCTAAGTCGGATCCTTATCTATTTTTAAGCGACTGTGATCAGACTTTCCAGGAAGAAGAAAAAGATTACCCAGGCATTCCCCACAGACAAAGTCGCCTATCATTTAAGTCCCTTCAAGGTAGTGCACAAGTCACGCTAAATTCGCGCTAAAAATTCGCTCCTTCATGGGGCGACTTTTGGTCGCGGTAGTGTGAACCGGCTCTAACTGTTGAAACCGTTCCCCAGGTAATTTTTGTAGTGAAGTCATTTTCAGCAATGACATATGGAGGAGAAGAAAACCACACTTACTAGAGCTTAAAGTGTGATGTCAGCACATGTGCCTGGTGATCTCCGGGCTCCATAAATTATTATTCAGCATGGGTGTATGATTGTATACAGAGCTATGAAATGGGCTTGAATGTGTTCATTTTTAATTCTAAGCTTTGACCAGAATTTTATCTTATTACCTTTTAATCGCACCGTGCCTATTTCTTTCAGTCCAGAGGAGGCGGCCCGTTACCTGGAGACCTACAAATGTTATGAGCAAAAGCCAGCTGATGCCTTGAAGGAGAGGACTGAAAGCGATTTCATGTCTAAGGTGAGAATACAATGAAGGTCAGAGAGAAGTGGGCCTACTTTTGTCAAAAATGTATACATAAGGGTATACATTGAACAGAAATTCGGGTTTCAGGCCTGTTCTTTTCAAACTGCTAGTTTTTGGCACAGGATGGGGGTCGGCTTTGGTGGTGAAAACAAGCCTTAACCTAATCCTATACTTCTACCTTAACTTTTATCCTGACCCTTACCCTCAGCCCAATCATAAACTTTAAAGCAATGAAGTCTATTTAATGCAAAGTGAAAGGTTCTCTTGATAGGTCATTCCCACCCTCTCATACTTTTTTATCTGCACTCCCCAGCTGCCACAACTCAGAGAGAGGTTACATAGGGATAATCTTCTTTGCTTCCTTACTTGACATTGTTTGGGCTTGGAAATTGGCTATATACCTGAAAGACTAGATTATTTATTCTGAATGGGCAATATGGTAGTTTTCCTTTATCCATGTAGTGGAACTCCAGGCTTGCCTTCATAGTTTCCCTTTATCCTTGTAGCAGAACCCCTGGCTTCCTTTTATCCTTGTAGCGGAACTCCAGGCTTGCTCTCATGGTTTCCCTTTATCCTTGTAGCGGAACTCCAGGCTTGATCTCATAGTTTTCCTTTATCCTTGTAGCAGAACCCAAGGCTTGCTCTCATAGTTTCCCTTTATCCTTGTAGCAGGACCCCAGACTTGCTCTCATGGTTTCCCTTTATCCTTGTAGCAGAACACCAAGCTTGTTCTCATAGTTTCCCTTTATCCTTATAGTGGAACCCCAGGCTTGCTCTCATAGTTTCCCTTTATCCTTGTAGCAGAACCTCAGACTTGCTCTCATGGTTTCCCTTTATCCTTGTAGCAGAACCCAAGGCTTGCTCTCATAGTTTCTCTTTATTCTTGTAGCAGGACTCCAGACTTGCTCTCATGGTTTCCCTTTATCCTTATAGTGGAACCCCAGGCTTGCTCTCATAGTTTCCCTTTATCCTTGTAGCGGAACTCCAGGCTTGTTCTCATAGTTTCCCTTTATCCTTGTAGCGGAACTCCAGACTTGCTCTCATGGTTTCCCTTTATCCTTGTAGTGGAACTCCAGGCTTGCTCTCATGGTTTCCCTTTATCCTTATAGTGGAACCCCAGGCTTGTTCTCATAGTTTCCCTTTATCCTTGTAGCGGAACTCCAGGCTTGCTCTCATAGATTCCCTTTATTCTTGTAGCAGAACCTCAGACTTGCTCTCATGGTTTCCCTTTATCCTTGTAGCGGAACTCCAGGCTTGATCTCATAGTTTTCCTTTATCCTTGTAGCAGAACCCAAGGCTTGCTCTCATAGTTTATTTTTATTCTTGTAGCAGGACCCCAGACTTGCTCTCATGGTTTCCCTTTATCCTTGTAGCGGAACTCCAGGCTTGCTCTCATGGTTTCCCTTTATCCTTATAGTGGAACCCCAGGCTTGCTCTCATAGTTTCTCTTTATTCTTGTAGCAGGACCCCAGACTTGCTCTCATGGTTTCCCTTTATCCTTGTAGCGGAACTCCAGGCTTGCTCTCATGGTTTCCCTTTATCCTTGTAGCGGAACTCCAGGCTTGCTCTCATGGTTTCCCTTTATCCTTGTAGCGGAACTCCAGGCTTGCTCTCATGGTTTCCCTTTATCCTTGTAGCGGAACTCCAGGCTTGATCTCATAGTTTCCCTTTATCCTTGTAGCGGAACTCCAGGCTTGCTCTCATAGTTTCCCTTTATCCTTATAGTGGAACTCCAGGCTTGCTCTCATGGTTTCCCTTTATCCTTGTAGCGGAACTCCAGGCTTGATCTCATAGTTTTCCTTTATCCTTGTAGCAGGACCCCAGGCTTGCTCTCATGGTTTCCCCTTATCCTTGTAGCAGAACACCAAGCTTGTTCTCATAGTTTCCCTTTATCCATGTAGTGGAACTCCAGGCTTGCTCTCATAGTTTCCCTTTATCCTTGTAGCAGAACTCCAGGCTTGATCTCATAGTTTTCCTTTATCCTTGTAGCAGAACCCAAGGCTTGCTCTCATAGTTTCTCTTTATTCTTGTAGCAGGACCCCAGGCTTGCTCTCATGGTTTCCCTTTATCCTTGTAGCGGAACTCCAGGCTTGTTCTCATAGTTTCCCTTTATCCTTGTAGCGGAACTCCAGGCTTGCTCTCATGGTTTCCCTTTATCCTTGTAGCGGAACTCCAGGCTTGATCTCATAGTTTTCCTTTATCCTTGTAGCAGGACCCCAGACTTGCTCTCATGGTTTCCCTTTATCCTTGTAGCAGAACACCAGGCTTGTTCTCATAGTTTCCCTTTATCCTTGTAGCGGAACTCCAGGCTTGCTCTCATAGATTCCCTTTATCCTTGTAGCAGAACCTCAGACTTGCTCTCATGGTTTCCCTTTATCCTTGTAGCGGAACTCCAGGCTTGATCTCATAGTTTCCCTTTATCCTTATAGTGGAACTCCAGGCTTGATCTCATAGTTTCCCTTTATCCTTGTAGCAGAACACCAAGCTTGTTCTCATAGTTTACCTTTATCCTTGTAGCGGAACTCCAGGCTTGTTCTCATGGTTTCCCTTTATCCTTGTAGCGGAACTCCAGGCTTGATCTCATAGTTTTCCTTTATCCTTGTAGCAGAACCCAAGGCTTGCTCTCATAGTTTCTCTTTATTCTTGTAGCAGGACCTCAGACTTGCTCTCATGGTTTCCCTTTATCCTTGTAGCAGAACACCAAGCTTGTTCTCATAGTTTCCCTTTATCCTTGTAGCAGAACTCCAGGCTTGCTCTCATAGATTCCCTTTATTCTTGTAGCAGAACCTCAGACTTGCTCTCATGGTTTCCCTTTATCCTTGTAGCAGAACACCAAGCTTGTTCTCATAGTTTACCTTTATCCATGTAGTGGAACTCCAGGCTTGCTCTCATGGTTTCCCTTTATCCTTGTAGCGGAACTCCAGGCTTGATCTCATAGTTTTCCTTTATCCTTGTAGCAGAACCCAAGGCTTGCTCTCATAGTTTCTCTTTATTCTTGTAGCAGGACCTCAGACTTGCTCTCATGGTTTCCCTTTATCCTTGTAGCGGAACCCCAGGCTTGCTCTCATGGTTTCCCTTTATCCTTGTAGCGGAACCCCAGGCTTGCTCTCATGGTTTCCCTTTATCCTTGTAGCGGAACTCCAGGCTTGTTCTCAGTTTCCTTTTATCCTTGTAGCGGAACTCCAGGCTTGCTCTCATGGTTTCCCTTTATCCTTGTAGCATAACACCAAGCTTGTTCTCATGGTTTCCCTTTATCCTTGTAGCGGAACTCCAGGCTTGCTCTCATAGATTCCCTTTATTCTTGTAGCAGAACCTCAGACTTGCTCTCATGGTTTCCCTTTATCCTTATAGTGGAACCCCAGGCTTGCTCTCATAGTTTCCCTTTATCCTTGTAGCAGAACACCAAGCTTGTTCTCATAGTTTCCCTTTATTCTTGTAGCGGAACTCCAGGATGCCTTCATAGTTTTCCTTTCTTTTTGTAGCTGAACTTCAGGCTTACCTTCAGCTTAGCACAGTTGTACAGCCTTCCCTACTGTACTTAAATTGCTAACTCTCAAGAAAAGACAAATGAGCTTAGTACCTAGGAACATTGACTTATGGCATGGCCCAGAATACCCCAGATCCCAATAGCCCCTTCTATGAGAGAGTTATTTTTATCAAATAAAGTTTTCAGGACCCCCTTTAAAAATGTAGAGTTTTTGTTAGCGGTTCCCTGCTCTGCCTTAGGTGCATCTTGGCACAGGGGAACCCTTTTTACTTGCTTTAGAAATGGCCGGAATTGGTCCTGTACTAGTGTTAGTGTTTGTAATTATTAACTATACTTTTCAAATCCAATGTTTTTCTCAGCTTTTCTCTCCTGGGGACAGGAAAACTATAGGCCAACATTGGCACTCCCCTCAACCTCCCACCATAATTCTCTGTACACAGTCTATAAAGTGAACTCTGTCTTGCAGTAGGAATTTCTAAGCTTTACCTGCAGAGGTAGCTCTCCAAAATTTGAGACTATTTGGCATTGTGGTATAACCCTATGACCCTACCCTTACACCCCTAGCCTGGTTAGGAACAGACTCTTTCTCTTACGTCCTCTGACAGTCGCCGCCATCTTCATATTCGTCACAATGGGGTATTAGACTTTGCTCCGAAGGAGTAGCTAGGCAACAGAATATGTTAACATTAAAGCTTTTAACATATCCCACCCCCAGGGGGTGGTCCCCTCAGTCAATACCCTCCTACTTCCTGCATCCATATCTCAGTTTCAATGTCTAGCTTGTCAGGAGTAGCTGGATGTCTCTATGCTGGGGCATTTTGCCTCAGCCTTTATCTTCTTTTTTGATTTTTTGTTTGAGTTTTTTCTCTCTCTTTACTTAGCTGTTCTTTTTGTCAGCATTAGTTAGTTCTTCTGATGAAGAGGATTCGTGCGGGCTGGGTCTCGGGCTGATTCCCCTGGTCTCAGGTTGTGGGTCAGTGGCTTCCCAGCCTGCCATCGAGCGTTCAGCCAGGTAACGCTCCTGGCACAGTGAACGACCCATCCCTGTTCGGTGCAGGGATGCTTGGTGAGGTGGCTACCTCACTGGACGCTGTGCGGTTTCTTAACCCCGATTTTTCTGCGTCCTGAATGCGACTCTCCCTGCCACATGTGCAGTGGCTTGTTCGCCTGTGCAGGTTCCCCACGCCATTTAGGTAAGTGTATCTGTGTGGGGACCTGTCTGTTGGGGGGGTGTCAGTCTGGGACTGTGTAACCTGCCTCTGTTCACACTGTTTGGCTCCCTATCGCTCTGGCTGCATGCTGTGGGCTGCAAGGAGGGGGCTGTGCTGCACTATCTGTGTCAGACTGTGGGAGGTGTGACAGGCTGTGTGCTGTGGGGCATGTTTTGTCATGTTTGGGCACAATACAGCGATCGCTGCGGCGGTCCGCCATGTTTTTTACATGCTGTAGTGTTATACTGCGGTCCTCACAGTAGTGGGGGAGCGGCGGTTTCGGCGCCATTTTGGTTGCGCTCGCCCCGGCCGCATGTTTGCACTGCGGGCGGCCATTTTCTTGTAGCCTTCCATAGGCTTTAATAGAGCGCCCTGACTCATCACTTCCTCTTTCCTGGGTGCACCGATCGAGGCGGCAGCAGCAGCAATGGTCTCTTCAAGTTTAATCCTCTCTTCTTCCTATATCCATTGCCTGTATTCAGTTTTATCCCTGTGGGGGTCTGCTTGTGCTAGTGTGTGTGTGTGTGCGGTGGGCTGCGCTCGCCGCGCTTGTTAAAGGGGCAGTTAACCCTTTATTCTCCAGCATATTTTTTGGGGCAATGGATTCTCAGGAAGGCAAATTTCCTGCCACCTTGGTGGGTAGCCAGGGGACTGCTGTTTCCCCCCCAGGGGGGGATTTGGCTGAGGTGGTGGCTAACCTTGCTGCTCAGGTGCAGATGCTTGTGGCTGCTCAATCCACTAAAAGACCCAGAGTTTCAATGTCCTCTGATTCAGAGGGTGATGGTGATGGGGCTGCTATGGCTGGGATCTCCTTATCGGGGTCCCGTTCCTCCCTGGATCTCGTGGGGTCCGAGGTGGAGGCTGAGGTTGAAGGGGTTGATAGTTCTCCCCCTGGCTCGCCTGAAGAGCTTGCAATCATGGATGAATTGGTTGCTTCTATTAAACAAACGCTGCGTTTGCAGGATGAACCGTGTCCTCCTGCTGCCCTGGCGGCTTATGGGACACAGAAAAGACGCAAGTCATCGAAGGTCTTTCCCTGCACTGATGATTTTCAGCGTGCTGTTAAGGAACAATGGCGCAATTTACGCAAACCTTTTGCTGTGCCAAGTAGGTTCAGGCTGCGTTATCCTTTCACGCCTACCACTGATGAACGGTGGTGTGTGCCACCCCCGGTGGATCACGCGATAGCGGTTTTGAATAAATCCACTGCGATTCCTGCAGAAGATACTCCGGTGTTCCGAGATGCCACGGATAGGAGACTGGAGTCTCTTGCCCGTTACGGGTTCGATGCTTAAAGCTCTGTTTGCCTCTCTTATGGCAGCCCAGGCTGTCGCGAGTTGGACGCAGGTGCTTAGGCGCGTCCTAGTGGCTGATTCGGCTCCACCGGCGACATTGGATATGGTGGATCAAATCCATCAAGGTGTCATGTATTTGTGTGATGCGGACTTGGATTTAGTGCCGTTGGCTGCACGTGTACACAGCGTGGCGGTGTTGTCTCGCCGCCTGGTTTGGTTAAAGTGTTGGTCTGTGGACCAATCTTCGCGCAAGACCCTAGCCAATCTGCCTTATGATGGATCTCGCCTTTTTGGGGAATCCTTGGATACGTTGATAAAGGGGATCACGGGCGTTAAGAGCACGCTCTTGCCCCATTTCCCCAAGGCTAAGGGGGCTCCTGGTAAGAAGCATACTAATTTTCTGCCTTCTCAGGGGTTCTTTCGTGCCTTTCGGTCGCACTACAAGGGCAAACCGTTCAAGGGTCACGGCTCCCAAAAGAAGCCGTGGTCTGGTAAGCAGAAGTCCGGTCAGTCCGGACCCGCTGCCCATAACAATGCGGCCTGAAGGGACGCCCTCACCCAGTTCTGGGGTGGGGGGACGCTTGCTCGGTTTTCTTCAACCCTGGCTGGCCCGCGTTCGGGACCGGTGGGTTCAGGAGATCGTTCGATCTGGCTACAAGATCGAGTTTCTCTCTCGGCCGGAGAGCAGATTCTTTCCCTCAAATCTTCAACTGTCTCCAGAGCGTTTGCGGGATCTGCACCTAGCGGTGCGGGACCTGAGGGCTCAGGGAGTGGTGGTTCCGGTGCCTCATCGGGACAGATTTCGGGGGTTTTATTCAAATCTGTTCACCGTGCCCAGGAAGGAGGGCAAGGTTCGTCCAATTCTGGACTTGAAGGCTCTGAACCGCTTTGTGCGGGTTCGCAAGTTCCGCATGGAATCCCTGCGGTCGGTGGTGGCTGCCCTGGTTCCGGGGGAATTCATGGCCTCCATCGATTTGAAGGATGCGTACCTTCACATCCCGATTTTCGAGGGTCACCAGAGGTACCTGCGATTCGCCATTGCGGAGGATCGTTACCAATTCGTGGCGTTACCTTTTGGTCTCGCCTCGGCTCCGCAGGTTTTCACCAAGGTGCTTGCACCGGTTCTGGCTTTGTTGAGAGCCCAGGGCATCTCTGTCCTGTGGTATCTGGACGACATTCTGGTTGGGTCTGTGACCAGCCAGGGTCTGGAAAAGGACCTGTCCGTCACGATGCAAACTCTACAGGAGTTTGGTTGGACGATAAATTTTCCAAAATCGACGCTGGGTCCGTCGGTTCGTCTTTCCTACCTGGGAATGATCCTGGACTCGGTCCAGGCGAAGGTCTTCCTGCCGGACGACAAACTCGGGACTCTTCAGGAGGAGGTCAGGTCCCTCAGGGACGTTCCACACTCGTCACTGCGGACGTGCATGAGATGTCTGGGGTTGATGGTCTCGGCCTTCGAGGCGATCCCCTTTGCCCAGTTCCACACGCGGGGTCTCCAAGCGGAGATCCTGTCCAGGTGGGACGGGCGACCGCAATCTCTGGATCTTCAGATCTCGTTGAGCCATCGCACCAGAAGGGATCTTCTGTGGTGGCTCCAGTCCCAGATGGTGTCAGGGGGCAAGTCCTTTCGTCCTCTCTCGTGGACAGTGATCACCACGGATGCCAGCCTGTCGGGCTGGGGTGGTGTTCTGGGCGTTCTGTCCACCCAGGGAACTTGGTCGGAGGGGGAGTCCTCCCTTCCGATCAACATTCTGGAATTGCGTGCGATAAATCTCTGCCTTCGTCGTTGCACGGACCGGCTGCAGGGCTGTCCGGTTCGGGTGCAGACGGACAATGCCACGGCGGTGGCCTACATCAACCACCAAGGGGGCACCAGGAGTGCCCGAGCAGCTCGGGAAGTAGCCGACATTCTATCTTGGGCCGAGACTCACGTCCCGGCGATAACGGCAGTTCACATTCCGGGGGTGGAGAACTGGCAGGCGGACTATCTGAGTCGCCAGACCCTGGATCAAGGGGAATGGTCTCTCCATCCGGCTGTCTTCCAGATGTTGTGCGCGAAGTGGGGTCTTCCAGATGTGGACCTGTTCGCGTCTCGTCTGAACAACAAGGTGAAAAAGTTCGTGGCAAGGACGCGCGACCCTCGGGCAGACGCGTCGGACGCGTTGGTGGCCCCGTGGCATCAGTACCGACTGATGTATGCGTTTCCACCGATTCAATTGCTGTCCAGGTTCCTTCGCAGGTTGCACTCGGAACGCAGCACGGTGAGTCTTGTGGCACCGGACTGGCCTCGCCGGTCCTGGTACGCGGACCTCGTGAATCTGGCGGTCGACGCCCCGTGGCGTCTGCCTCTTCGAGACGATCTCCTGTCTCAAGGGCCGATATTCCATCCTGCTTTACAGTCGCTGGCTTTGACAGCCTGGCTGTTGAGACCGAGGTCCTGAAGGATAGGGGTCTCTCCCCTGAGGTCATTCACACTTTGATCAACGCGAGGAAGCCTTCCTCGGGGAAGGTCTATTACCGTACTTGGAAGGCCTATTTTGCCTGGTGTGAGTCCAGGGGGTTTTCACCTCGCACGTACTCGGTTTCTCGAGTGTTGTCCTTCCTTCAAACGGGTGTCGACCAGCGTTTGGCGCTGGCTACGGTCAAGGGTCAGGTGTCTGCGCTGGCCGTTCTTTTTCAACGTCCTGTGGCTTCTAACCCCTTGGTTGGCACTTTTGTTCAGGGGGTGCGACATCTGGTCCCTCCTAGGAGGGAACCTCTGCCTCCTTGGGATTTGAATCTCGTTCTCTCTGTGTTACAACGTGCTCCTTTTGAACAGATCAGGGAGATCTCGTTGTCTATGTTGTCCAAAAAGGTCGCCTTTTTGGTGGCGATCACTTCGGCTCGTAGAGTGTTGGAGCTGGCGGCTTTGTCCTGCAAGTCTCCGTATCTGGTTATTCACTTGGATAAGGTGGTCTTGCGACCTAACCCTTCTTTTCTTCCGAAGCGAGTTTCGGAATTTCATCTCAATGAGGATATTGTTTTGCCTTCGCTTTGCGCGAAGCCTAAGCATCCGAAGGAGGTGAGGTTGCACTCCTGGGATGTTGTTCGGGCGATAAGGGTTTACCTTAAATCGACTGAGTCTTTTCGCAAGACGGACTCTTTGTTTGTTCTTCCGGAAGGTCCTCGGAAGGGTATGGCGGCGTCGGCTTCTACCATCGCCAAATGGATCAGACAGACCATTGAACAGGCATATGCTTTGCAGGGAAAAGTTCCCCTTATGCCTGTAAAGGCGCACTCTACTAGATCTCGGAGTACGTCTTGGGCCTGTCGTCATGGGGCTTCTGTGGCCCAGGTGTGTAAGGCGGCGACCTGGTCGACCGTGCACACTTTCACAAAATTCTATAAAGTGGATGTTCAGGCATCGGCAGATGCTTCCTTTGGCCGCAAGGTTCTTAGTGCGGCAGTTCCTTAGGGTCCCTTGTTTTGGACCCTGGCTGTTTTGGGATACGTGTTTTATCCCTGGGTTATTTGCTTTTCCTGGGTTGTTGCTCCTGTTGAGCAAGTTTTTTTCATGTTGCCCAGCTGGTTTCCTTCCTTTGGTAAGGTTCCTTTCCTTGATGTGGAGACTGCGTTGCCTTACGGCGCGGCTGCGTTTCCCACCCCTCATGTTTGCACTGCTTTGGGACGTCCCCATTGTGATGAATATGAAGATGGCGGCGACTGACGGAGGACGTAAGAGAAAACGGAATTTTTGTAAAATCTTACCGGTAAAATTCCTTTCTCTAAGTCCTCCGACAGTCGCCGCCCCCGCCCCTCTTTTGGGGTTTGGTTATATACTCTACTGCTATTCCACTGAAACTGAGATATGGATGCAGGAAGTAGGAGGGTATTTACTGAGGGGACCACCCCCTGGGGGTGGGATATGTTAAAAGCTTTAATGTTAACATATTCTGTTGCCTAGCTACTCCTTCGGAGAAAAGTCTAATACCCCATTGTGACGAATATGAAGATGGCGGCGACTGTCGGAGGACTCGGAGAAAGGAATTTTACAGGTAAGATTTTACAAAAATTCAGTTTTCTACATCTTGGTTGTTGGGATAGATGGCCATGCTATGCCTCCTATTATCAAATACTGTATGCATTATACCTGCTCTATGTGTTTGCTACAATAAAGAATTCACAGACTGCAGTTATTCTCTCACCATAAATTGACTGTATGGGGGAAATTCACTAAATCTGGAAAGTGCAAAATCAGGCTCATTTCTGCATAGAAATCAATCATCTTCCAGGTTTTATTGCCAAAGCTGAGGTCAGAAGCTGGTTGGTTTCTATGCAGAAGGGAGCCTGATTTGCACTTTCCAGCTTTAGTAAGTAAACCCCTATATGTCTACATTGCAGTTATTCTATTGTTTCATATAATTACAATGTACATTGATTATTGCTGTAGTTTGTGGTTATGATGGAAGACTAGAAAATACATTTGTAGTGTGTGGATTGAAGGCTACTTTTTAAATTCTTCTTGTAAGTCACAGTGATGTGTGTTTTTTTTTTTTTTTTTTTTTTTTGGGGGGGGTTGTTTTTTTTGTTCTTTTACTGTTATGCTTCAATAAAAAGTAAAATTCTAATTTCGCTGCATACAATATGCATTAGAAACTGCAGCAAATCATTTAAAGCCTCTGCCTTATTTGCTGGCTATCCAGCATCAGCTAGATCCACAGTATGTGTATCAGCGCTGCTCTAGAAATAAAGTGCCAAGTGCAAAATTAACAGTGCATCATTATCAACAAAAGTGCATAATTAGCAATGTGACAAATAAATACGAATGTCCTTTGATCATTAGCAGATAAATAAAAGTTCTCATGCCTTAAATCCGGATAATCAGCAAATAAGTCCTTTATAAAGTTCCCGTGATGTAGATCAAAATTATGTGCAGATCACTCCGTGCTCCCCTCCTGTTTCCCCACTCACCAGACAGATGGGGAAATGGTGCATATGTAGTATTAGGGGTCTCTCTTTGCCGTTGTCTCTTAAAGTTCCTCCCAATGATGATTCCCGGCAAGATTTGGGTGGAGTAATATGGAGCGGGTGTAGTGGGAGGAGACTAGGGATCGACCAATTATCGGCACCACCGATATATATCGGGGGCCGATATGCACTTTCCCCGATATATCAGAATCGGCCCCTGAGGTTACCGATATTGCCGATATTTCGGGAAAGTGCTGTACCGGAGTGATGCCTGCAGCTAGAGGCGTCCATAGCTGACAGTCGACTGTCTTGTAATGGCAACCAATGCGGCTGAGAAGTCGTCGTCACCCCCCCGCCGCCTTCCGCCGCTCGCCCGGGTCTCCCATCCCACTGGGTATCCTTCCTGCACGGCCACCAAAGACCCGATCAAAGCCACATTCGACTCTGATCAGGTCTCCATGTAAAAACCTGGAAGTGATGTCATGACATCACTTCCGTCCGGGTACTCTGCGCCAAATTCAAAAAACTGACCGCATTCAAAACAGCCAAACTTGGCGTTTTTGAATGCTTTTCAGTGCCGAGGAGTACCTGTGAAGAAAAATTAAATAAAAAAATAGAAAAATATTTTTTTTACATGTCCGAAAATATCGGCCGATACCGATATCCGATATCCGATGACCAAAGTATCGGTATCGGCATTAAAAAAACGATATCGGTCGATCACTAGAGGAGACTCGGGAATATAAGCTGGATGCACGAGGCCGATTACAGCTTTAGATGGAGACTCAGTATCACTTGTGGGCATTGACAAAGGCACCTGCCCAGAGATGCCCACTCCTCCAGATAAAGGCATTTTAACAGTTGTGTAACTTCACCCTTAGAGCCAGCTTACTGCTCTTGAGAAGTCCACAATGACTATCCAGTTAAACTGGTTAACTTTATGATGACAATAACACCTTTGAACTTTTGATGTGCATTTTAGGTGCTGGCGTTTTGCGCACCTTACCATTCATCACAATTAGGCTTGTGACGGTATCAGATTTTCATGCTGCGATTAATTGATTAAGGTTTTGCCATGGTATACGGTATTATCACGGTATTCTATTATTAAATTTAAATTTATTAAATTTCCACCTCACTTCAATTTCATTGCTGAATTTAGGGGCTTTGGTTCACTTATGCACATTATTATATAGTCAGTCAGTACAGACTCTGTGAACCAGGCCTAAAATAGGTCATCAAGTAGTGTCTGGCCTAACTGGTGATAACTGGTCCTGGCGCTCGGCTCCGATCCGATGGCCTGGTCATTAAGAGGGCAAATCCTTGTGGTCAAGAAGTGGTTAAACCTGAAGGAGGTGTTGCTTATAAATTACTTTACTATTGCTTTAGGCCTGGTTTTAAATTCTGCATGCACCTTTTTTCAGCTGAAAACGCAGGCATAGCAGCTCAAGCCCATTCACATCAATGGGCTGCTATGCCTGTGGAAATGTGGGCCCCCAACCCGCATACATGTGAACCAAGCCTAAAGCAATAGTAAAGTCATTAATTGGTTAAACCTGCAGGAGGACCGGTGTTTTTATCTATTAATGACTTTACTATTGCTTTAGGCCTGGTTCACATGTATGCGGGTTGGGGGCCCACATTTGCACAGGCATAGCAGCCCATTGATGTGAATAGGCTTGAGCTGCTATGCCTGCGTTTTCAGCTGAAAAAAGGTGCATGCAGAATTTAAAAAAATGCAGTGGCCATGAAATCCATCCTTCTTTTGCACCATGCGACTTACCTGCCGTTGCTGCACACGCAAACTGTTTTTAAATGCCGTGCCCACGTATACAAAAAATGCAGAAAGCTTGCCAGAGCAGGAACTGCAGGTTAGTCGCATGGTGCAAAAGCAGGATGGATTTCAAGGCCACTGAATTTAAAAAAAATGCTGCATGCACCTTTTTTCTGCGGAAAATGAGGGCATAGCAGCCCGGTTCAAATCAATGGGCTGCTATGCCTGTGCAAATGTGGGCCGCCAACCCGCATACATGTGGGCCGCCAACCCGCATACATGTGGGCCGCCAACCCGCATACATGTGAACCGCCAACCCGCATACATGTGAACCACCAACCCGCATACATGTGAACCAGGCCTAAAGCAATAGTAAAGTCATTAATAGATAAAAACACCGGTCCTCCTGCAGGTTTAACCACTTCTGGATCGCAAGGATTTGCCCCTTTAAAGACCAGGCCATCGGATCGGAGCGCCAGGACCAGTCATCACCAGGTAGGCCAGACACTGCTTGATGGCTATATAATAATGTAATGTGGGCTGCTATGCGTGTGTGTGTGTGTGTGTATATATAATATTAGAGCTGCACGATTCTGGCCAAAATGAGAATCACGATTTTTTAGCTTGGAATAAAGATCACGATTCTCTCATGATTCTCTGTGTAACAAAAAAAAAAAATTGGGATAACTTTAATGTTACGTTTTTTTTTTTTTTTTTATTCATTAAAGTCTATTAATTGGGTTTGAAAGACTGCTGCGCAAATACAGTGTGACATAAAATATTACAACAATCGCCATTTTTTTCTGTAGGGTCTCTGCTAAAAATATATATAAAATGTTTGGGGTTCTAAGTACTTTTCTAGCAAAAAAAAAAAACTGATTTTAACTTGCAAGCAACAAGTGTCAGAAAAAGGTCCAGTCTTTAAGAGGTTAAACTTCCTTTCTCCCTGGCAGAGGGAAGGAAAAGATAAAATGTAATCATTTTTGTTTATAGTTAGGCATTAGCTGTGTGAGTGAATGAGTCATCCAGCTCACTGAAATGTATCAATTCACAAGTCAGACCCAGGAGCAGAGAAACTCGGTATTTTAAAAATGCCACAATAACAATACCGTGGCTATGCAATACCGCGATATATCGAATTACCGAAAACCGGCATATGTCTAATCACAATAAAAGGTGCGTTTTGCTGAAAAGAGCGCTGAAGGTGCAGCAAGCAGAAATGTTTCTATGCACTCCAGAGAGGAGAATGTAGCCCATGCTTAAAGTTCTTTTATTCTGTTTACCTGATTATTCTCTATCGCTTTACATACTTTTATTTCTTTAATATGTTTCTTAGATTACAGATTGCCTTACCACAGTGAAGTCCGTGAACAAGACAGACAGTTGCACGCTGCTCACCACATTCGGGGTCAGTTCTGTGGAATTAGAGTTGAATAAGTGTACCTTTTGTGTGACTGGGAGATCTCCAGCATCATTGGGGTTCTTATTCTGTCGGGTTTAAATTGCATGTTGCATCCAAATGTCATGTTGTAGCCAATACTGGTTGGCAGAAAGGAATGGCACTGCTGCAGAAGTCTTAGTAAAGCCATAGATCAGGGGTCTTCAAACTATGGCCCTCCAGTTGTTCAGGAACTACAATTCCCATCATGCCTAGTCATGTTTGGGCATGTCAGAATTTTACAATGGCTCATGGGATGTGTAGTTCCACAACAGCTGGAGGGCTGTAGTTTGAGGATGCCTGCCATAGATGATGCAATTTTTCTTGGTTGCAGGAAAGAAAATCACTAGATTCCCTCATCAACACAGTCATTGTTGGGGGATCTCTCCCGCAGAGCTAATGGTTATGAGTAAGCGACTGGATTTGTCGTGAAACGCGTCAACCAATTACCTGTCCCATGTCTTGCCAGTCTTGTATTGATGCCTGTGATGAAGAATAAAATACTCCACTTTTGATTTCATCTATATCGGAGTGCGGTCACTAGTTTGTGATTTGTTGGCATCTTTGGATGCATCTTTTGGCTGCAAGGTTTTGCAGGCTGCTCTTTAAAGGGACTCATTGTTTCTTTAGGGATTTTTTTTCTTTCATTGGTGAGCTCCTATTGTTCCTGGTTGAGCTTCATGCTACCCAGTTGGCTAAGTTTAGCCTTTGGAATTTACGTTAACTATTTGGTTTGTGTTCTTCCCACCCCTCATGTCTACACTGCTTTGGGACGTCCCAATGGTATAAGAAGCATAAGAGCTGCATCTCTCAATGGATGATAGAGAAAACTGGATTTTTGTAAGAACTTACCGTAAAATCCTTTTCTCTGGAGTCCAATGACAGACGCAGCACCCGCCCCTCTGGTATGGGAATAGTGTGTGTCTTCTTATCACTGCTTGTCATGAAACTGGTATGCTTGAGCGGGGTGTGTGGGGTTATGCCTATAGGGACAGCCCCCGTAGGCGTGGTAAACTGTTTTTCTCTTACGTCCTCCGACAGTCGCCGCCTCTTCATATTCGTCACAATGGGGTATTAGACTTTGCTCCGTAGGAGTAGCTAGGCAACAGAATATGTCAATATTAAAGCTTTTAACATATCCCACTCCCAGGGGGTGGTCCCCTCAGTCTATACCCTCCTACTTCCTGTTCCATACCTCAGTTTCAATGTCTAGCTTTCAGGAGTTAGCTGGCTGTTTTCTGTGCTGGGGCATTTTGTCTCAGCCTTTAGCTTCTTTTTGATTTTATTTGAGTTTTTTTCTCTTTCTTTACTTAGCTGTTACTTTTGTCAGCATTAGTTAGTTCTTCTGATGAAGAGGACCGTGCGGGCTGGCCCCCCTGGTCGCAGGTTGTGGGCCAGTGGCTTCCCAGCCTGCCATCAAGCGTTCAGTCAGGTATTTTTCCTGGCACATGTGAACGACCCATCCCTGTTCGCTGCAGGGATGCTATGGTGAGGTGGCTACCTCACTGGACGCCATGCGGTTTCGCACCGCAGTCCTCCTGCGTCCTGGCTGCGACTCTCCCTGTCACATGTGCAGTGGCTTGATCGCTTGTGCGGGTTCCCCACGCCACTCAGAAGGTAAGTGTACTCTGTGTGGGGACCTGTCTGTTTAGTGGGTGTCAGTCTGGGACTGTGTAACCCTGCATGTCTGTTCACACTATGGGACTCCCTGTCTGGATGCTGTTTTTTTCCTGCCTAGTACTACTCCTGTAGGGGGCAGCATAACCTAATGGTATAAGAAGCATAAGAGCTGCGTCTGTCAATGGACTTCAGAGAAAAGGATTTTACGGTAACTTCTTACAAAAATCCATTTTTTTTTTACTTTCTGCTATAAAACAGCCAATAAATCAAATTTTTTCATCATTTTAGGCCAATATGTATTCTGCCACATATTTTTGGCAAAAAAAAATTCCAATAAGTCTATATGGATTAGTTTGCGCAAAAGTTATCGCGTCTGCAAACTGGGGGATAGATTTTATGGCACTTTTATTTATTGGTGGTGGATTGTTTGTTTTTCAGGAACCAACGTAAGGCTGGCCATACACGGTGCAAATATCTCTCCTGCAACCACAGGGGGAATTTGCACAACTCCCCCTATCAACACAGACAGTGCTGACAAGAGAATCAGCAGTTGCTTTCTCCCAGTGGGGGCAGGCAGGGGAAGCCATCGCCGCCAGGAGAAGACCGTAATTATTTTTAGTGGTAATTGCAAGAAAATCCAGCAGGCTGGTTGTATCCAAGTTGATTGATTGATCAGCTTGGTACATTCAGCCTGCCCATTAACGGTTTGAATCAGCATGAACCAACTGAGATTCGAACCATGTATGGCCAGCCTAAGTGTGAACAATCCCTAATTCGGTTATGTAAATATGGTACAGCAGTAGCCTAAAAAATTGCTTGGAATTAAATACAGTAAAACTTTGGATTGAGAGTAACTTGGTTTAAGAGTGTTTTGCAAGACAAGCTAATTTTTTTTTTTTTTTTTTTTTATAAATTGTGACTTGATAAACAAATGATGTCTTGATATACAAGTAGCGTCATGTCACAACTGATTATAAAAGCGAAGAGAGGCGCCTCGAAGTGTAGCAATATGGTTACATTTAATAAAGGTACAACGTTTAGCAACTCACATGGTTGATGATTAAAAGAGGCACATCTAAGTATGCAGGCATCCGGGGTAAAGCTGTCCACATAGACCATCTTACGAACTGCCATCAACGTCATTCCTCCCACACTGCGCTCCACGCCTCGCTTTCAGATCGCTCTACTGCAGGGTAATCTTCCCGTGACGATTGCAGACTGACAGCGGTGAGAGCCAGTGGTGCGGAGGATGGTCTATGTCAGGGTTCTTCAAACTATGGCCCCTCCAGTTGTTCAGGAACTACAATTCCCATCATGCCTAGTCATGTCTGTGAATGTCTGAGTTGTACAATGCCTCATGGGATGTGTAGTTCTGCAACAGCTGGAGGGCCATATTTTGAGGATCCCTGGTCTAGGTGGACAGCTTTACCCGGATGCCTGCATACTTAGATGTGCCTTTTTTAATCATCAACCATGTGAGTTGCTAAATGTTGTACCTTCATTAAATGTAACCATATTGCTACACTTGGAGGCGCCTCTCTTCTCTTTATCCACTGTAGCTCCTATTGGATTTTGGTTCTAATCCCCTTGTGGAGGTGCCATTTGTGCATGGACATTTTATGGGTACACGACCTATCACATTGCTATAATCTTTTTATATGGACTATAAACTGAAGTACTGATGAATAAATGGTTGTGGAACTAATCATCTGAGTTTCCATTATTTCTTATGGGGAAATTTGCTTTGTTCGAAGAGTGCTTTGGATTACAAGCATGGTTCTGGAACGAATTATGCTCGCAATCCAAGGTTTTACTGTATTATAGTGATGAGGAAAAGGGAAGCAGCCATTTTATTTATCAAACATTTATTTATGATTATCAAACATGGATTTATGATTAAGCAGATATATTGGATGTATATGTTGTGAGCTGTTAAGATTGCTATCTCGACCTTTGAAGACCTGTTTAGCCAACAAGCTTTGGAAGTGACACGTCTATGTGAAATGTCCATCCGCATATCAAAGAATGTCACCAAAGACTCAGATGTGACTTTTAAGAGGAAGTAAACCCTCCTCTACAACTTGTACCTATAGGTAAGCCTATGATAAGGCTTACCTATAGGTACTGTAAATATCTCCTAAACATGTACCGTTTAGGAGATATTTACCTTACATGCAGCCAGGGACGTCACTGGCGCATGCACTCTGAAGGAACGGCCGCTCGTGCCGTTCCTTCAGAGTCCCGTGCCGTGACGTCGGCTCTCGTGCGCGAGAGTGACGTCACCGCGGCTGCGGCCAATCAGATGGCCGGATGCCGCGATCCCGGAAGACGGGCGACTGGACATGTCGCCTGTCATAGAGGTGAGTGAGCGGCACGGCGGGGGCTCATTCTAAGGTAAGTATTGCATAATGAGCTAGTATGCGAGGCATACTAGCTCATTATGTCTTTCTCTTGCAGGGTGAAAAAAAAAATATATGCGAGTTTACAACCTCTTTAAAGAAACTAGATAGCTAGGTTCCACCCACTTTAGAATGTATAAAACTGTATTAGGGGCCCTAGCCAGTTACAGCAATGTTTATCAAATCAACAGAATGTATGCACTGAATTGCTCTCCAAACATGTTTGTCTAAATAAATATCATTTTCAATCTGGCTTCAACAGTCAAAATGTTACTGAAACCCATATGTTTTGGGGTTTCCCTTACAATAGTAATAACTAAATCTGTGATTATTGCAAAATAACCCTAGTTTCCCTTTTAATAAATGTCTTGCTGTAACGTTACCTCTAGACTCTCTCAGACCTTGCCAGTGCCTCTCGAGAAGACTTGTCCTTGTGCCCAGGATTTGGACCACAGAAAGTAAGTCTTGCTAATGAATTGAAGCTGTGATGTCTGATTGTCATTGTGAATGCACAGTGCGTATTCTTGTGGTGTCACTGAAGAGTCCATCCATGCAGGAACACTAAATCACATATGGCGTCAATAGAGTTCTACTGTGAGATCTTTGTTCCAACTCCCCATAACCACCTACCGATCTTGGCACCAGTGCTATGGCGCTTGTAGTTTTGGCATGAGGCTCATGATACCTAGAACAAGCAAAATTTGAAGCTCCCCAATTGTAAAAAAAAAAAGATTAAAGAGACCTTTAACTAAAAATCACATCGGTATGCAGCTCTTCAACTGATGTGAAATCATCTAACAGTAATTTAAAAATGTATATTTATTTATTTTTGGGCTTTAATGTCACAAACCAACTATCCACTTTTGATGTTGTCTTCTACAGTCTACTGTACAGTGTTGAAAAACAAACACAAGGGCGCACCGGCCTAGTGCAATATCCACCATAAAAGATATAAAAATACTCACAAACAAGTTCTTGGTACAAGCATATCAAATGGATGTATTGCCATCAGCATCGGAACCAAAGGGTGTATCGACCTCTGGAGCTTGAAGGCTAAGCCTCGAAACGCGTAACATTATGGCAATACATCCATTTGATATGCTTTTACCACAAACTTGTTTATGAGTATTTTTATCAAATAAAACCTTTTTGGAGGATAATGCACTAGGCCGGTGCGCCCTTGTGTTTGTTTTTCGATTACAGTGGTCTCAGACTACCCTGGTCTTGTAAGGGGCTGCAAGGCCAAAGTATTCAAGAGAAGCCAAGTAGAAGGTTTTCATTAGCCACAGGGGTTTGGTTGGATGTGGTTAGAAGATTACCTCTCAGAGCGCAGGAGATGGGTGCTTTGCACCAAGTTTTTGGTTTGGTCTCCTGTACAGTGTCACCTATGGACAATATTGTGTACCCAAGTTTGTTGTTTTCACTGCTGCGTGCAGTTTAAAAGGTTTAACATACTGAGTGCAACCTCCGTTTTTTTCTGTCTACCCAAAAAACGAAGTAATTGCTTTGTGTACACTAAAATTAACTTTAGTATTTTTTTTTACAGAAATTGTGGGCTTGATAAACTACTGGGTTAACTGCTTGCCGACCGCCGCAAGTAGATTTACTGCGGCGGTCAGCCCCTGCCAGGCAGAGTGACGTTAATTAACGTCACTAGCCTGGGAGGGTCTGGGGAGCGAGCGCGCGCCCGCGGAGGCGCGCTCCCGCGCGGTCACGCACCCCCCCCGCGCGTGTGACCAGCGGACCCGATGTCCGCCGGCCACTCGGCGATCGTCGGGGGAAGAGGGAGAATGTCAGGCAGCTTGTGTAAACAAGCTGCCTGTCATTCTCCTCGCTGTAAAGACACTGATTACACGGATCTACTATGTAGATCCGTTGATCAGTGTCCTTACAGTTAGAGCCACAGCCAATCACAGTAAGAATCACGCCCCTAGGGACACACACAGCCCCTCCCTCCCAAATAAAGTTAACCCCTTCACTGCCAGTGTATTTTTACAGTAACAGTGCATATGTATAGCACTGATTACTGTAGAAATGTCACTGGTAACCCCAAAAGTGTCAAAAATGTCAGTCAAGGGTCCGATCTGTCCGCCGCAATGTCGCAGTACCGCAAAAAAAATCGCAGATCGCCTCCATTACGCGTTAAAAAAAAAAACAACAAAAATGACAAAAATCTTTCCCTTTGTTAGTAAATGCGATAACTTTTGCGCAAACCAATCAAAATACGCTTTTTGCGATTTTTTTTTTTTTACCAAACATAGGTAGCATAAAACAAATTGGCCAAAAATGTTAAAAAATTTTGATTTTTACATTTTTTTTTGGGGAATTTCATATAAAAAAATGTGAAAAATATTGCTATTTTTGCAAAATTGTCGCTCTTTTTTTGTTTATAGCGCGTGATCAAAAAATCGCACAGGTGATCAAATACCACCAAAAGAAAGCTCTGTTTGTGGGAAAAAAAGGACGTCAAATTCGTTTAGGTACAGCGTCGCACGACCGCGCAATTGTCCGTTAAAGTCACGCAGTGCCGAATCGCAAAATACCCCCTGGTCTTTTAGCAGGAAAATCCTCCGGGGCTTAAGTGGTTAATATCATGTGACATTAAAGTAGAACTATAGGCAAAACTTTTATTATTTTTTTTTTCATTTGGGATAGAGCAAGGGAGGATGATCACTCCTGTCATATTTATTTTTTTATTTTATTTATTTTTCAGCATCTGTGTCCCATTGCGGAGATTTCCCTTCATTCCTGCCCCTTAGCTTAACAGGAAGTAAGAAGAAATCCCTGCAAATTAACCACTTGCCGACCAGTCACTGGGACTGCTACTGCGGCAAAGTGGCTTGATTCCGTCCAGCGACGTAGACCTACGTCGCTGGACTTCTCCCCTTCTGGGCGGCGCTTGTGCGCCGCTAGACGCTCGCTCCCACTGTATGCAGTCACAGTGGGAGTCGGGCCAGGGGAGGAGCGGCGATCGCCGCTGCTCTTCCCCGATCGTCGGGGAATCAAGTTTGGAGATCCGCCCGCCTGTGTAAACAGAGCGGACGGATCTCCTAAGTGACAGACAGGGTCAGATTGCAGGGTTCAGCATAGCTCAACCTGCGACCTGTCCTTGTGTCACTCAGTCACCCCCCCCCCCCACACATGTTAGTAAGCACCAGGCATACATTAACCCCTTCCTCTCCAATAAAATTAACCCCTTCCCTGCCAGTGTCATTTTTAAAGTAACAGTGCATATATATAGCACTGATTACTGCAGTAATGTCACTGGTACCCCCAAAAATGTCAGTCAAGGGTCCGATCTGTCCGCTGCAATGTCGCAGTCCCACAAAAAAAATCGCAGATAGCCGCCATTACTCGTTAAAAAAAAACACCAAAAATGACAAAAATCTTTCCCTTAGTAAACGCAATAACTTTTGCGCAAACCAATCAAAATACGCTTACTGTGATTTTTTTTTTTACCAAACATAGGTAGCAGAAAACAAATTGGCCAAAAATTTAAAAAAATTTTGATTTTTACATTTTTTTTGGGGGGGATTTCATATAAAAAAATGTGAAAAATATTGTTATTCTTTCAAAATTTACACTCATTTTTTGTTTATAGCGCAAAAAGTAAAAATCGCACAGGTGATCAAATACCACCAAAAGAAAGCTCTGTTTGTGGGAAAAAAAGGACGTAAATTTTGTTTGGGTACGGCGTCGCACGACCGCGCAATTGTCAGTTAAAGTCGCACAGTGCCGAATCGCAAAAAGTGGCCTGGACGTAAGACAGCAAAATCCTCCGGTGGTAAAGTGGTTAAGGGAATTCCTGTGGACTCCCAGGTCCACATTGAAAGGTTTCCCCACTATTCCTTTTCTGAGGACAACTCTAAATGTAGGATTTATTTTTACTTTCACTTTCAATGATGATGGCAAACAGGACAAATGGAGAGGGGGGGGGGGGTATCCTTAACGGGAGCGCAGGCAGCAGTACAAATTGACAAGCATTCCAATCAAAAACTAAAAAAAAAGTTTTGCCTTTTTAGTTATACTGTAATTTTAATTTTATTTTCCAGTTTCTCTGCTTGGAAAAAAAAAAATTTATATATATATATATAAATAATGTTTGGGAGCTAAAGCAAACATCAGGCCTAAGTGCCGGTTCACATACACGCGACGCTACTTCCCGGGGCGACCTCCGAGGTCGTGGTGCGAGCAGCGCGCCGCGACCTCGGAGCGGCCGCCACGGACTTCATAACATTGAAGTCTATGGCGGTCGCCTCCTGGTCGCCCCAAAGAAGCTCCGGACCCTTTTTCTAAGTCGGAGCAACTTGTGTCGCTCCTATTAGAACGGGTCCGCAGCTTCCCTATGGGAGGCGACCTGTGAGGCGACCAGGTCGCCTCACAGGTCGCCTTAGTGTGAACGGGGGCTAAGATGTGGATTTTAACATGTGTTGTGTGTGTGTCTGCTGTTTTATATATCCCTGTAGATTGTTTTTACCAAGAAACACATATAGAAGCTTTTTTAACTTCATTTATCTAAACACTCTGCTGACACCACAAACTAGGGTTACCACTCTATCCCTTTAAACGGGAACACATCTGAGCTACACAGGTTCTGAGGCTACCAAGGAAATTTATTTGCCACCTTAATCAGCCACAGGACCTGTGTAAAATAATGTGTGTTCGGTTTTAAACTGATGGGATGGCAACCCTACCACAAACTGTGGAAGGGAGTTCCACATCCGCATCGCTCTAATAGTAAAGAACGCCTTACATAGCCTGATTGATCTATTTCTCATTCAACTTCATTGTGTGGCCTTGTGTCTTTGAACATTGAAGTTTTCCTCTGAAGTGCCTCTTTTCAGGGAGAATACGTTTGCCATGCCATCGCTTCGTTTGGCCACCAGCAGGAAAGAGAAATAGCCAAAACTTATGATAATGTAGAGACACTGGGGGTTGATTTACTAAAACCGAAGAGTGCAAAATCTGGTGCAGCTGTGCATAGAAACCAATCAGCTTCCAGGTTTTTGCTCAAAGCTTAACTGAACAAGCTGAAGTTGGAAGCTGCTTGGCTACCATATGCAGCTACACCAGATTTTGCACTCTCCACTTTTAGTAAATCAGCCCCTTTGACTAAAGGCCCGTACACATCGGCCGATTGTCGGCTTGTTAGTATGATGCTTCCGACAGCCGACAGCGCATTTTCGGCCGAATAAAATCTGGTGTGCAGGCTATAAAATTTTTGTTGGCCGTCAACACAACGGCCGATTTTCCGTCAGTCAGTACAGATTTCGGCAGACAAAAATCTGATGAGCAAGCAGGGCCGGCGCAACCACTAGGCGGAGCAAGCGGCCGCTTGGGGCGGGCAGGTCCGCAGCCAGGTATGGGCGGAAAAATGAACCCTTTTTTTTTTTTTTTTTTTTCTAAACTACTTTATTATCCGCGCTCGCCGCTCGGGAAGACGAGGCGGCCGGGGGGCGGAGCAGTGCGCCCCGATCCGCCCATTCTGTGACAATAGCGAATGAGAATTCGCTATTGTCACAGGGATCCTCCTCCTGGCCAATCAGGGAGCGGGTCCTCCTGCTTCCTGATTGGCCGAGTGGCAAACACCGTGCCATTGGACGAGGAGGAGGCGCCGGCGCCGCGGGAGAGCAGAACTGCGAGACCGTCCGTCCGTCCATGAGGTAAGTGCAGGCTGCAGCTGAGCTTGAGTATGATGACTGCTGCAGGCCACTTGCCTTGATTGATTGATGCACGCCCCTCATCCCTCTCTCTGAGCTCTCTCTTAGTGGATTGCTGCTGTCAGTGCTGTGTGCGTGCCCTGAGCTCAGCACATCATCCTCATCATCATCCGGGACAATGTGCTAACCACAGGCCCAGTGGTCCACCTAGCGTCTTAGACACCTGGGGACAGATCCCTATACCCCCTTATCTATACTTCAGAATCATTTTTCAGTAATAATCATCAGATCAATTGAATTGGTTTTCAAGGCCAGAACAGATACGAATAAGATGATGTTTTATTTGTTCTGAGCTTTAGATATCTATAAACATGCCCCCCCCCCCCAAAACAAATACAATTGATGGAATGACAATGGTGAAACACAGGGCTGCTGTGGGGTGCATCAGAGAATGGGAGGTTAGCAGGTCAGTGTACAGGGGGGGCATCAGAGAATGGGAGGTTAGCAGGTCAGTGTACAGGGGGGGGCATCAGAGAATGGGAGGTTAGCAGGTCAGTGTACAGGGGGGGCATCAGATAATGGGAGGTTAGCAGGTCAGTGTACAGGGGGGGGGCATCAGAGAATGGGAGGTTAGCAGGTCAGTGTACAGGGGGGGGCATCAGAGAATGGGAGGTTAGCAGGTCAGTGTACAGGGGGGGCATCAGAGAATGGGAGGTTAGCAGGTCAGTGTACAGGGGGGGCATCAGAGAATGGGAGGTTAGCAGGTCAGTGTACAGGGGGGGCATCAGAGAATGGGAGGTTAGCAGGTCAGTGTACAGGGGGGGGCATCAGAGAGTGGGAGGTTAGCAGGTCAGTGTACAGGGGGGGCATCAGAGAATGGGAGGTTAGCAGGTCAGTGTACAGGGGGGCATCAGAGAATGGGAGGTTAGCAGGTCAGTGTACAGGGGGGCATCAGAGAATGGGAGGTTAGCAGGTCAGTGTACAGGGGGGGGCATCAGAGAATGGGAGGTTAGCAGGTCAGTGTACAGGGGGGGCATCAGAGAATGGGAGGTTAGCAGGTCAGTGTACAGGGGGGGGCATCAGAGAATGGGAGGTTAGCAGGTCAGTGTACAGGGGGGGGCATCAGAGAATGGGAGGTTAGCAGGTCAGTGTACAGGGGGGGGCATCAGAGAATGGGAGGTTAGCAGGTCAGTGTACAGGGGGGCATCAGAGAGTGGGAGGTTAGCAGGTCAGTGTACAGGGGGGGCATCAGAGAATGGGAGGTTAGCAGGTCAGTGTACAGGGGGGCATCAGAGAATGGGAGGTTAGCAGGTCAGTGTACAGGGGGGGGCATCAGAGAATGGGAGGTTAGCAGGTCAGTGTACAGGGG
>NC_138776.1:235948661-236356161 GCF_965119305.1 Pelophylax lessonae
GCATCAGAGAATGGGAAGGTTAGGCAGGTCAGTGGTACAGGGGGGGGCATCAGAGAATGGGAGGTTAGCAGGTCAGTGTACAGGGGGGGGCATCAGAGGAATGGGAGGTTAGCAGGTCAGTGTACAGGGGGGGGGCATCAGAGAGTGGGAGGTTAGCAGGTCAGTGTACAGGGGGGGCATCAGAGAATGGGAGGTTAGCAGGTCAGTGTAGCAAGGCGGGGGGCATCAGAGAATGGGAGGTTAGCAGGTCAGTGTACAGGGGGGGCATCAGAGAATGGGAGGTTAGCAGGTCAGTGTACAGGGGGGGCATCAGAGAATGGGAGGTTAGCAGGTCAGTGTACAGGGGGGGGGCATCAGAGAATGGGAGGTTAGCAGGTCAGTGTACAGGGGGGGGCATCAGAGAATGGGAGGTTAGCAGGTCAGTGTACAGGGGGGGGGCATCAGAGAATGGGAGGTTAGCAGGGGTAAGTGCAGCTGAGCTTGACTATGACTGCAGCCACTTGCATTTTACTGTAATATAAGTAGCCATCCATGGATTAGAGACCGAATTAGTTAACAGAATGTTGCTTCAGCAAATGATCAGCAGAACTCCAATGGTGGCTGTAAGGCACATAAAAGCACATCCTTGACATGGTCCACCATTGGACGTCCCCAGAGAGACTTTATCCACCCCTTGCAGACAGAAAATAAAAGGTGTTGACAGAATTTCCTCCTCCACAGTCTGACCCAAGTTCTGGTCCTGTGTTAGAGCCATCAGAAGGGAAGAACAGGCCGGGCACATGCCAAAAAAAAATCATGAGCCCCAGCCACAAGACAGAGGCAGGGACCAGGGCCGGCGCAACCACTAGGCGGAGCAAGCGGCCGCTTGGGGCGGGCAGGTCCGCAGCCAGGTATGGGCGGAAAAATGAACCCTTTTTTTTTTTTTTTTTTTTCTAAACTACTTTATTATCCGCGCTCGCCGCTCGGGAAGACGAGGCGGCCGGGGGGCGGAGCAGTGCGCCCCGATCCGCCCATTCTGTGACAATAGCGAATGAGAATTCGCTATTGTCACAGGGATCCTCCTCCTGGCCAATCAGGGAGCGGGTCCTCCTGCTTCCTGATTGGCCGAGTGGCAAACACCGTGCCATTGGACGAGGAGGAGGCGCCGGCGCCGCGGGGAGAGCAGAACTGCGAGACCGTCCGTCCGTCCATGAGGTAAGTGCAGGCTGCAGCTGAGCTTGAGTATGATGACTGCTGCAGGCCACTTGCCTTGATTGATTGATGCACGCCCCTCATCCCTCTCTCTGAGCTCTCTCTTAGTGGATTGCTGCTGTCAGTGCTGTGTGCGTGCCCTGAGCTCAGCACATCATCCTCATCATCATCCGGGACAATGTGCTAACCCACAGGCCCAGTGGTCCACCTAGCGTCTTAGACACCTGGGGACAGATCCCTATACCCCCTTATCTATACTTCAGAATCATTTTTCAGTAATAATCATCAGATCAATTGAATTGGTTTTCAAGGCCAGAACAGATACGAATAAGATGATGTTTTATTTGTTCTGAGCTTTAGATATCTATAAACATGCCCCCCCCCCCCCCAAAACAAATACAATTGATGGAATGACAATGGTGAAACACAGGGCTGCTGTGGGGTGCATCAGAGAATGGGAGGTTAGCAGGTCAGTGTACAGGGGGGGGCATCAGAGAATGGGAGGTTAGCAGGTCAGTGTACAGGGGGGGGCATCAGAGAATGGGAGGTTAGCAGGTCAGTGTACAGGGGGGGGCATCAGAGAATGGGAGGTTAGCAGGTCAGTGTACAGGGGGGGGCATCAGAGAGTGGGAGGTTAGCAGGTCAGTGTACAGGGGGGGCATCAGAGAATGGGAGGTTAGCAGGTCAGTGTACAGGGGGGGCATCAGAGAATGGGAGGTTAGCAGGTCAGTGTACAGGGGGGCATCAGAGAATGGGAGGTTAGCAGGTCAGTGTACAGGGGGGGCATCAGAGAATGGGAGGTTAGCAGGTCAGTGTACAGGGGGGGGGCATCAGAGAGTGGGAGGTTAGCAGGTCAGTGTACAGGGGGGGGCATCAGAGAATGGGAGGTTAGCAGGTCAGTGTACAGGGGGCATCAGAGAATGGGAGGTTAGCAGGTCAGTGTACAGGGGGGCATCAGAGAATGGGAGGTTAGCAGGTCAGTGTACAGGGGGGGGCATCAGAGAATGGGAGGTTAGCAGGTCAGTGTACAGGGGGGCATCAGAGAATGGGAGGTTAGCAGGTCAGTGTACAGGGGGGCATCAGAGAATGGGAGGTTAGCAGGTCAGTGTACAGGGGGGGGCATCAGAGAGTGGGAGGTTAGCAGGTCAGTGTACAGGGGGGGCATCAGAGAATGGGAGGTTAGCAGGTCAGTGTACAGGGGGGCATCAGAGAATGGGAGGTTAGCAGGTCAGTGTACAGGGGGGCATCAGAGAATGGGAGGTTAGCAGGTCAGTGTACAGGGGGGGCATCAGAGAATGGGAGGTTAGCAGGTCAGTGTACAGGGGGGGGGCATCAGAGAGTGGGAGGTTAGCAGGTCAGTGTACAGGGGGGGCATCAGAGAATGGGAGGTTAGCAGGTCAGTGTACAGGGGGGCATCAGAGAATGGGAGGTTAGCAGGTCAGTGTACAGGGGGGGGGCATCAGAGAATGGGAGGTTAGCAGGTCAGTGTACAGGGGGGCATCAGAGAATGGGAGGTTAGCAGGTCAGTGTACAGGGGGGGCATCAGAGAATGGGAGGTTAGCAGGTCAGTGTACAGGGGGCATCAGAGAATGGGAGGTTAGCAGGTCAGTGTACAGGGGGCATCAGAGAATGGGAGGTTAGCAGGTCAGTGTACAGGGGGGGCATCAGAGAATGGAGGTTAGCAGGTCAGTGTACAGGGGGGGGCATCAGAGAATGGGAGGTTAGCAGGTCAGTGTACAGGGGGGGGGCATCAGAGAATGGGAGGTTAGCAGGTCAGTGTACAGGGGGGGGCATCAGAGAATGGGAGGTTAGCAGGTCAGTGTACAGGGGGGGGGGGCATCAGAGAATGGGAGGTTAGCAGGTCAGTGTACAGGGGGGGGCATCAGAGAATGGGAGGTTAGCAGGTCAGTGTACAGGGGGGGGGCATCAGAGAATGGGAGGTTAGCAGGTCAGTGTACAGGGGGGGCATCAGAGAATGGGAGGTTAGCAGGTCAGTGTACAGGGGGGGCATCAGAGAATGGGAGGTTAGCAGGTCAGTGTACAGGGGGGGGCATCAGAGAGTGGGAGGTTAGCAGGTCAGTGTACAGGGGGGGGGCATCAGAGAGTGGGAGGTTAGCAGGTCAGTGTACAGGGGGGGCATCAGAGAATGGGAGGTTAGCAGGTCAGTGTACAGGGGGGGGCATCAGAGAATGGGAGGTTAGCAGGTCAGTGTACAGGGGGGGCATCAGAGAATGGGAGGTTAGCAGGTCAGTGTACAGGGGGGGGCATCAGAGAATGGGAGGTTAGCAGGTCAGTGTACAGGGGGGGGCATCAGAGAATGGGAGGTTAGCAGGTCAGTGTACAGGGGGGGGGCATCAGAGAATGGGAGGTTAGCAGGTCAGTGTACAGGGGGGGGCATCAGAGAATGGGAGGTTAGCAGGGGTAAGTGCAGCTGAGCTTGACTATGACTGCAGCCACTTGCATTTTACTGTAATATAAGTAGCCATCCATGGATTAGAGACCGAATTAGTTAACAGAATGTTGCTTCAGCAAATGATCAGCAGAACTCCAATGGTGGCTGTAAGGCACATAAAAGCACATCCTTGACATGTCCACCATTGGACGTCCCCAGAGAGACTTTATCCACCCCTTGCAGACAGAAAATAAAAGGTGTTGACAGAATTTCCTCCTCCACAGTCTGACCCAAGTTCTGGTCCTGTGTTAGAGCCATCAGAAGGGAAGAACAGGCCGGGCACATGCCAAAAAAAAAATCATGAGCCCCAGCCACAAGACAGAGGCAGGGACAACATATCCACAATTAAATAATGGTAAAATATTGCGCTCAACACATTAATATTCACAATGAAAAGTGCACTTGTGCAAATAAATTTATATAAAAGTCTTTAAGTGCTTAAATTATCAAAGGAAGTTAGGTGGTTAACAGCAGCAGTTTGATAGAAGCACAGACTTGATAGGGGTGAGATTCCAAAGCCTCCACCTCCACACTTTCACCCAGTGCTCTTATAAGATACTCCTTACCAGAAGGATATGACCTGGTATAGGGATTATTATGGGAAATCCAAGTCCATTCAAGTTCTGATGCAGATGCAGAAAGATATCCTCTGATCTTGAAGAAATCCAGTGCGCTCCTAACTTCCTGTTTGAGCTGACGTGGCTGGCACTCTGACTCTGCAATTGGGGGCAATGCTGTGGCTGGCACTCTGCAATGATTGGGGGCAATGCTGTGGTCACTGTGCATTGAAAGGGGGCACGCTGGTCTCTCTGCATTGAAAGGGGGGCACGCTGGTCACTGTGCATTGAAAGGGGGCACGCTGGTCACTGTGCATTGAAAGGGGGCACGCTGGTCTCTCTGCATTGAAAGGGGGGCATGCTGGTCTCTGGGCATTGAAAGGGGGCACGCTGGTCACTGTGCATTGAAAGGGGGCACACTGGTCACTGTGCATTGAAAGGGGGCACGCTGGTCACTGTGCATTGAAAGGGGGCACGCTGGTCACTGTGCATTGAAATGGGGCATGCTGGTCACTGTGCATTGAAAGGGGGCACGCTGGTCATTCTGCTGGGAAAGTCGGAACTGGTTACTAAAATTTTTGAATCCCACCACTGGCCGGGCCCCCCGCTGTCCACTGGTGGCTCTGAGTCTCCCTGCACACTGGTTGCTAGGAAAGCCAGCCGATTGGCATCTAGCAACCAGTGACGTTCTGAGGAGGACCCATCATGCACAGCGGAGGAGGATCCTCCTCGTCGGCTTGTCCTCCTCTCTCCACGCCTAGAAGATGGGCTCCACCCACCTCCTCCCTTCATGTGCTGTGCAGCCGTTGTGGAAGGTAAGCAGACTGCTGCAGCTGCTCGATTTCATCCATCGACTGTCTGTGCCATCCTTTTCCTGCCCTATATATCCTCTGTGTGTGCCATTCTATTCTCTCTCCCCCCCCTCTCTCTCTCCCCCCCCTCTCTCTCTCTCTCCCTCTCTCTCTCTCTCTCTCTCTCCCCCCTCTCTCCCCCCCTCTCTCTTTCCCTTTCTCTCTCCCTCTCTCTTTCTCGGGGGGCCCAGTGCACTGCATTGCCCGGGGGCCTATAAGGCTCTTAAGATGGCACTGCGCCGGCGCCCGGTGTCCCGCTCCGGTGTGCTAATGCGCCGCAGCGCCTGTCAGCTGTCACTGTCACTTTGAGTGGAATTACCCTTACTTGGCAATTGGAATATTTGATTATTATAATACATATAATTTTCTGCAGCACACTACACAGCAGGCGTTAGTAAGGAGCCTGTTATGAAAAATTCTACAAATATGTTCTTGTTCACATAGCTGGAAAACTACAATCAAAATGCCAAAACTATTTAAAGAAAAGAAATTATCAGGAGCGGGCTTCAGAAAGAGACAAGCAGAAAAAGAAAAGGCTGGGAAGCAGATGTCTGGAAATTTAATGAAGTTTTTGACCTCTCACAAACCCAGAGAGGAAGATGCTCCTGCATCAGAAACAGTTTCCAGTGTGGAAGATGATCAAGTTCACGTAGCTGTGGATGAACAATCTTTCACATATGTTGTATCAGACCAACAGCCTGTCACACCTCAGGAGGCTGCTAATCTTCATGATGCAAGTGCTGAGAAAAGACAAGAAGTAGGTGAAGAGCAACCTTCTACATCATCATACGTACCATCTCCTCGCCTTGAAAAGACTGTTGATACAGAAGGATCAAGTGAAGCAGAAATGGAGCAAGAGGAACAATGTTCTACTTTGGAGACTCTTGATTTGTCTGATCCTGCTAATTGGCCGACTGTTCTCACCCCCTCACTAAGGGATGCTATTGTCAGGAAAGGTCCTACAAAGCAAAAAGCTAATTTTTATTTTCCCAAAGATGCGTCTAATAGACGCTTTACTAAAGCAAATTATAAGAGACAACTGCCAAACGGAGAAGAAACCTATAGGAACTGGCTTGTTTATTCTGTTAAGCTGGATAAAGTGTTTTGTTTTTGTTGTAAGCTTTTTGCAACTAAAATAACAAAAAGTTTGACAAGCGGAGGCTACTATGATTGGAGGAATTTGTCTCAAACCCTTCACATTCATGAAATGTCACATTCTCATATTGTTGCTGTAAGAGACTGGAATGAACTCTCTAGAAGATTTGGATCAGGAAAAACAATAGATGCTGCATACCAGAGATTTTTGACAGCAGAAACACAGCATTGGCAAAATGTTGTAAAGAGGCTTGTAGCCATTGTAACATACCTTGGTCGCCAGTGCTTGGCATTTAGAGGTAGCAATGACACATTACATAGTGAAAATAATGGAAATTTTCTTCAACTGGTAGAAATGCTTGCCACATTTGATACGGTTATGCAGGAACATCTGAAGCGTATCAAAAAAAAGGAAATTTTACATCATTATTTGGGGAAGGACATTCAAAATGAACTGATCGGCCTTATAGCCAAAGAAATAACTAAAAAAATTCAGCACTCACTGAAAGCTGCAAAGTATTATTCTATAATACTTGATTGCACCCCAGACATTTCACATATTGAACAAATGACTATAATTGTTCGATTTGTGTCCATCAAAGAAGGGGGGTCTCCTACTGCTGAACCAGAGGTCTTTATAGAAGAACGATTTCTTGGCTTTATCCAAATCCAAAGCTCAACTGGAGAAGGTCTGACAAAGGCAATTTTGACAGAACTTAAAAAACAAAATATTCCACTTAGTGATATGAGAGGACAAGGCTATGACAATGGTTCCAACATGAAGGGCAAACACCAGGGTGTTCAGAAGAGGATCCTTGATTTAAACTCGCGGGCCTTTTATGTTCCTTGCAGTGCTCATACTTTAAATCTTGTGGTGAATGATGCGGCCATGTCATGTAGGGATGGAGCAACATTCTTTTCTGTTGTGCAGAAAATATATGTTTTTTTGTCGGGATCTACACTTCGTTGGAATGTCTTGAAGAAGTACATTGGAATAATAACAGTTAAACCTTTGTCTGATACCAGATGGTCTTCAAGAATAGATGCTGTTCGGCCATTTCGGTTCCAGGTTGGAGAAATCTATGATGCCTTGACAAGTATTTCTAAGGATAGCTCGCACACAGCAATGGCACAATCTGAGGCGGAATCCCTTGCAACAGAGCTAAATAACTTCAAATTTTTATGTTTCATTGTATTGTGGTACAACATTCTAAAGAGAATTAACTTTGTCAGCAAGCTGCTTCAAAGCAAAAGCATGTACCTTCCAGATGTGATCGATATTTTGGAATCTACAACAACCTTTTTAAAAGAATATCGATCAGATCAAGGATTTGAAGATTTGCTGGACGAGGCTAAAGAGCTAGCCACAGAAATGGAAATTGAGCCTGTTTTTCCTGCATTACTGCGGCAAATAAAGAAAAAGAGGAGGTTTTTTTATGAAGGTGAAGATGAACCGATTGACGATCCTGCAAAAAAATTTAAAGTTGAGTGCTTCTTTAGTATTTTGGATGTTTGTTTTAATTCTCTTGATGAGAGATTTGAGCAAATCAAGCATCACAGCAAGCACTTTCAGTTTCTTTACAATATCCAGAAACTTACAAATGTACCACATGAAACACTTCTGAAGTATTGTCTGGATTTGCAGAGTGTATTGACTGATGAAAACTCAGGAAATACTGATCTGGATGGAGCACAGTTATGTGAAGAACTCACCATATTAGCTCCTATCTTGAAACCGACAATGACCCCTACACACATTTTAGCATATGCACTTAAAAATGACTTTGCTCCCAATGTCTCCATAGCACTGCGGATATTATTGACATTGCCGATATCTGTTGCATCTGGTGAACGAAGCTTTTCAAAGCTCAAATTAATAAAAAAATTATCTACGTTCAACAATGTCACAAGAGAGATTGGTGGGACTTGCCATGATTTCTATTGAAAAAAGTATTGTACAGGACATTGATTTTCAGACTTTGCTTTCTGATTTTGTGAGCGCAAAAGCAAGAAAGGTTAGATTTTTATAGTGCTCACTTTGAATGTTTATATTATCTAGCACTTTAGTTGAATTGCATTGTTAACTCTCTGGAAACTTATGTTCTTGGCATGGCTTGGCTGCCGACTAGTATGGCCGCGTAGTACATTATCTGTACGTTATCTTTGTGTGTGTTATCTTTGGTGTTGAATAGGACTGAAGGTCCTAAAAATCTCATGTTCTCAAAAAACTCATGTTCTGATATTATAGTTTGAAAATATGTTTATATGCACTTATTGCTCTTCTTTTAACCAATAATGGTAATGTTTTGCCTTGAATAGGCCGTTTTAGTGTTGTACTGTTTGTGTGCAGTACTATTTCCTGCACTTCTACAAGTCTGTTTGCACTATTTCCTGCATTTTTGCTCATTGGTAAATGGTCATGTTAATTTAATGATAATATTTTGCCTTGAATAGGCCGTTTTAGTGTTGTATTGTTTGTGTGCAGTACTATTTCCTGCACTTTTACAAGTCTGTTTGCACTATCTCCTGCACTTATTGGTAAAAAATTTGTTTTATTGCTGTATAACTTATTTTGTTAAACCGTTAATAAAAATGCACTTAACAAAAGCACAAATTAGTGTGTTTTTTTTATATAAAAAAATTATTGAACGAAACATTTTTGCAAGGGAGGTGGGTGGCCGTTGGGGGGGGGGGGGGGCGCCAAAATGGAGCTTCGCTTGTGTAGGCAGAAATCCTTGCACCGGCCCTGTGAGCAAGACTGGGCATGCTCAGAGAAGAAAAAACACACGGAAAGTAAACCAGCACATGACATCACTTCTGAAGTAGATTTTTGTTGGCCGAGAAAATTTGTGTGCAGTCTAGGCACATTCCAACCAACAAAACACAACTTGGACAAAAGTTGGACGATCGGTCGTCCGATAATCGTTGCGTGTGCACGAGGCATAACTCTCCTTCTCCTATAGGATGCACTGGTAAATTGGGACATGGAGAGGGAGAGAGTTCTCTTGCTTTCTGTAAGCTCTAACTAATTGGTTTGGAGTATTTATTTTTTTGATGGCCAAACAAGGTGAAAGAGGAGTAATTCTAATGGGAGGATTTTCTGATGGGGAATTGTGACATAAAAGTGATTGTTTTTAGTTAAAAATAACAAACCGGTTATACTTACCTGCTCTGTGAAGTGGTTTTGCACAGACCAGCCCAATCCTCCTCTTCTTGAGTCCCTTTTCAGTGCTCCTGGCTCCTGTTGGGTGCCCCCACAGCAAGCATCTTGCTATGGGGGCACCGAGCCGAGTCACAGCTCTGTGTATCCATTCAGACACAGAGCCGTGGCCCGGCCCCCCTCCTTTCTCTTCTGATTGGCTGGCTGACTTTGACAGTAGCGGGAGCCAATGGTGCCATGCTGCTGTCTTGTCCAATGATGAGGGGAGTCCCGGGCAGCAGAGACATTGCTGCAACATCGCTGGATCTAGATGGGGCTCATGTAAATATTAGGGAGGCTGCTGCACACAGAAGGTTTTTTATCTTATTGCATAGAATGCCCTAAGATAAAAAACTTTCTGCCTTTACAATCACTTTAACGACTTCCCACCCATGCTATAGTCGAAAGACAGCTACAGCTTGGACCTCCAGTTCTGGGAGGACGTCTACCCATGGGAACGCTCTGTGACCATTGTGTGCTGATCACAGTTTGGGGTAAAGAGCCAATCGCAGCTGGTCACATGTTAAACAGACTTGCTGGTTATTGGCTCTCCTTTACTTACACAGAGACCACATGTAAGGAAAGGAGAGCCGATCTGACAGGATACCGTGAGTACAGGGCCCCGATTATCTGTGCAGCCTTGTCATCAGTGCAACCTCATCAGTCAAGAAGCAAAATTTTATAACCGAAACTAAGAAACTTTTTTTTTTTTCCAAATTCGTTTTTTTTTTTAGAAAAAAATAAAAAACCCAGGGGTGATTAAATACCACCAAAAGAAGGCTCTGTATAAAATCTAATTTGGATACAGTGTTGTATGGCTGTGTAACTGTCAATCAGTGGGACAGCGCTGAAAGCTTAAAATTTGTCCTGGGCAGGAAGGGGGCGCAAGTGCCCAGTATAAGGGTCCTTTCACACAAACGATCCGATCAGATCCGCCTGTCGGGTCCTTAGGTGGACCTGATGGGATCCTCCATGCATCCCTATGGGGCAGCGGATGACAGCGGAGACATATCCGCTGCTATCCGATTCCAATCCTGTCCGTCAAATCCGAATGGATGGAAACCCTATTTTCCATCCGTCCAGTGGATCGGATCAGATGAGAACCGGCAGGCGGTCCGTTTTCATCCGATTCCCCCATAGGGAACAGCGGGGATCTGAAAGCTCCGTCTCTGCACACAGAGCAGAGACAGAGCTGTCATCCGCCTGCTCAGAGGGGATCGGCTGATCGATCCCCGCTGAGCAGTCCGCCGGCGGAGGCGGGCCGTGTGAAAGGACCCTCAAAGTGATTAAGTGACCACGTTACTTTGCTCTGCCTGGGAATAACAGAGTCCCTTTGAAGTAAACCAGCATCACCTGGACCTTATGAAGTATTTGTTAGTAATGAAAAAATTTTAGTTGCTGGTTTTTCTCTGACTTGCTCTGGATCAGTGGCTCCAATTATTCGGGCCAATGGCACAGGATAGCAGCCAGGTAGAAAGTTGTCAACTGACTGGTTTATTTGAATGATTAGACTTCAGATTCAATTTTTGTATGAAAAGCTTTACAACAGTCTGTCCATATTTTCCCCCTTAAAGCGTTAGTATACTAAAAAAAAAAAACTGCAAGACAAAGGCGTAATGAGCTAGTATGCGATGAAAAATGTACCTTAGAACGAAGCCCCAACACGGACCCCCGGACACCGCTGTGGGAGCTGACATGATCCCTCGCCGTCTCTTCCGGGTTAGGCGGCTCCGTCGATGTGAGTGGAGTCCTTTTCCGGCAAGCTCCCGGCAAGGAAACTCTGAAGGTCCGCTGGACCTTCAGAGCATGTGCGCCGCTCGCGTCAGCGGCTGCATGCAGTGCAAATATCTCCTAAACCGTGCAGGTTTAGCAGATATTAATTGTACCTACAGGTAAGCCTTATTATAGGCTTACCTGTAGTTAAAGTCACAAAAAGCGGTATACTACCGCTTTAAATTTCCATATGTTCCCCCTGGTTAAAATTACCATTGAAGGAGTTTTCTTATTTCTGTATGAGAAGCATAAAATATGATTCCTGTAAAATCTTTTTCCCTGACGTCCATTGACAGACGCAGCCTTCATCTTCATAAGCTGAATGGGTTATGCTGCCCCCAGCTTATGAAGATGGAGGCTGCGTCTGTCAATGGACGATAGAGAAAAAAAAAAAACCTGCTGATACCTTTCTGTCTCTGCTGGACTGTTATTTCAGCACTGTTCCCAGCTCTCGCTGATGACTACAGAACCTCAGCTTATAGAGAGGAGAGCAACTGCAATCCTGTCTTAGGGTGACAACTTTATACAGCATAGTTAGTAAATGTTGTCACCATTGGAAGTGGGTTACTGACAGGATTACCAGGTGAAAACATTTTTGTTGTTCTATTTAGCAGTGCTTTAACATACTATTTACTTCTTCTCCTAGGCGAAGAGACTGTTTGATACGCTGCATGAACCATTCCTCAAAACGAAGAAGTAGGTCCATCATGGAACCGACTCTCAACGTGTTGCAAAACTCTGTGACTAATGAAAGACTTCATCGTTCTAGATGAGGGATGTGCCCATCCAACTCTTTTTTTCCATGTACAAAGATGAACTTTTAGTTGTGAACCATTAGCTCATTAAGAAGCGTTAGCCATGCACTACAAAAATTTCGGCCTTATAATGCTAAATTGGCTAAAATTTGAGTCATGGATGGCCCTGTTGGCACAACCTGACAAAAGTTGATTGGAAAGCTGTAGATGGAACATTGCGGGAATTCAAGCAGCTGCAGTGGCTACAGGAGTCTGAATACAAAAGCCGACAGGAGAGATTCCCTCCTCCTATGCTGTGTTGTGTGAAGGGAGAAATCTTTGCTCATCTCCTATCTTTAATCAGCAGTGCTGCCGAAGTTTTTTTTAATTGATCGTTCTGTCATTTAGATCAGTGGTCCTCAGGGCCCACTAACAGGCCAGGTTTGCAAGATAACTGAAATACATCCCAGGTGATATAATTTGCTGCTCAGTGATTGCAGTACTCTAGTCGGCATCTCCCCAAGGTAATACTTAAAATCTGGACTGTTAGTGGGCCCTGAGGACCGGAGTTGAGGAGCACTGATTTAGATGTAATAATTATATAAGTATCTTGGCCAGCATCTGCCCTCAACAACACAGCTGATTTCAGATTTAAAAAGTTCTCGAGTAGTTAGTGAGCTTTGCTTGTAGACCCCTAACAGGCGCATTCGGTGAGTACCTCTAAAGTTGTTTTTCCTGGAGAACCTCTTTAAAAAAAAAAACTCTCTGACACTGTAAGCCACCAGTCAACTTTTAGTTGGCAGCCCCAATCGCTTTTGGATCACAACGGACACTTGAGCTGGATTTGTGGCTGTGTGCAACAAAAGGTATTAGAATTTTTTTTTTTTTAGGTGGTTGTTCATTCTAGAATTACTCAATGAACATTAAACATCTATATAACCCATGTACCTTGCCAAATTCATAGCACTGTGTTCCTTTTTGACCTCTGTGTTCCATTTTGACCTCTGTGACCTCTGTGTTCCATTGTGACCTCTGTGTTCCATTGTGACCTCTGTGTTCCATTGTGACCTCTGTGTTCCATTGTGACCTCTGTGTTCCATTGTGACCTCTGTGTTCCATTGTGACCTCTGTGTTCCATTTTGACCTCTGTGTTCCATTTTGACCTCTGTGTTCCATTTTGACCTCTGTGTTCCATTTTGACCTCTGTGTTCCATTTTGACCTCTGTGACCTCTGTGTTCCATTGTGACCTCTGTGTTCCATTGTGACCTCTGTGTTCCATTGTGACCTCTGTGTTCCATTTTGACCTCTGTGTTCCATTTTGACCTCTGTGTTCCATTTTGACCTCTGTGTTCCATTTTGACCTCTGTGACCTCTGTGTTCCATTTTGACCTCTGTGTTCCATTTTGACCTCTGTGTTCCATTTTGACCTCTGTGTTCCATTTTGACCTCTGTGTTCCATTTTGACCTCTGTGACCTCTGTGTTCCATTTTGACTTCTGTGTTCCATTTTGACCTCTGTGTTCCATTTTGACCTCTGTGTTCCATTTTGACCTCTGTGTTCCATTTTGACCTCTGTGTTCCATTTTGACCTCTGTGACCTCTGTGTTCCATTGTGACCTCTGTGTTCCATTGTGACCTCTGTGTTCCATTTTGACCTCTGTGTTCCATTTTGACCTCTGTGTTCCATTTTGACCTCTGTGTTCCATTTTGACCTCTGTGTTCCATTTTGACCTCTGTGACCTCTGTGTTCCATTGTGACCTCTGTGTTCCATTGTGACCTCTGTGTTCCATTGTGACCTCTGTGTTCCATTTTGACCTCTGTGTTCCATTTTGACCTCTGTGTTCCATTTTGACCTCTGTGTTCCATTTTGACCTCTGTGACCTCTGTGTTCCATTTTGACCTCTGTGTTCCATTTTGACCTCTGTGTTCCATTTTGACCTCTGTGTTCCATTTTGACCTCTGTGACCTCTGTGTTCCATTTTGACTTCTGTGTTCCATTTTGACCTCTGTGTTCCATTTTGACCTCTGTGTTCCATTTTGACCTCTGTGTTCCATTTTGACCTCTGTGTTCCATTTTGACCTCTGTGTTCCATTTTGACCTCTGTGACCTCTGTGTTCCATTTTGACCTCTGTGACCTCTGTGTTCCATTTTGACCTCTGTGTTCCATTTTGACCTCTGTGACCTCTGTGTTCCATTTTGACCTCTGTGTTCCATTTTGACCTCTGTGTTCCATTGTGACCTCTGTGTTCCATTGTGACCTCTGTGTTCCATTGTGACCTCTGTGTTCCATTGTGACCTCTGTGTTCCATTGTGACCTCTGTGTTCCATTGTGACCTCTGTGTTCCATTGTGACCTCTGTGTTCCATTGTGACCTCTGTGTTCCATTTTGACCTCTGTGTTCCATTTTGACCTCTGTGTTCCATTTTGACCTCTGTGTTCCATTTTGACCTCTGTGTTCCATTTTGACCTCTGTGTTCTATTTTGACCTCTGTGTTCCATTGTGACCTCTGTGACCTCTGTGTTCCATTGTGACCTCTGTGTTCCATTGTGACCTCTGTGTTCCATTGTGACCTCTGTGTTCCATTGTGACCTCTGTGTTCCATTGTGACCTCTGTGTTCCATTTTGACCTCTGTGTTCCATTTTGACCTCTGTGTTCCATTTTGACCTCTGTGTTCCATTGTGACCTCTGTGTTCCATTGTGACCTCTGTGTTCCATTGTGACCTCTGTGTTCCATTTTGACCTCTGTGTTCCATTTTGACCTCTGTGTTCCATTTTGACCTCTGTGACCTCTGTGTTCCATTGTGACCTCTGTGTTCCATTGTGACCTCTGTGTTCCATTGTGACCTCTGTGTTCCATTTTGACCTCTGTGTTCCATTTTGACCTCTGTGTTCCATTGTGACCTCTGTGTTCCATTGTGACCTCTGTGTTCCATTGTGACCTCTGTGTTCCATTGTGACCTCTGTGTTCCATTTTGACCTCTGTGTTCCATTTTGACCTCTGTGACCTCTGTGTTCCATTTGTCCAGCAATCAGCATTGGAATCTGCCAGATGATTACCAACAACTCATCAGGGCACAGAGGAAGCATTTCCCAGTCAGGCTTTGCAATCAGGACACGTAGATGGCATGGAGGGGGATGAGCAGCACCATGAGTGTCATAATATTGCTGGTTGCTTCCAATCCCCACTGCTGGAAAACCAGAGTGCGGACAGAAGTCATACGGGGTGCTATTCATTTATCAAGGTACATGCGTTAGAGGGATGTTTAAAGCAGATCTCCACATTTACTGTCCTATTAAATCGTTTGGGTCGAGCTCAGACAGACTATTTTGTTCCAGGAGTGAGAAAGGAAATCCTTGTCTCATTGCCAAGACACAGCGCTGCAGAGCTGAAGCTACATACAGTTCATATAGCAGGCTGGGCAAGCGTTCCTGTTAGTGCAGTAATAGCTTGTTTGGGGCACCTTGGCACAAACTATTTAAAGGTATAGTAAACAAGATCAGCTTTATTTTTCATAGAGTAATTCTAGGTTGAACCCTGCTAATGAGTGCTGTGCCATGCTTTTTGAATCTCTTATCCATACACTTATCATGCTGTAAACTATCTGCGCTATACACTCCTCAAAAAAATAATTAAAGAACACTTTTTAATCAGAGTATAGCATCAAGTCAATTAAACTCCTGGGATATTGATCTGGTCAGTTAAGATGCAGAGGGGGTTGTTAATCAGTTTCAGCTGCTTTGGTAATTAAATTAACAGGTGCACTAGATGGGCAACAGTGAGGCGACCTTCAAAACAGGAATGGTTTTACAGGTGGAGGCCACTGCCATTTTTTTTTTTTTTTACTACTCAACTTTTCTGACCTTTTTATCACTAGTTTTGCATTTGGCTAGAGTCAGTACTGGCAGCCTGGGGTGATACCTGGACCCTATAGAGGTTGTACAGTCAGTCCAACTTCTCCAGGATGGCACATCAATACGTGCCATTGCCAGAAGGTTCGCGGAGTCTCCCAGCACAGTCTCAAGAGCATGGAGGAGATTCCAAGAGACAGGCAGTTACTCTAGGAGAGCCGGACAGGGCCATAGAAGGTCCCTAACCCATCAGTAGGACCGGTATCTGCTCCTTTTGTGCAAGGAGAAACACGATGAGCAGTGCCAGAGCCCTAAAAAATTACCTCCAGCAGGCCACTGGAGTGAATGTCTCTGACTAAACAATCAAAAACAGACTATATGAAGGTGGTCTGAGGTCCTCTACTGGGCCCTGTGCTCACTGCCCTGCACCATAGAGCTCAATTGGCATTTGCCATTGAACACCAGAATTCTGGTGCCCTGTGCTTTTCAGATGAGAGCAGGTTCACCCTGAGCATATGTGAAAGACTTGTGAGAGGGTCTGGAGAATGTTATGCTGCCTGTAACATCGTTCAGCATGACCAGTTTGGTGGCGGGTCAGTAATGGTCTGGGGAGGCATATCTATGGGGGGGGACGCACAGACCTCCACAGCAGGAATCCTCAAACAATGGCCCTCTAGCTGTTGCGGAACTACACATTCCATGAGTCATTGTAGAACTCTGAAATCCGCAGACATGACTGGAATTGTAGTTACTGAACAATGGAGGGCCATAGTTTGAAGACCCCCTGCTCTACAGGCTAGACAATGGCACCCTGACTGCCATTAGGTATAGGGATGAAGTCCTTGGACCCATTGTCAGACCCTACACTGGTGCAGTGGGTCCTGGGTTCCTCCTGGTGTATGATAATGCCCGGCCTCATGTGGTAAGAGTATGCAGCCAGTTCCTGGAGGATGAAGGAATTGGTTCTATTGAATGGCCACCATGCTTGTCTTGCTTAAATCCAATAGAACACCTCTGGGACATTGTTTCTATCTATTCAGCGCTGCCAGGTTGCACCTCAGTGATGCTCTGGTCCAGATCTGGGAGGAAATACCCCAGGACACCATTCGCCATCTCATTAGGAGCATGCCCAGACGTTGTCAGGCATGCATACAAACGTGGGGGTCATGCAAACTACTGAATACCATTTTTAGTTGCTGCAATAAAATTTCAGCAAAATGGACTAGACTGCTGCATCATTTTTTCACTTTGATTTTCGGGGTGTCTTTGAATCCAGCCCTCTGTAGGTTGATAATTTTCATTTCCATCAAACTATGTTCCTAACATATTACCCAGTCAATATTACTATAGATATCCAGCATGATCTTTTTCCGCATGGAGATCTTATGTGTTTTCAAAGTATTCCTTTAATTTTTTTTTGAGCAGTGTATATTCCCTACATTTGTTCCAAATAAGTCATCAGAATTTTTACCTTAAAACAAGAACTTATCTCAAGACCCGGACAGACTCTTGAATGGACATAACCATGCTTCAGCCCACTGGAAGGCAGGCATTCACTAATGTGGCAGCTAATGGTGTCTCAACAACGTGCAGCGCTTGCCATGTGCAGGGTTCATACACATTTTTACCAATAAAATTCCATGACTTCACGTAAATATTCATGAAATGTCTATGTATACATGTTAAATAAGAAGAAAATCCATGTCACACCCAGCATATTTTTACTAAAATAAATGACAATCTTTGTAGTGTACAGTACCTCTGCAGTTAGGATTTCGTTTCTGGATACAGAGCGACTCAAAATGGTCCCTTGTTTTACAGTGGATGAGATGGAAGCACCATTGCCGCAGCTGGGAGCGGGTGTCACTTCAGGCGCACGGGTGAAAAAGCTGAGAACTCTGATGTAGGGGGGACTCTGGTGACCAGAGACCACTTTCCACAGAGTGAATGCACTAAGGAAGGGGGGGGGAGATACCATGAGGGGGTGGGGTTAATAGCACTGAGGGGGGCCAGCAAAGGAAATTGTATAGGAGGGGGATGGGACAGCTGCATATAGATTAATTAAACTTTCCATATTCCTAGTGCAGCTTCTGAGAGGAGGAGTAACAAGCACGAGGAATATGGAAAGTTCAATTCATCTCTATGCAGCTGTCCCATCCCATCCCCCTCCTATCCAGCACACGGGACTCCTTAGGCACTCTCACTGACCTTCTTCCTGCCGCTGCCTTCTTCACACGGAGATGCGGGCGGCCTGGCGGACACCGCCCTGACACCCCCCCAGTGCACGCGCCCCCCGCTGCTACGCCCCTGAGAGCGGGACAGTAAGTGCACTATTTCTCAGTTTCAAATTTCTCGCCGCAGAGTTCCCAGCCTGTCACGGTCTATTCATATTGAAGAGGCCAGTGATCAGGCTTCAGCTGTGCAGATTAACCACTTTACCACTAGAGCATTTTGCTGTCTTACGTCTGGGCCACTTTTTGCGATTCGGCGCTGTGCGACTTTAACTGACAATTGCGCGGTCGTGCGACGCCGTACCCAAACGAAATTGACGTCCTTTTTTTCCCACAAACAGAGCTTTCTTTTGGTGGTATTTGATCACCTGTGCGATTTTTACTTTTTGCGCTATAAACAAAAAAATGCGTTTATTTTGAAAAAATAACAATATTTTTAACATTTTTTTATATGAAATTCCTCCCAAAAAAGATGTAAAAACCAATTTTTTTTTAAATTTTTGGCCAATTTGTTTTCTGCTACCTATTTTTGGTAAAAAAAATCGCAATAAGCGTATTTTGATTGGTTTGCGCAAAAGTTATTGCGTTTACTAACAAAGGGAAAGATTTATGTCATTTTTGGTGTTTTTTTTTTTAACGAGTAATGGCGGCGATCTGCGATTTTTTTTTTTTTTTTTTTGCGGGACTGCGACATTGCGGCGGACAGATCGGACCCTTGACTGACATTTTTGACACTTTTGGGGGTACCAGTGACATTACTGCAGTAATCAGTGCTATAAATATGCACTGTTACTGTAAAAATGACACTGGCAGGGAAGGGGTTAATTTTATTGGAGAGGGAGGGGTTAATGTATGCCTGGTGCTTACTAACATGTGGGGGGGGGGGGGGGGGGTGACTGTGTGAGACAGGGACAGATCGGATGTCCAGCTATGCTGAACAGTCCGATCTGTCACTCCCTGTCACTATGGAGATCCGCCCGCTTGTGTTTACACAGGCGGGCGGATCTCCACACTAGATCCCCGACGATCGGGGCAGAGCAGCGGCTATCGCCGCTGCTCCTCCCCTGGCCCGACTCCCGCTGTGAATGAAAACAGCGGGAGCGAGCCTCCGGCGGCGCGCGTGCGCCGCCTACAGGGGAGGAGTCTGGCGACGTAGGTCTACGTCGTCAGACGGGATCGTGCCACTTTGCCGCAGTACTATTCTAGTACTCAGCGGTAAAGTGGTTAATCCACCTAAACCCGAAACAGAGAAAATAGTCCCACTTACTGTCCCCCGCTCCCACAGAATACAGGGGGCCCGGAGACAAAATGAAATAGTTGCACAACACAATTCCATAACTTTTCCAAAACTTAGTGGGTTTACTCATTTTCCAGGACTTTTCCAGCCTGGAAAGTATCATGTCAAAATCCCATGACTTCTCCAGGATTTTCATGACCGTATGAACCCTGCATGTGCCGTCTCTTCCTGCACCGACCTTGAAATATTCATGCCCCTTACCCGTCTCATTCTTCAAGTTTTAAAAACATCCAACACATGAATTCTTTTTGTAACAACTGTTTATTGTATGTTGGTATAAATGGCGCATGATTCCTGTAATAAACATTCTTATTGTTAAATACTATTGGCGTTCTAATCACTAGTAGATCGGAGTGTACAATAAGTAACATACACACTACAATTTATACAGTATGTGCAACTTTGTTCCTTCTTATACATAATACATATAATACATTGTACGCGAGTCTATACAGAACATCACAGGTGTAGGCTGAAACACATTCCTATGCCTAAGAAGTCTGTTAGGGTTATTGCTTAAAGGAAAGGGCTAACTCTTAAAAAAAAAAAATTCCATCTTTGTAAAAGCATTACATTTGGTTCCTTTGGTAATACAGAGTAGGCAACTAATCCGTTCCCCTTGCCAGCAGGTAATTTATTCTAACCTCCCCCTTTTTACTGCTACTGGCTAATGCAGCCTGCCAAAAACCCGGCATGTCCAAACATTGGGGAACACATTACATTATATCTTGCTTCCAAAGGGTCATGTAAAGGTGCCAGAGCAGCCAGCCAATCACCAGAACCAATTTTTGACACTTTTCCAGTAGGTTTCAAGTTATGCCTCGTACACACGCATCGATAGTTGGCCGTGAATTTTCGGCCAACGGCCGATTTTCGGCTTGTTAGTATGATGCTTTCGACAACTGACTCCGACTTTTCGGCCGAACAAAATCTGGTGTGCAGGCTATAAAATTTTGGTTGGCCGTCAACACAACGGCCGATTTTCCGTCAGTCAGTACAGATTTCGGCAGACAAAAATCTGATGAGCAAGACTGGGCATGCTCAGAGAAGGAAAAACACACGGAAAGTAAACCAGCACATGACATCACTTCTGAAGTAGAATTTTGTTGGCTGAGAAAATTTGTGTGCAGTCTAGAGCACATTCCAACCAACACTGGACAAAAGTCGGCCGATCGGTCGGCCGATAATCGTTGCGTGTGTACGAGGCATTAGTGAATATGGAAATGTATGCAGGAATCTTCAGGGGCTGCAGCAATTTCAGTGCAGAGGGGGTGTGTAGACTTTTTCTTGAACCTGCTACCAAGAAAATCTTTTACCCTGCCTAGTCCAGGTTCCCCCTAAAGCAAATCTGAACCTAATCCTTTCCTGGCTTCGATATTTTGAGTCCAGTCAGAACTTCCGATCTGCATACTTGTGTCGGATCAGTGACTCTAAAACAACTGAAGTGTGACAGTCAGACAAAGATCAGTTTCAGAAGGAGGGCAACCTTCATGTTTTTATTAAAGTGGAAGTTCAACCTAAATCTCTAAATTTACTTGCAGTCACTTTCTCAGACTAACTTATAAAAGCCTGTAAAGGAAAAGTCCCTATACAGGCGGTCCCCGGGTTACAAACAAGATAGGGTCTGTAGGTTTGTTCTTAAAGCGGAGTCCCCCCCCCCCCCCCTCCAATAATTAAAAGTCAGCAGCTACACATACTGTAGCTGCTGACTTTTAATATTAGGACACTTACCTGTCTTGGAGTCCAGCGATGTCAGTACCGCAGCCAATGTTTCCATCGGCTGTCGGGTGCTGCTGCCACCATTGCCAGTAAGGGAAACCTTGCGTCTTCACAGGCGGGTCCCTACTGCGCATGCGCGAAGCGCGCTGTGAGTGGCGCGCAGGAGTTCACTTTCCGGCAAGGAGCTCCGAAGGTCTGGCAAGATATGCCGGACCTTTTGAGCACATGCGCCGCTGGTATCAGCGGCTGCATATCTCCTAAACTGTGCCGGTTTAGGAGATATTCATTATACCTACAGGTAGGCCTTATTATAGGCTTACCTGTAGGTAAAAGTTAAAAAGCGGAGTATACTACCACTTTAAAGCATGCATTTTTAATGTGCATTGTTCCTGAATAAGCTAAGATGGACCTAAAATAGTGCATGGAACATTTGTTATAACACACAGAATCATGGGGGGGGGGCAAATGACCCACCACCCCCGGAATGTCAACTTCCCCTTTAAAGTGTTTGTTAGGCCACTTTATACCATCCTGTCTGGTCTGTTTAATAAACCTGTGTGCCCATGCCCCTGTGTATGTGTTTTAAAAAAATAAGCGGTTCTTTACCAGTTTTCAGAGACCCAATCATGTGACCCACCAGCTCTCTCCATCTGACAGCTGCCTGCAGTGGGTGGGACCGAGGATTCCCCACTGATGTCACCTTCATGACATTGTCGAAAAGGGGCGGAGCATGATTGACCTTAAAATTATGCCGCCCCCCCCGAAAAAAGTTCTGCGGATGCCCATGCACAGAATGTTCACATCGGTGCAATATGGTTAGTCACAATGCATGTGCATTGTCTTAGTAAATTGGGGCGCTAGCCAAAACCAACAACGCACTACATGTGTTTCCAGTAATGCACCACAAACCACGCCTTACCACAACCTACCAGTGTGGACCAACCTGTACTCCCTCAATGCAAGTCTAGCAGTCAGATTTGATTAAAGTGTTATTACACCCTTGTATTTGTAGAAACATATCTCAATGACTTCAACTGTTGCTGTACCCTTTCTCTCAGCACAAGCTTGGAACAGCATGTATGCCCCCCTGTTACTTCCACCGACAGTGTCTCTTGGGCAAAATACTGCTTAATAACCTGTTAATGGTAACATGGAGGTAAAGGGATATGCATTGAGGGTTTAAAAAAGTTGTATTATGTGGATGAAATATATGCAGTAAATAAAATATGATACAGCAAAAAAGGAATAATGCCCAACTGAACTTTTCATTTAAATCAACAAAATATATTCTACGCACATTAAAAAAAAGCTATAAATAGTAGAGATGCCCAAAAATTTTGGTCGCCGAAATTTGTGTTATCGGCGTTTTGCACTGATTTAACTGCAAATTCAGGGAGATTTTACCATGATTGTACTGTGCTTATGGTTTGTTTTTCACAGGTCATGTGACTCAAAAACTGCATCAAAAATGTAACATGGGTGCGTTATTTGATGCGTTCTTGCTGCCTTTTTAATGCATTTGAACGGGAGGTGTTTTTTTTTGTTTTTTGTTTTTTTTTCCAACTGACCAAAAACACAGCAAGCGCAATGGACCAGTGTGAACTGTAGAATTTAAAGGGATACATTATTCTTGTGCTAAAGGTGCCAATAATGGCCGACAATAAATTAATATTCATTTAAATTGATAAATTAAAAAGTCAAATATAATACAACCATATATAAAAGTATAAATAATAATCCAAAAATTTGCATATGGTGCACCTCTAATGAAAAGTCTTCCTATTTGTTTTCTATAGAAAGTGGAAAAGCTCTCCAATGAGCAAGAAACATGAACGTTGCTTACTAGAGAGTTCTTGTTCTGCCTGGGGGGGTGTAAGACCGCTGCAGTGAGACCACCACTTCCCCACAGATAGCAATGATTCTCCTTCACATGCTGGCAGGAGACAGGCTTTTCTATTCAGGCTGAAGAAAACACACTGTAAGTCCCAGTTCACACATGTGCGATGACAGGCATCGCATGTGATTCGCACCGCACTGGTCTGAAAATCACATGCGATGTCTGTGCGATGCAAATTCAGCCATACACGTTAGATGGCTGAATTTGCATCACATTCAGACACAACTCGCAAAGGACCCTTTTTTGGGTCCGCACCAGAATCGGATCGCATGGGTGTTCACACCAATCGCGATTCCTGTCCGAACTGACAGTACGCACTGCGATATGCAAACTGATCTGGGGGTGTCGTTAACTTTGTATTGACACCCCCAGCGATTCGCATATGGCAGTGTGAACTGCCTGCAATTTGAATGCGATGCGAGAACCCGCAGTGGATTCGCAGGGTTCCCGCATCGCATATATGTGAACCGGCACTTAGGGGTGATTCACAGAGGTGTGAAAAATGCCATGTACAGTTGCATATAGCAAACAGTTTTTACGCATCTGTATACAGCAGGGTAGAGGGCTATGAATATTCACAGAGCTGCATGTGGCAGCAGCTCTGCGATCGTAAGGATGAATAAAAAATTGAAGAAAGCTGTATTTTATGCATGTAAACATTTGTGCTAATGCGTACATTGTACAGCATGCATAGACCCCATTGGCTGTGGCTGCTGTTTAGGGTGCCGACATGTAAATCTCAACAATGTGTAGACAGTGACACCGCTGATTACACAATATTGATGTTTACAGATAGGGCCCTACGGCTCCATTCACATCTTGGCATCCCAGATCGTGGGCAGAATAGCCGCAATTCTGCCCGCGATTCCGAATCACGGCAAAGAGCGGGACGCCCGTGCAATTTTCATCCCTTTCAATGGCAACCTAAACGTTGTGTGATTTTGCTGCAATTGTCGCCCAACGAATCGCTGTAAAATCACGCAAACAGAAACACAGGACGCCTGTCGCCCAAAATAAGTTCTTGTACTACTTTTGGGCAATAGGTGTCCCGCGATTCTACCACAATTGGTCAGGCGACAATCGCGGCAAAATTGCGCCCGGTTTGGGGTGCCATTGGAAGTGACGGTGGCGATTCTGCCCGCGATCCGGGACGCCAATATGTGAACGGATCCTTAATGAGTCATTCGTGCAGTGCTTGTGCTGAATGACGTTGGCCTTTAGAATAAGCATTTCTGTGCATGCGCTAATGCCGTATAAATGACTCATTTAGGATCCTTTCACACGGGCTTTCCGCCCGGCGGACTTTGTTTTGATGAGCGGGGATCGATCCGCTAATCCCCGCTGAGCAGGCGGATGACAGCTCCGTCTCCGCTCACTGTGCTGAGACGGAGCTGTCAGATCCCCGCTCTCCTCTACGGGAGATCAAGTGAAAACTGACCGCCTGTCCGTTTTCATCCGATCCTCCAGGGTTTCTACCCGTCAGGATTTCACAGACTGGATCGGATCGGATAGCAGTGGGTGTCATCGGACATATCACCGCTGACATCTGCTGCCCCATAGGGATGCATGGAGCGTCCGATGCGGTCCACCTGTCTGTTTTCATCCGATCCGATCCTCCAGGGTTTCTATCCGTCTGGACCGATGGAGAGCAGTGGGTGTCAGCGGATATATCACCGCTGACATCTACTGCCCCATAGGGATGCATGGAGCATCCGATCAGGTCCGCCTGTCCGTTTTCATCCAATCCGATCCTCCAGGGTTTCTACCCGTCAGGATTTCACAGACTGGATCGGATCGGATAGCAGTGGGTGTCATCGGACATATCACCGCTGACATCTGCTGCCCCATAGGGATGCATGGAGCGTCCGATGCGGTCCACCTGTCTGTTTTCATCCGATCCGATCCTCCAGGGTTTCTATCCGTCTGGACCGATGGAGAGCAGTGGGTGTCAGCGGATATATCACCGCTGACATCTACTGCCCCATAGGGATGCATGGAGCATCCGATCAGGTCCGCCTGTCCGTTTTCATCCAATCCGATCCTCCAGGGTTTCTATCCGTCTGGATTTCACTGTGAGGATCGGATTGGAGAGCAGCGGGTGTCAGCAGATATATCACCGCTGACATCCGCTGCCCCATAGGGATGCATGGAGCATCTGATCCGGTCCGCCTGTCAGTTTTTCAGGAAATTGGAAAGCCTGGGTGAAAGGACCCTTTAGGGCTGACAAGTAAAACATCAATAGTGTGTAATCAGGGGTGCCGCTGGCTACACATGTTGGCTTTGAGCAGCAGCGGCAAATATAAGCACAAACATTAAGTCCCAGTTCACACTGGTGCAATGCAGAAAACCCTGCGATTTAGTGCCAGTCCCTGAATTGCACACTGGTTCACACTGACCTATGCAAACCACTGGGGGTGTCAATGTAAAGGTAATGACACCCCCAAATCCGATCGCAGTGCAAACTGTCAAAAGGAATTCCAGTGCGGACCACTGGTTCTGCAACATTTTTGTTTGTATGGCTGAATTTGCATTGCATGTGATCTGCATAGTAATGCGGTGTGAATCACATCTGTGATCGCATAAGTGTAAACCCAGCCTAAGCGCCAGTTCACACTTCCCCTGCACACTAAACCGCAGAGGCCTGCTCCATTCTGGCTCCAGTGAGCCAACGGTAGGGGGCGCTGTGATGCACGAGTTATCGCATCACACTGCTCTTTTTTGTAGTTAGAACTTTATTTGAAGTTCACAAAAGTAACACTTCATCTATGCTGCTGTACAGTGACATGCAATAATGTGCGCAGTAATAAACCGCAGAAATGTATGAATCGGACACATCAAAATCAATTGTTTTCTGTGTCCTAGTAGTGACTGCCGTTCTCCAATGCAGAAAAGCGACAGTGCCCGCAGTATATGTGAACAGACAATAAATGTGTACAGCGTACAGAGCACTTTTTATGCCGGAAAGATTCTGTGTAAAACAATATGGCCGTCTGCATGAGATCTTTTCACACCTTTTGTTTGGAGGCGCCTGGAATGTATTTAAAAGATTTAAACTGAAAGTCCAGTTGATCTTGAAGTTACATCAAATATCAATGTAAATTTTTACAACAATGCAAAACATGAGCTCACTATAGTTTCCCTTTAAACTGCCTTCAGGTAATAAAATGTTTTTTAAACCAGCTTGCACACTGTGAAATAGACTTCTATAAAATAAATGGCCAAAACCACAACTACCTAGAAATGAGTGCCCTTTAATAGCCAGGATAATGCTGATGTCCCTATTGCTCCTTATATTCCATTTATCCTTAAAATTTTTAAATATATTTTTCCATGAATGCTGCAAACATTTTACAGGAACAGAAATGTAATATATATTTCCCGAACGTTCATCGACAGACGCAGCTCCATCTTCATTACTAGGAGGGTTATGCTCCTCCCATCAGGAATAGGCACTAGGCAGGCCACCATATCCAGATGGATCAGGCAGACGGTGGTTCAGGCTTATTCACTGAAGGGTCAGGTTCTTCCTTTCCCAGTAAAGGGTTCCTCCTTTCCCAGTAAAGGCGCATTCTACGAGAGCGCTGAGTGCCTCTTGGGCTTTTCGCCATCAGGCAAGTGTGCAAGGTGGCAACTTGGTCGTCTGTGCAGACTTTTACAAAATTCTACAAAGTAGATGTGTTGGCATCCGCGGATGCTTCTTTTAGCCGCAAGGTTTTGCAGGCTGCAGTTTGAAAGAGAACTTTTTTTTTAGTCTCTCTTTGAGGGTGTGATTTTGTTCTGGGTGAGCTCCATGTTACTTGATTGGCTACGTTTAGCCTTTGGAGGACTTACATTTGTTTTTTGCGTGGTCTTCCCACCCCTCATAAATATAATGCTTTGGGACATCCCTACTAGTAATGAAGATGGAGCTGCGTCTGTCAATGAGCGATAAAGAAAACTGGATTTTTGTAAGAATTTACAAAAAAATCCTTTTTTCTGAAGTACATCAACAGACGCAGCATCCGCCCCCTCTACTTTAGAGTGAATGGGGTTTTTTGTCTTCTAAACACTTTTTGCAACTAAACAGAATAATGATAGCAGAGTGTGTGGGGTTATGCCTGCAGGGACAGCCCCCATAGGTGTGTTTAAGCTTTTTGCCTGCCTAGTGCCTATTCCTGATGGGAGGAGCATAACCCTAGTAGTAATGAAGATGGAGCTGCGTCTGTCGATAAACTTCTGAGAAAAGGTCTTACAAAAATCCATTTTTTATTTTCAACCCTTTGAAGAAGTCTGTACAGAAATAGGCTGCTAATCCAATGGCTCCAATACTTCCGGACCCAAAATAAGTATGTCTCAACAGGTGTCTCAACTGGAAAATGTCCCATCACTTCCTGTTCCAGCGACAACTTCATAATTTTGTGGATTTCCCATTTGTCTTGGTGATAATGGTCACGAGGACAAATAGAGAAGCAATTTTACCCAGTTAGGACACAGCAATAAAAACTAGGGATCGACCGATATTAGTTTTTCATTGCCGATACCGATGCTTTGGCCATTGCATATCGGTATCAGTCGATATTTTCGTACATTTAAGTTTTTTTTTTTTTTTAATCACTTGACAGGTACTCCTTGTGGAGGGATCTGGGGGTCTAAAAGACCTCAAACCCCTCCTCTGCACTTAAAAGCATTCAAAACGCAAAGTTTGGCTGTTTTGAATGCTGTCATTTTTTTTTAATCTGGCGCAGAGTACCCAGAAGTGGGTTTTTACATGGAGACCCGATCAGAGCCGAATGCAGCTTTGATTGAGTCTTCTCTTCTGCGGCCTTGCAGGCTGGTTGCCCGGGTCTCCCGGTGGGACGGGAGACCCGTGCGAGCCACGGAAGGCGGCGGGAGACATCCCCTCCCGCTCCTTGTAATGACAGCGGAGCGGCTTCTCAGCTGCATTGGTTGTCATTACAAGTCAGCCGACCATCGGCTATGGACGCCGGTACCGGGGTGATGCCTCTAGCTGCAGGCATCACTCCGGAACAGCACTTTCTGAAATATTGACAATATCGGTAACCTCAGGGGCCGATTCCGATATATCGGGGAAAGTGCATATCGGCCCCCAATATATCGGCTTTTTTGATAATCAGTCGATCCTTAATAAAAAAAAAAAAAAAAAAACTTGACACTCCGTCAATCTAAATTTTAAAAAGTTTGAGTTTGCGATACACCTGAAGACTATGCTGGGACCTCACTTGCTGCATGCCTTTTTCTCATAAAGGAAGTATTAAAGCCAGAGACAGCCAGATAACTAGCAGTTTCATGGATTTTATCTCAGTACAAGTAACCTTTAAAGCAATCTTTAAAAAACAAACAAAAAAAACTTGTTATTGCCCTGAATTCATGAATATTCGAAATAAAAACACTACAAACATTCCACAACAGGTGACGCAAATAAAACATGAATAACATACATAGCCCTAAATTCAACGCCGCAGAGTCCCAATACTTCACACAGCAAAAAAAAAAATCTGCTTCTCTGTTTTGGTTGGAATTTAGGCTTCCATTCCCAGATCAATTTTTCCGACTGTCTGTAATACCAAGGCAGATCAGAATTCTTCAGTTGAGCTACTACTGCTAAAGGCCTTCATTAATTCCTATGAAGCAGCCCCTAGGGCAGTGATGGAGAACCTTGGCACCCCAGATGTTTTGGAACTCCATTTCCCATGATGCTCATGCACTGTAGTTGAGCATCATGGGAAATTTAGTTTCAAAACATCTGGGGTGCCAAGGTTCCCCATCACTGCCCTAGGGGGACCTCAGAAATGCCCCACAATACGCCCTCTAGAGGACCTGCCATAGGAATATATAGGTCAGTGATGGCGAACCTTGGCATTCCAGATGTTTTGGAACTACAATCCCCATGATGCTCATGCACTCCGCAGTGTTGTTGAGCATCATGGGAAATGTTGTTCCAAAACATCTGGGGTGCCAAGGTTCGCCATCACCGCCCTAGGGGGACCTCAGAAATGCCCCACAATACGCCCTCTAGAGGACCTGCCATAGGAATATATAAGACGGGGGGACCTCAGAAATGCCCCACAATACGCCCTCTAGAGGACCTGCCATAGGAATATATAGGTCAGTGATGGCGAACCTTGGCACCCCAGATGTTTTGGAACTACATTTCCCAGAATGCTCATGCACTCTGCAGTGTAGCTGAGCATCATGGGAAATGTTGTTCCAAAACATCTGGGGTGCCAAGGTTCGCCATCAACACCCTAGGGGGACCTCAGAAATGTCCCACAATACGCCCTCTAGATGACCTGCCATAGGAATATATAGGTGAAAAGCCAATCGCAGCAGTAGGCAAAAATCTTCCTTCTGGGGTTTAGGAAAGCAGTAAACGCTAAGCACAGCATCTAGCTGTACCCTACTTTACCCAAACACGGAGAGATATAAATGCATATATTCATTGCAGACTAAGCTGCTGCTTAAAAACAAAATCGTAAAAATAATAAAATATGGAGCCACTGAACATTGGGAACAATCCCAGACGGAGTTATTGTTACCAGAGTTTGAGGTCAGAACACTGGTGCCCAAATATCTGCCTGCTGGCATAGTTCTGGGTGAACACTTCTTGTAGCTATGCTGAATCCTTCATGCCACACGGTAAGCCTTCATTAGGGAATATTCTCGCCGACTGGCCCGAGAGGCCCAGAGGAAGAGAGCACCGGCCATAACCTGAAGAGGAGAGGAGACGCAGGCCAAGCAGAAGGACCAGCCGTAATCCCCGCGCACACCTGGGGGAGGAGGAAGGCTCTTCTGTAACATATACATCCCGCTGGCAAAACACAGGACTGCTCCCAGTGTGCAAACACCTGAAAAGAAGCAGCAGGGACACATTAGTATACATCGAACAAAACTAATACAACCAGTTACAACTGGACCTATGCAAGAATATGAAGAGTCATAACTGTTCAAGCTTATTGTGACATATTCATAATGTCCTTCTTATTTAGCTTTGGAGCTGGGGGGGTTCATGATGTCTGATAATTGTCACCCTGTCACTTGCCCTAGCTCCCAGCTCTTGAGTGTGTAAAACAATATCAAACAATAGTGCATCCTCACACAAAGTAAGTAAAGGGGTAAGGGTTGATCTTTAACCACTTGCCGACCGCCCGCCGCAGTTTTTACTGCGGCAGGCTGGCTCAGCTGCGCAAACCGACGTAGTACTACTTGTGAAATGATCATAGAGATCTGTGTTCCTATATAGAAGGATCACAGGCGCTCTGTGATCATTCCAGGGAGAAGAACAGTCAGCTGTGTTTACAACAGCTGACCATCCTCCTCTCTCAGCGGGGAACGATCGTGGGTGTCAGGCGGCAATCGGAGCCGCCTGCCCCGTGCATCGGAGTCCCTGCTGCAAAATGGGGACAGAAGCGCGCCGCCGGTGGCATGCGCTTGGCTTGCCCCCTAGCTGCAGGCGCGTGACCGGTTCGGCAGGAAAGCCACACTGCTGCAGTAAAAAGGCGGCGGGCGGTCGGCAAGTGGTTAATGAAGGGGTGTGGTTTCAGAAGAGTGAGTGGAGCTCAAAGCCCAACTCCAGGCATTATTTTGAAGGTTCCCTAGGACAGTGTTTCTCAACTCTTGTCCTCAGGGTACACTAACAGGCCAGGTTTGCAAGAAAACTGAAATACATTGCAAGTGATATAATTTGCTGCTCAGTGATTGCAGTATACTAGTCTGCATCTCCCCAAGGTAATACTTAAAATCTGGCCTGTTAGTGTGTCCTGAGGACCGGAGTTGACAAACACAGCCCTAGGAGGTGTTTAAAATAAAAAAACAGCTCTGGCTGCAATACTCAACTCCCTGCCAATGCTGTCTATTGCAGTAATCCCTTATCACCACTAGAGGTCTCTCATCTTCCGTGCTCAATGGCACCCAGGGTCATTCAGCCTGGAAGATTGTAGACAACCCATGGAAAAGAAACTAAAAAAGAAAAAAACAAATCTATAAAATACAGCTGGGGAAAGGGGGCCTTTAACATCACCCTTCCAAAATACACTAGAACCTGTTCTATTGTACAAAGAAATGATCGCCTTCCTTCCCATTACTTAGACATTTACAGATCATTGGGGTCAATTCAACAGTTATTGCATGCAATAATACGGTCACGTGACTCATTTGCATAAATTATCAAATGCGGTAAAAAACTATTTCTTTTAAAATTAATGTTAAATGAAAAATGTGCCAGTAAATATCACATAAAAAACATGCGGTAAGCTCTTAAATCCAATTCACAAACAGAACAGAGAACACGTGATATTTATCACCAGGGTTTTGCCGGCGATATCACATGCGGTATTTGTCAGAAACAGGGTGGGGGTCCACCCAACAATAGCTGGTTGCTAAGGAGGTCTGCAGGTCCCCAGATCCCAGCCCCCCTCTATGAATGAGTAGGGGTTACATTGTACCTCTACTTATTCACCAAAAAAGTGTAAAAAGAAATAAAAAAAACACAGTTTCTGACAATTCCTTTATTGTAAAAACAAAAGAAAAAGTCCCACTAAGTAGATCCAATGTCAATCACAACGCCCGCTTCACCCGAAAAAGAAGAAAGAAGAAAAAAAGAAACCTCCGGCCCTGCCAACGGCTCCTGACGACTGCCTGCTCCGCCATCTGACAGTTCTTAAATAGCTAAGGGGAGGAGTCAACCGGTGATGTCACTGGGTGGCCCCGTCTCCTTATGACATCATCAGACAGGAGCATGCCACCGGGTGACTCCTCCCCTTAGCTATTTAAGAAGTGTCAGACCGCAGAGCCTTTGTCAAGACTTTTTTTCTCTTCTTTTTTGGGACCGGCTGTGCGATGGTTGTTGACGTTGGATCTACTTCAGGGGACATTTTAATTTTTTAATAAAGGAGTTGTCAAAAAACTGTGTGCATATTTTTATTTATTTTTGACACTTTTTTTGATGAATTAATATGGGGTAAAATGTACCCCATACTCATTTACATGGGGAAGGCTTCCAGGCTTCCAGATTCTGATAAGCCCCTCCCCCTGCAGACCCCCCACAACCACCAGCCAGGGTTGTGGGGTAGAGGCCCTTGTCCCCATCAACATGAGGGGTGCTTTGGGGTGTGTGTGGGGGGGTCAAACCCCCCCCTTTCCCCAAAGAACCCCCCATGTTATGTAACGCTTAGAGCCGGTTCACACTAGCGTGACTTGTCAGCCTGACAAGTCGCGCTCCCTCACGGTCCATTGACCGCTACAGGACCCGTTCTAATAGGAGCGACACAAGTCGCTCCAACTTAGAAAAAGGTTCCTATACTACTTCGGGGCGAGCTCGGAGCGATTAGCATAGACTTCCATTATGTGAAGTCCCTGCAAGTCGCTCCGAAGTTGTGGTGCAATGTAATGCACAAGTCGCCCCCGAAGTAGTAAGGAGTCGTGTCGCCTCAGTGTGAACCGGCTCTTAGTGAATTGACCCCAGTGTTAAAGAATAAACAAATAAAAAGGATCACAATTGAACTTTAACATATCCAAAAGATTAAAGAAAGATATTATTATGACTTGCCTGCGAGGAGGTGTAAGACTCCCGTCCCCAGAGCTGGATAAAGACTGCGGCACACGCATCCAGCCAAGCCAACAACGGCACCAAAAAATATGAGCCCCAGAGAGACCAACGGCAGCAAAAACTGGCACCGCCAAAGATCTGAAACAATGACAACTTATTAGCTCATACACAAGGCAGCCCAGTAAGTTGCTCGGCATATGACCATGTTACCCCATAGCCCAGGAGGCCCAAAATATCTATTTTTAAATAAGCCTGACTTGACAAGAGTAGGAGTTACCAATGCTGAACCTCACATAATAGTTGTCTGGCTATCGGTGGCTTCAATACATTCAGAGTCACTGAAACCAAAACAAGATCATGAAGGGTGACTCTTCAAGTTGAGCAAAACTTACAGGCCTAAAGACTCTCTCCTTGTCTCTATATCACAAAGCTGGAGCCTTGTGATTGGCTGCCCAGGTCCCCAATGCTGCGCTATGACGGGAAGGGGAGAGAATTACGTTCTCCTCTACACCTGGACAGGTATTTCTCTTGATTCTGGTGGACAAAGGAGCATCAAGGTAGAGAATACAGGTATATACAGTGCAATAAACTGCCCTGCCCGCTTATACATCATAAAATTTGTCAGGAACATTGCCAAGTCGTGCTTTTCCAGGTTCAAAACCAGTTTGTAACAGTTAAGAAGCTAAAAGTGATCTCAGTATTTGGATTGGATCATGCTTTTCTGGGGTTTTTTTCTAGAGATCGACCGATTATCGGCACAGCCGATATATCGAGGGCCAATAGGCACTTTCCCCGATATATCGGAATCGGCCTTTTGATTTACCGATATTGCCAATATTTCGGGAAAGTGCATGTCCCGGGGTGATTCCTGCAGCTAGAGGCATCACCCCGGTACCGGTGTCCATAGCCGACGGTCGGCTGTCTTGTAACGACAACCGATGCGGCTGAGAAGCCGCTCGGCTGTCATTACAAGTAGCGGGAGGGGACGTCTCCCCCTCCCGCCGCCTTCCATGGCTCGCCCGGGTCTCCTGTCCCACCGGGAGACCCGGGCATCCTACCTTCAACGTCGCTGTCTGACCAGGTCTCCATTTCTTTGAATTCGGTGCCGCCGAGTACCCAGAATTGATGTCATGATGACATCACTTCCAGGTAATGGCGGCGCCCAATTCAAAAACTTACAGCATTCAAAACAGCCAAACTTGACGTTTTGAATGCTTTCAAGTGCAGAGGAGGGGTTTTGGGGTCTTTTAGACTCCCAGATCCCTCCACCACAGTACCTGTAGACATTAAAAAAATATATATATTTTTTAATGTCCAAAAATATCGACCGATATCGATATCCGATGACCATAAAATCGGTATCGGCGGTAAAAAAAACGACATCGGTCGATCACTAGTTTTTTCGCCTTCTTCTGGATCAACTGCGGGTATAGGTGTATATAGGATTGTATAGTTGGGTTTTCTTTACTGGTTTTTGATTTTTATTGGTTGAGCCAGATGGACTTATGTCTTTTTTTCAACCTGACTAACTATGCAAGTACCCAGATTCAGCATTTGTCACCTACAAATTTTGTAAATCAAGTTTAAATCACAAGGGAAGCTCTCGAAATCTAGACTATCCATTAAACATTCCTTCTATATTATTACAAGGGATACTCATGTAAACCCTAACAGTAAGCTTCTGTTTAGTCTCTTTTTGAGCGGTTAAATATACCATTGAAAGGGTTCCGTTTTATGAGTGTGATAAGTTAAAAAAAAAATGTATTGCTCAAGTCTTGTTCCCCCCCTTAGATTTCTATGGATATTCTGTTTTACAAAATGTATATGTACTTTCACATTTATGAAAACTTTTAAGGAAGAGAGAATAAAATACAAAAATATTCATTTATCACAAAATCTTTTGAGCTGTTATTTCCTGTACTTTCGGCCTGTGCTGACTGATATCGGTTGCATTGTTCTCAGCTGTCTCTGAAGACTACAGAACCACAGCCCTCTACGTCAGAGGTCCCTATCCCTCGGGCCGTGGACCGTTACTGATTCTTGGCCTGTTAGGAACTGGGCAGCACAGCAGGAGGCTTGATTTGTATGGGAACAGAGCTGCCAAGGCACATGACCGCTCTGGCAGCTGTCTGTTTGCGGCTGAAAAGGGGTTATGCGTGTTTTTTTTTTTTTTTTTTGTACAAACTTTATTTGAAATGTAGAAAATACTGCTGTACATTGCCATGCAATTGGCATGGTGTGCTGCGATAAAATACAAGTGAAGGATGGCACTTGTGGGCTATTGTCCTCGAATACAGGAGTTCATACCTTCTTGTTCCATCCCTGCAATGCCCGTTTTCCACCATATGCCCTCTCTGGGGGTTTGAAGTTGATTGTCATCCGCAATGGCTTCATCCAAAAAGGTACTGCCTCTTTCCATCTGTGTTGTCCTACATGGTGGCCAGTGTATTGTATCCCATCACTTAGTACCTAGGTGCCGGTGGCCGTCGTCCCCAATAAGTTTGACAAAAAACAACCCCATTGGGGGTAGTTTTTTGTCTTACATGGTGGCCAGCATCCTTCGTGACTTGGATTATTTATTGTGAAGTACCTACCAATAAACTGTGATTTTTGCATTTTTATTTTGAAAGCAATTTTTTCATTTGGCCGGGGGGGAGCGCTTTCTGTCCCACTTTGTTGTTCGTGTTACCTATCTCGTTAGGTTTGAGTTTGGGCTAGGAGCACCCCTGACAGCATTAACTTTTATTCCTTGATCTCCATATGTCAGTTCTCAGCGCCTGTTTTTTTGTGTGTGTTGCGATAAAATGCAGCATGTCTGCATTTTATCGTCGCACTACTGCAATGCAGCAATAGGCTGTGTTGCAGTGTAAATGGAGACATAGGAAAATATTGTTTCCTATTTACCCTTGTCTGATGGTATTCACCGTCACTGGGAGTGAAAGACAGATACTTAATGGTTTGGATTGCTTCAAGTGGGACATTAATATTTATCAGCAATATCTCTCAAGGAATATGAAGATTTAATCACACTTTACACTGTGAGACCTATAGCCTGTTGCCATGAAGTCTGACTCCTAATGGCACTTTTCCACTGCAAGTACCGGCTCGGCTCTACTCGGCCCTTCTTGGCCCGGTTTGCTTTTCCACTGCTGGTACCGCATGGTGCGGTGTTGGAAAGGTTCGGTACGGTACGGTATGGTTTGCTTTTCCACTGAAGTAGTACTAAAGTTAAGTGGGTGGGATAACAACAGGGTGGGTGGGATTCTCTGACCAATCAGTGGCTAGTAGTGACTGCATGCAAAGGATTGTGGGATATGGTACCGGGTATGGTACCTCTTTGAACCACAATCGAGGTGGTACTGTTTTTGAGTACCGTACCGAACCGTTCCTACACCATACCATGCGGTACCAGCAGTGGAAAAGCACAAAAGCGTGCCGAACCGTTCGGTTCCATGCAGTGGAAAAGCGCCGTAAGTAATCATAGCAATACGTAGATGTGTATTCCATGTACTTCAATGTAGGAAACGGACAGACTGTCATTAGCAGTCTTGTCCTATTGTCTGTTTTGAGGTGGGATGTGTATTGTGTTAAGTCTGCCTGTCCCATTGTTAAATGTTAATGAGCCCACATTGTTCTGTCCAGATGGCTAGATAATTAGTTCAGGTTAATTCTGTTTCTGTATACAATTCCATCTGCATATGATAATGTAATCAGGCAACCCCTGACCTGTGTGTGGTAATCTGATCAGGAGGGGGAGGTCCATGCTGTATATAAATTCTGGGTGACTGTTCAATAAAGAGTGATTCCAGTACAAGCTAAGTTGTTGGCTAGCTTTGTATGAGGGCGGCTGGGAAAATCTAGTATATATGTTCATGACTGCAAGGAAGCCGTATACTGACGGAAGACCACAAACACAGTGTGGGTCGGCGGTTCCTTTACACCTTGCGTTGACAGATGTTTTACAATGCATGAAAGTGCCTTTCACTGCACACTGTGTAAATTAGACCTTTAGCTGCTCCGTAGGCTATATCACCACCCCCCAATCTTCCCCCCACACCCTTCCCCCCAGTCTGTGGAAAAATTGTCTTCCACGAAACCAGTCGTTGGTGCCAAAAAGGTTGGGGACCACTGCTCTACATTATGAAAAATAGAAAACGAAAGTCCCATCTTGTTTCTGTTGTCCTAATATCAAAGGGTGAGTGAGCATTGTCAGTCTAGGACAGGAAGTGTGTTACTGGCAGGATCACCAGATGAAAATAAAGAGAAATACTGTAAATATATAGATTTAGTTCTTTTGGGATTAGATGCCCCTGAAAATTGTTATGCCAGTTTTATCTTTTGATACTGCACATCCCTCATCAATGGGTAGAGCCCTTGTCCGATTTTTACATACAACACAAAAATCTGATATTCCTACTTACATGTCCGGATCAGATCAACCTCGGAGTTGTGGTTCCCAGGTTGGGTGTATTTCTCTAAGAACTGGTCAGAGAAGGACAGTGATACACACCGGAACTCAGGCAGAACCTCTGTTGGTTAATGAATAGAAGACATAACAGGGGATGAAATAGTGGGTAAAATGCAATGGTCATTCAACGGTAATAAAGGTGTGGTAAAGGAAGGTGGTATGTAGTACAGTAGATCTTAACACGGTAAAGTCTTAAACAATTCATATTCCTTACTGGCCAATAGCAATGTGTGAGAGATGGGCAAAGTCAATCCCTACCAGAACTTTTCCCAATCAGGACATGCCAGCATTTGGGGGGAACTGAAATTTCCTGCAGGCATGTGCATCTCTAGGTGCTACACTTTATACTTTAAACCCTTATTTAATTCTTATTTGCAGATCACCAAGGCTGATTTAGGAGGTTAAAGTGGGACTAAAGTCAGTGTACTTACCTCCTCTCTAATGGTCTGAAATCCACAAGGGTTCCCTCGCCTACATCTTCTCCCCCAGGTGCTGGTCTTTGGGCATCTTTATTAGCCAACGTGGGATAGCATAACTCCTGTGCATGTGCAGGAGTCAGTTATCCCAACACATAGGGACCGTGCCTTGATATAGGATGAGCAGCAGTTTTGTTTTTTTTTTTAAATTGTATACAGTGTGAATCAGAACTAGGAGGAAGCAACATTTAACCTCCCTGGCGGTCTGATTATGTCAGGATTTCTGTGCTAAAGTGGTACATTGTTTTCCATGGAAATCTGTTGTTTTATATTTTAAAACTCACCTTCCCCTGCGATCCCCCGCCGTCCTCCTGCTGTGTGCTTGGCCAATCCTGGCACCTGTCTTCCGGTTCCCTTCCCTGCGAGCGTTGCCACGTAGGGGGGGTGGAACCGATGGCTATTTTAAAAGTGTAAATACACCAAATGAGATGATACAAAGCTGTGATCCCAACGGATTACACTGTATAATCCCATTTCACCACAGGATTTCACCTGGTGACTTTTCCAGTGCCCTGCCTGTGCTTTTCCAGTTCTTTGTGCCTAGAAAATAGAGAGCGACCATGGCGTCCAAAAAGAGTTCTTTTTGCGCAAAAGCGCTTTTAGACGAACTGGAAAACAGCAACGGTGAAACGGAGTTACTTGAAGAACTGAGCGATAGCGATTTGTGGGAAAATTCGTCATCCGGTACGGAAAGTGACGACAGCGACAATTCTGATGTCTCTTTCTGGCACATCGCTCCATTGGAAATTCTGGAGAATCATTTGATATACTTCCCAAATTCCACAAGCGATGTGCCAGAAAGAGACATCAGAATCGTCGCTGTCGTCACTTTCCGTACCTGATGACGAATTTTTCCACAAATCCCTATCGCTCAGCTCAGGGGGGGGGCTGGAGGGACGGGGGGGGGGGGGGGAGGGTTCTGTGACACAGGTTTTTTACCCTAATGCAGTAAAAAAACCTTGAACCATTTTAACAGTTATGTGATGACAGCTACCATCCCGCTATCCTCACATTTAAAGGGAACATTTTAACTTTTCCTTGTTTTAGATCCACATGAAGAGAGCTTCTTAAAAGTAAGTAATCCTATCAATCTTTTTGCAAATATTTTAAACATTTGGCTTCTCTGCTTAAATTTCAATTATATATGTATATGGGGGCAGCCATATTTGCTTATTTTAAACTCAGCCTCTACTTCCTGCCTTGCAGTGCTATACAATAGATGCGCTTTACTTTTCGTACAATGCCAGTCTATTCGTCGGCTAAAAGCTTACTCTGTTCGGCCCATATCTTCTCTCAACAGTAAGTCAGCAGGAGGGATGAGGCAAAATCAAATGAAGCTCTCCTGTAAGCACATGTGCATGTAGCATGACCTGATTGGCATCTAGTAGTTCTTTCTCCTTTTCCCAGTCTGTGTTGCTGTACACAGGATGCCAACAGGCTGATAAGTCAGGCTGACATTATTTTTGAAAGAATATACAACTGCAATGCAATAGTCTAGGTGAGGGGGGGGGTGAAAACAGTCTAGGGGAGTAGTCTAGGAGCAATAGTCTAGGTGAGAGGGGGGGGTGAAAACAGTCTAGGGGAGTAGTCTAGGAGCAATAGTCTAGGTGAGGGTGGGGGGGGGGGTGAAAACAGTCAGGGGAGTAGTCTAGGAGCAATAGTCTAGGTGAGGGGGGGGGGGGTGAAAACAGTCTAGGGGAGTAGTCTAGGAGCAATAGTCTAGGTGAGGGTGGGGGGGTGAAAACAGTGAGGGGAGTAGTCTAGGAGCAATAGTCTAGGTGAGGGTGGGGGGGGGGTGAAAACAGTGAGGGGAGTAGTCTAGGAGCAATAGTCTAGGTGAGGGGGGGGGGTGAAAACAGTCTAGGGGAGTAGTCTAGGAGCAATAGTCTAGCTAGTCTAGGTGAGGGGGTGAAAACAGTCTAGGGGAGTAGTCTAGGAGCAATAGTCTAGGTGAGGGTGGGGGGGGGGGTGAAAACAGTGAGGGGAGTAGTCTAGGAGCAATAGTCTAGGTGAGGGGGGGGGGGAGCTGGGTGAAAACAGTCTAGGGGAGTAGTCTAGGAGCAATAGTCTAGCTAGTCTAGGTGAGGGGGGGGGGGGTGAAAACAGTCTAGGGGAGTAGTCTAGGAGCAATAGTCTAGGTGGGGGGGTGAAAACAGTCTAGGGGAGTAGTCTAGGAGCAATAGTCTAGGTGAGGGGGGGGGGGGGGTGAAAACAGTCTAGGGGAGTAGTCTAGGAGCAATAGTCTAGGTGAGAGGGGGGGGTGAAAACAGTCTAGGGGAGTAGTCTAGGAGCAATAGTCTAGGTGAGGGTGGGGGGGGGGGGTGAAAACAGTCAGGGGAGTAGTCTAGGAGCAATAGTCTAGGTGAGGGGGGGGGGTGAAAACAGTCTAGGGGAGTAGTCTAGGAGCAATAGTCTAGGTGAGGGTGGGGGGGTGAAAACAGTGAGGGGAGTAGTCTAGGAGCAATAGTCTAGGTGAGGGTGGGGGGGGGGTGAAAACAGTGAGGGGAGTAGTCTAGGAGCAATAGTCTAGGTGAGGGGGGGGGGGTGAAAACAGTCTAGGGGAGTAGTCTAGGAGCAATAGTCTAGCTAGTCTAGGTGAGGGGGTGAAAACAGTCTAGGGGAGTAGTCTAGGAGCAATAGTCTAGGTGAGGGTGGGGGGGGGGGGTGAAAACAGTGAGGGGAGTAGTCTAGGAGCAATAGTCTAGGTGAGGGGGGGGGGGGGGGAGCTGGGTGAAAACAGTCTAGGGGAGTAGTCTAGGAGCAATAGTCTAGCTAGTCTAGGTGAGGGGGGGGGGGTGAAAACAGTCTAGGGGAGTAGTCTAGGAGCAATAGTCTAGGTGGGGGGGGGTGAAAACAGTCTAGGGGAGTAGTCTAGGAGCAATAGTCTAGGTGAGGGGGGGGGGAGCTGGGTGAAAACAGTCTAGGGGAGTAGTCTAGGAGCAATAGTCTAGCTAGTCTAGGTGAGGGGGGGGGGGTGAAAACAGTCTAGGGGAGTAGTCTAGGAGCAATAGTCTAGGTGAGGGGGGGGAGCTGGGTGAAAACAGTCTAGGGGAGTAGTCTAGGAGCAATAGTCTAGCTAGTCTAGGTGAGGGGGGGGGGTGAAAACAGTCTAGGGGAGTAGTCTAGGAGCAATAGTCTAGGTGAGGGGGGGGGTGAAAACAGTCTAGGGGAGTAGTCTAGGAGCAATAGTCTAGGTGAGGGGGGGGGGGTGAAAACAGTCTAGGGGAGTAGTCTAGGAGCAATAGTCTAGGTGAGGGGGGGGGGGGTGAAAACAGTCTAGGGGAGTAGTCTAGGAGCAATAGTCTAGGTGGGGGGGGGGGGGGTGGTGAAAACAGTCTAGGGGAGTAGTCTAGGAGCAATAGTCTAGGTGAGGGGGGGGAGCTGGGTGAAAACAGTCTAGGGGAGTAGTCTAGGAGCAATAGTCTAGCTAGTCTAGGTGAGGGGGGGGGGGGGTGAAAACAGTCTAGGGGAGTAGTCTAGGAGCAATAGTCTAGGTGAGGGGGGGGGGGGTGAAAACAGTCTAGGGGAGTAGTCTAGGAGCAATAGTCTAGGTGAGGGGGGGGGGGGTGAAAACAGTCTAGGGGAGTAGTCTAGGAGCAATAGTCTAGGTGGGGGGGGGGGGGTGGTGAAAACAGTCTAGGGGAGTAGTCTAGGAGCAATAGTCTAAGGAAGGAAGGTCCTGGAGAAAAAGCCTTCTCCAGGACTGCCATGGTGTGATGAATTTTGGAAGGCCTGTATTACCATACACAAAAAGTGAACGGTTCTATACACAGCATCTCCCGCAGAATCCCCCTGATTAAAGAAACATACCGTCCTGGTAATACGGCTGTGAGGCCATAATGCACTGCTGCCACAACCCCAGGCTGCCATTACAATGATAGAGCGCGTCTGTGTATGCCTTCTCGTTTGCCTTTTCCAGCTCGCCAAGGAATTCATTGGCAGCCGTCTCGCTGACATTGGCCAGGACTGGAGAGGTGAAGTAGTGGTACCAGGAGACCGTGCCCACTGCAGCTGATAGGTAGATGACAGAAAGGAGGGACAAGACGCTCCCAATCACCAGTGCGGTGGCAAATCGATTATCCATGCTGTTTGGTTAATCAGTTTCTCTTTTCTCAGCATACGGAGGAAGCATCTGGCAAAAGGAAAAGCAGACAAGAGGTTAGAATTTCCAATATTTCAACTACACAATGGCACACATAAAGAGAACAGGACAAAGAAACACCTATACATTATTATAATTAAAGTGTAGGTAAACCCGAAATCGATTTTTCAGTATGCCTGATGTTATGTCTTTCTGTATACACTCTTCCAAAGCAAATCATTTTTCTAACCTCGCTGAAGAAGTCGCTGACGCAACGCGTACGGGGGAGGAGCCTGCTCTTCACTACGTGGATGCCCTAAGGCTACAGGCAAGGTTATTGATATGCTGAAAGCCCGCACTGCTTTGAAAGTGCTTTGAAATGTGAGTGGATGTCTGTTTTATGAGAATAAATAGCCTATTTTAAATCAGAGAGCACTAGATATCTCTTTCTTTTTACACCGGATTCCTCATGTATCTGGAGAGTGTGTGGAGGCGGTGATAGGAAGGAACACCAGGCAGTTGTCATTATGCCAAAAGCGTGTTTGACTCTCAGTAGTCTGATTTTAAGGTGAGCTGCTAATTATACACCAGGCACTAGGAGCACGTGGAGTGAAGCATGCAGCACTTTTGATCAGTTTCACAGATGAAGATTTTGTTTATCATCAAGTCACTTTATATATTCACTGTGGATTGGGACGTTTATTATTATTACCACTAGATGCCACAATTTATTCATTGGTTTTGATATGATTGATGTTTATCTGATTTATTGATTGATTTATGCACTTGGCGCAGCAATATTCTTTATCAATTTTTCTAACCTGTTGCAAAGTTGCTTACCTGCAGATCCTGCCAGTAGCAGCTCTTATGTACTTTTGCAGAACGACAACCACTTCACAATTACAGTTGTGCTCATAAGTTTACACACCCTGGCAGAATTTATGATTTCTTGGCCATTTTTCAGAGAATATGAATGATAAACACAAAAACTTTTCTTTCACTCATTGGTCAGTGTTTGGCTGAAGCCATTTATTATCCCTCAACTGTGTTAACTCTTTTTAAATCATAATGACAACAGAAACTACCCAAATGACCCTGATCAAAAGTTTACATACCCCAGTTCTTAATACCGTGTATTTTCCCCTTTAACATCAATGACAGCTTGAAGTTTTTTGTGGTATTTGTGGATGAGGCTCTTTTGTCTTCTCAGATGGTAAAGCTGCCCATTCTTCCTGGCAAAAATCCTCCAGTTCCTGTAAATTCTTGGGCTGTCTTCCATGAACTGCATGTCTGAGATCTCAATGATATTGAGGTCAGGATACTGAGATGGCCACTCCAGAACCGTCACTTTATTCTGCTGTAGCCAATGACAGGTCGACTTGGCCTTGTATTTAGGATCATGGTCTTGTTGGAGTGTCCAAGTACATCCCATGCGCAGCTTCCGGGCTGATGAATGCAAATTTTCTTCCAGTATTTGATAACATACTGCATTCATCTTGCCATCAATTCTGACCAGATTTCCTGTGCCTTTGTATCTCCCACATCCCCAAATCATCAGTAATCCACCTCCGTGTTTCACAGTAGGAATGGTGTACCTTTCATCATAGGCCTTGTTGACTCCTCTCCAAAAGTAGCATTTATGGTTGTGGCCAAAAAGCTCAATTTTGGTCTCATCACTCCAAATGACTTTGTGCCAGAAGGTTTGAGGCTTGCATCTGTGCTGTTTGGCGAATTGTAAGCGAGATACTTTGTGGCATTTGCGTAGTGATGGCTTTCTTCTAGCGACTCGACCATGCAGCCCATCATTCTCCAAGTGCTTCCTTATTGTGCATCTTGAAACAGCCACACCACATGTTTTCAGAGAGTCCTGTATTTCACCTGAAGTTATTTGTGGGTTTTTCTTTGCATCCTGAACAATTTTCCTGGCAGTTGTGGCTGAAATTTTAGTTGGCCTACCTGACCGTGGTTTGGTTTCTACAGAACCCCTCATTTTCCACTTCTTGAATAGACTTTGAACACTGCAGATTGCCATTCTAAATTCCTTGGATTTCTTTTTATATTCCTTTCCTGTTTTATACAGTCCAACTACCTTTTCCCGCACATCCCACAGACAATTCTTTAGCTTTCCCCATGACTCAGAATCCAGAAACGTCAGTGCAGCACTGGATGAAAGATGCAAGGGTCTGTCAGGAGTCCAGAAACTCATTAACCTTTTATAGACACACTAATTACAAGCAAACAGATCACAGGTGAGGATAGTTTCCTTTAACAGCCATCCAAACTCCTTTGTGTCAACTTGTGTGCATGTTATCAGGCCAAAATCACCAGGGTATGTAAACTTTTGATCAGGGTCATTTGGGCAGTTTCTGTTGTCATTACGATTTAAAAAGAGTAAACACAGTTGATTGATAATAAATGGCTTCAGCCACACACTTAACCACTTACCGCATACTGACGTAGGGGTACGTCCGTAAACTTTGCGGGGTTAAACCGGGATGATGCCTCTAGTTAGAGGCATCATCCCGGTACCGTGGTTTAGAGCCGACGGTCGGCTTTCCGTCGGTACCGACCGATGCGGCTCGGGAGCCGCTCCATCGGTACCCGGGGGGGCGGGAGGGGACGTCCCCCCCACCCCCCGCCGCCTTCCGTGGCTGTTACCGGGGCTCCCGTCCCACCGGGAGCCCCGAGCACCCAGCCGGCACGTCCGCCGGCTGGATGGAGTCCCGATTAAAGCCGGAAACGGCTTCGATCGGGTCTCCGATGACGTAACCCGGAGGCGGCGTCCATGACGTCACTTCTGGGTTACTGTGCTGCAAAAGGCGGCAAATTTGAAAAACGGCTGTATGCAAAAATGCAGTTTTCGGCATTTTGCATACAGGGAAGTGTAGTGGAGGGGTCGAGGGTCTTTTAGACCCTCAATCCCTCCATAAAGAGTACCTGTCACTGCATATTGGTGTCACAAGGGATGTTTACATTGCTTGTGACAGCAATAAAAGTGATCAGATTTTATTTTTTTTATTAAAAACTGTAATACAGTTAAAAAAATAAATAAAATAAATGGAAAAAAAAAAATTTAGCCGCCCCCGTCACCGTTAGCTCGCGCACAAAAAAAAACGTATACGGAAGTCGAGCCGCAGAGTCTTTGCTAAAAAAATATATATAATGTTTGGGGGTTCTAAGTAGTTTTCTAGGAAAAAATACTGGTTTTAACGCGTGAACAAAAAGTGTCCGAAATAGGGCTGGGGCTTAAGTGGTTAAGGCTCGTACACACTTGACGAAAATCGGACAAAATATCCTCCGATTTTTCTCTCTCTTGCTCAGCGTTCATTACCGTTTTTAGTTGACAGTGCAAAAATGTTCACGAAATTTCTCGTCCGATTTTTTTTTCTTTTTTTTTGGCACATTTGTTCCTAGACTTCCGGGTTGTCAGCAACTTCAGATCATGTGCGGTCTTTCGTATCCGACTATTCGAGGACGTACTGCATACACATTAAACGAAAATTGGTCGCCTGGGGACGGACGATAAAAATTTTGGTGTTTTTCCCTCCGTTTTTTTTTTTTTCATTGAAAATGTCGGCATCGGCTGCTGAAAGTTGTGTACACACTAGCCGAAAATCGGACGATTTTACCTCGGACGGGAATTTTCGGCAGATTTTCTACTAGTGTGTACCCCACTTTAACCATGAGGGAAAGAAAAGTTTTTGTGTTATCATTCATATTCTTGGAAAAATGGCCAAGAAATCATAAATTCTGCAAGGGTGTGTAAACTTATGAGCACAACTGTAAACCTTATCAGCCTGTCATGCAAGTTTCTTCAGTTGCTCGTTGGGCAGCTTATCTGATCAATATGATAGGCGGCCAACTGAAGGAGCTTAAACAGCAAGCTGACTATAATGCTGATAAAAGTCAGCCAGGAAGTGCTGTTACTGGTAGGACCTGCAGGTAAAAAACGTGACAACAAATTAAAACAGATTTGCTTTAGAAAACTGTACACAGCGAGAGGTCAGACATACTAAAAAATATCTGTAGGGTTTACTTACACTTTAAAAAAAGTTCTAGTTTTGAATGGAGTTAAGTTTTTATTGTCGGGGACATTCCTCTCATTCTCTTGTGTTGGTAACCATTGGCACTGAAACAGGAATGGAAGGAATTTTTTTTTTTGGGAGGGGTTATCTGATATCAAAGCGTGCCAACAGACACAAACCTTACAGGTTCCCGCTGACACAGAAGGAGGATTGGCTGTGTACACATGATCCCACAGTCACAGCAGATCGCTGCATTCTACTTTGCCCAATTCTACTGTTTATGTCGAGGGAAGGGGACGGCGATGATGGCACATGCTGCTGACATTGGGTTTTTCATGAGTGCTTTCGTTTTTGCCGGATGTACTACCTATATAGTCACTATATAGGTCTGTGGAAGGTCTCCAACTTTACAAAAGCCAAACTGGATGACTATGCAAGACAAAATAACAGGTTCCCTTTACAAAAAGGGACCATAAGCAGTTTATACTTATCTTAGGGCCGATGTTTCCTGTATAGTTCTGGCTCCGTTCTGACAGTCTGAGTGAGTCACAGGCGGAATGATATTAAATGCACTCCGCCTGTGACCAATACAGGAAACATCGCCTTTTCCTCCAGCATTGCGCCGCTGCTAGCCAGCATTTCCCGCCAGCAGCACACACAGCAGTACCAGCCAGAGCCAGCAGTACTCACAGCAGTACCAGCCAGAACCAGCAGTACCAGCCAGAACCAGAAGTAACAACCGGAGCCAGCAGTACTCACATCAGTACCTGCCAGAACCAGCAGTACTCACAGCAGTACCTGCCAGAACCAGCAGTACTCACAGAAGTACCAACCGGAGCCAGCAGTACTCACATCAGTACCTGCCAGAACCAGCAGTACTCACAGCAGTACCTGCCAGAACCAGCAGTACTCACAGCAGTACCTGCCAGAACCAGCAGTACTCACAGAAGTACCCGCCAGAGCCAGCAGCACCCACAGCAGTACCAGCTGGAACCAGCAGTACCAGCCAGAACCAGCAGTATTCACAGCAGTACCAACCAGAGCCAGCAGTACCAGTCAGAGTCAACAGTACCCACAGCAGTACCAGCCAGAACCAGCAGTACTAGCCAGAGCCAGCAGTACCAGCAGTACTCACAGCAGTACCAGCCAGAACCATTAGTACCAGCCAGAAGCAGATGTACCAACCGGAGCCAGAAGTACCAACCGGAGCCAGCAGTACTCACAGCAGTACCTGCCAGAACCAGCAGTACTCACAACAGTACCTGCCAGAACCAGCAGTACTCACTGCAGTACCAGCCAGAGCCAGCAGTACTCACAGCAGTACCAGCCGGAACCAGCAGTACCCACAGCAGTACCAGCCAGAACCAGCAGTACCCACAGCGGTACCAGCCAGAGCCAACAGTACTCACAAAAGTACCAGCCAGAACCAGCAGTACTCACAGCACTACCAGCCAAAGACAGCAGTACCCACAGCAGAACCAGCAGTACCAGCCAGAGCCAGCAATACCCACAGCAGAACCAGCAGTACCCACAGCAGTACCAGCCAGAGTCAGCAGTACCCACAACAGTACCAGCCAGAGCCAGCAGTACCCACAACAGTACCAGCCAGCAGTACCCATAACAGTTCCAGCCAGCAGTACCCACAGCACAGTATCAGCCAGCAGTACCCAGAGCACAGTATCAGCCAGCAGTACCCACAGCAGTACCAGCCTGAGCCAGCAGTACCAGCTTGAGCCAGCAGCACCCACAGCACAGTACCAGCCAGCAGTACCCACAGCAGTACCAGCCAGCAGTAACTACAGCACAATACCAGCCTGAGTCAGCAGTACCCACCAGCAGTACCCGCCTGAAGTTCTTTTCAAAACTTACCACCACAAAGAGTCAACTGCACTCCAGACTGACCGACGCAAACCTGGAAAACCAGTTGCAAGTAGCAACATCATCAATACCAGCTAACATCACACACCTCACCAAAGAGAAGCAGTTGCAGCCATCGCATTAGGGGTGAGTTAATTAAAATGTTTGACCAAATAGAACAGGCACATTTTTAAGTTGATAATTTTGTACAGCCCCCAAATGATTTTATAAATATCCAAATGGCCCTTGGCAGAAAAAAGGTTCCCCACCCCTGTCTTAGGGTGACCAGACATCCCCGGATTGAGGAAACTGTCCCCAGACTAGGGCTGGGCGATAAAACGATACCGATATGTATCGCGATAGTGACATTTCCGATAGCAATAAAAGACTTTGAACGATAAGTCCGCTCCGACGGGTTTAAGCTTTAAAAATGGCGCCGCCCGGCGCCGCCACGTCATTGCGCACGCGCCGCCACCGCTCGTGTAATTTCGGCTATTCCCGGCCTCTCCCGAGCGGCGGCGGCGCGTGCGCGGTGACATGTATGCACGCGCCGCCGCCGCACGGGAGAGGCCGGAAATAGCCGAAATTACACGAGCGGTGGCGGCGCGTGCGCAATGACGTGGCGGCGTCGGGCGGCGCCATTTTTAAAATGAAGGCGCCTCTGGAACAAGTAAGTGAAACAGCTTCACTACCTGCCATTATGCAGGGCTGCGGGCACACTACAAGGGATGCAGTGCTGCGGGCATGGTCTACCTGTACCATGCCCACAGCACTGCATCTCCTGTAGTATGTCCACAACCCCGGATCCTCTTGTACCATGCCAGTACCCTGCATTCTCCTGTACCATGCCAGTACCCTGCATTCTACTGCACCATGCCAGTACCCTGCATTCTCCTGCACCATGCCAGTACCCTGCATTCTCCTGCACCATGCCAGTACCCTGCATTCTCCTTCACCATGCCAGTACCCTGCATTCTCCTGCACCATGCCAGTACCCTGCATTCTCCTGCACCATGCCAGTACCCTTCATTCTCCTGCACCATGCCAGTACCCTGCATTCTCCTGCACCATGCCAGTCACCCTGCATTCTCCTGTACCATGCCCGCCGCCCTTCATTCTCACCCTAGGGTCCTTATTTTAAATGGGTAATAAAAAATATCAATAATTATCGATATCGACCGATATGAAACACTAATATCGTGATACAGTTTTCAGCCATATCGCCCAGCCCTACCCCAGACCAAGTCTGTCCCCGGATTCAGGAGCAGATTAATGTAGACAGGGTAGACTCAGCCATGCTGGCTGAGAAACAGCCTGGTGGCTTAGATTGCGACGCCCCCTGCTGGACGATCTCACTGCCGCACCTGCTGCTGTTCAGTGGAGGAGAGGCAGAGCCAAAATAAATGGACCGTGTGTAGGGCTGAGACCACAAGGTGAGCAGATGAGGGGGGGGGGGGTCTGCTTGTACACAGGTGAGGGCAGTGGGGGGCAGGGGTCAGAGCTGGTGCAGCTGCATGGAGAAATGGAGAGTTTAGCTGTTGTGGGGGAGGGGCTAAGAGGTGGCTGCAGAGATAATCTGTGAGAGAAAGGTGCAGAGGTGAGCTATGGATGTGGGGCAGAAGCGTCCTCTGTGCATAGCACACCTCTGAACCCCGCACTCTATGCCTAACACCCTCCTGTATATTATGTAGTCCTGTGCCCAGCGCTCTGTGTATTATGCAGTCCTGTGCCCAGTGCTCTGTGTATTATGCAGTCCTGTGCCCAGTGCTCTGTGTATTTTGCAGTCCTGTGCCCAGCGCTCTGTGTATTTTGCAGTCCTGTGCCCAGCGCTCTGTGTATTATGCAGTCCTGTGCCCAGCGCTCTGTGTATTATGCAGTCCTGTGCCCAGCGCTCTGTGTATTATGCAGTCCTGTGCCCAGCGCTCTGTGTATTATGTAGTCCTGTGCCCAGCGCTCTGTGTATTATGCAGTCACAGGTCTCACCTTGCAACTTACAGGACTTAAATGATCTGCTACTGATGGCTTGGTCCCAGAAACTACAGCATACCTTCATAGGTCTAGTGGAGTCCATGCCTCGATTCAGGGCTGTTTTGGTGGTAATAGTGGACCTATTCAATATTAGTTGGGTGCTCATATTGTTATGGTTGATCTTTGTATACTGGCTACTGCAATACAGTGTTATATGTCACCACAAAGTGGTACTGTGGACATATTAATATAGATCAGTGCCTCGTCCTAAATGACATAGTATATTCCATATAGGGGGGACCCTTTATGCTCCTGTGTGGTCGCACTCCCTTCAATTGTTTTCTCTATTTACTATATATTTTCCTGTAAGTACAGCCAGGATTACTGGCATAGGTTGTAGACTTGTCGTTTGTGTTTGTCGTTAGACGTGTCGAAATGTCGTTTTTAATGAACTAAGCTCCTGAAGAAGCAAGGCCCACATGAAACATGTCGAGCTGAACCCCAAAAAACTGGATATCATCACTCCATTGTTGGTCACCTATGGGTAGTTTATAGTAGGATTTTGTATCCGTACGCTATATATATATATATATATATATATATATATATATACACACACACACACTAAACTACATGGTTGTATAAATAAGCAATACTTTTATAAATGTTCATTAAAATATCTATTTTTTAATTTAAAACAAAAATTAGCTTTTGAGAGTTGTTGTTGTTCCACTAAAGTCCATTTTTTCCCCATTCTACTTTATTATAGGGAGGATGCACAGCATGGAAAAAACGTGATGAATAACCCTTTGCAACCGATATATACCACTGACCAGCAGACGACTTCTAGCAGGACTTGTCTGCTGCAAGCGAATCAGATCCGACTCTGAAGCACAGATGAGTGCTAAAGAGAAACAGTCATCAAACCCATCATTTTGCCTTTTTGGAACAGATTCTTAGGCTGGGTTCACACATATGCCGCCCCGTGTTCGTGCCTGGGCATCCCTGTTTACTGGTTTTGCACCTGAATTGGACCCAAAGAAGCACAGGACCCTTTTTTAATGCGGACCGCGGCCACCCCGGGCTCCAATGAGAGGCGGTCACACCCTCCTGTCATTCGAAATGGATGCAGGGAAACCTGTGTGTGAACCCGGACTTATCCAACAATATGGTAGCATAGGATGTAGACGTGTTCTCCCCTAACCCTAACCCTATAAATGTTCTCCCCTAACCCTAACCCCTAACCCTAACCCCTAAACCCTAACCCTAACCCCCTAACCCTAACCCTCTAACCCTAACCCTAACCCTAAACCTAAACCCTAACCCTAAACCCAAACCCTAACCCTAACCCTAAACCCTAACCCTAAACCCAAACCCTAACCCTAACCCTGACCCTGACCCTAACCCCAAACCCTACCCCTAACCCCTAACCCTAACCCTAGGCAACCCTAACCCATGCCCTGTTTGTTGGGAGAATGGGCTGCGCCATGCCCTGTTTGTTGGGAGAATGGGCTGCGCCATGCCCTGTTTGTTGGGAGAATGGGCTGCGCCATGCCCTGTTTGTTGGGTGAATGGGCTGCTCCATGCCGTGTTTGTTGGGTGAATGGGCTGCGCCATGCCGTGTTTGTTGGGTGAATGGGCTGCTCCATGCCGTGTTTGTTGGGTGAATGGGCTGCGCCATGCCCTGTTTGTTGGGTGAATGGGCTGCGCCATGCCCTGTTTGTTGGGTGAATGGGCTGCGCCGTGCCGTGTTTGTTGGGTGAATGGGCTGCTCCATGCCGTGTTTGTTGGGTGAATGGGCTGCGCCATGCCGTGTTTGTTGGGAGAATGGGCTGCTCCATGCCCTGTTTGTTGGGTGAATGGGCTGAGCCATGCCGTGTTTGTTGGGTGAATGGGCTGCTCCATGCCCTGTTTGTTGGGTGAATGGGCTGCGCCGTGCCGTGTTTGTTGGGAGAATGGGCTGCTCCATGCCGTGTTTGTTGGGAGAATGGACTGCGCCATGCCCTGTTTGTTGGGTAAATGGGCTGCGCCATGCCCTGTTTGTTGGGTGAATGGGCTGCGCCATGCCCTGTTTGTTGGGTGAATGGGCTGCGCCATGCCCTGTTTGTTGGGTGAATGGGCTGCTCCATGCCGTGTTTGTTGGGTGAATGGGCTGCGCCATGCCGTGTTTGTTGGGAGAATGGGCTGCTCCATGCCCTGTTTGTTGGGTGAATGGGCTGAGCCATGCCGTGTTTGTTGGGTGAATGGGCTGCTCCATGCCGTGTTTGTTGGGAGAATGGGCTGCGCCGTGCCGTGTTTGTTGGGAGAATGGGCTGCCCCATGCCCTGTTTGTTGGGAGAATGGGCTGCTCCATGCCGTGTTTATTGGGAGAATGGGCTGCGCCATGCCGTGTTTGTTGGGTGAATGGGCTGAGCCATGCCCTGTTTGTTGGGAGAATGGGCTGCCCCATGCCGTGTTTGTTGGGTGAATGGGCTGCGCCATGCCGTCTTTGTTGGGTAAATGGGCTGCGCCATGCTGCGTTTTTTGAGTGAATGGGCTGCGCCATGCTGCGTTTTTTGAGTGAATGGGCTGCGCCATGCCGCGTTTTTTGGGTGAATGGGCTGCGCCATGCCGCGTTTTTTGGGTGAATGGGCTGCGCCATGCCGCGTTTGTTGGGTGAATGGCCTGCGCCATGCCACGTTTGTTGGGTGAACGGGCTGCGCCATGCCGCGTTTGTTGGGTGAATGGGCTGCGCCATGCCGCGTTTGTTGGGTGAATGGGCCGCGCCATGCCGTGTTTGTTGGGTGAATGGGCCGCGCCATGCCGTGTTTGTTGGGTGAATGGGCCGCGCCATGCCGTGTTTGTTGGGTGAATGGCCTGCGCCATGCCGTGTTTGTTGGGTGAATGGGCTGCGCCATGCCGTGTTTGTTGGGTGAATGGGCCGCGCCATGCCGTGTTTGTTGGGTGAATGGCCTGCGCCATGCCGTGTTTGTTGGGTGAATGGGCTGCGCCATGCCGTGTTTGTTGGGTGAATGGCCTGCGCCATGCCGCGTTTGTTGGGTGAATGGGCTGCGCCATGCCGTGTTTGTTGGGTGAATGGGCCGCGCCATGCCGTGTTTGTTGGGTGAATGGCCTGCGCCATGCCGTGTTTGTTGGGTGAATGGGCTGCGCCATGCCGTGTTTGTTGCTATGCGCAAAAATAAGCGCGTCAGCGCGGTACGCAGGCGTGATTGGGGCCTCAGGGAAGCAAAGTCGGGTGTCCAATCAGAGCAGGGATGGGGGAAGACATTATCAGTAACCTCCTCAGAAGAGATGTCACCATTCTTCATATATATGAGTGTCAGCTCATAGGTCACAACTGACAGCTTCTCTTTAGCATTCTCCAGCACATCTCCTCCTCGCCCATACTTGTTGCACAAACATAGAAGCTAACATACAGCATTCTGTAATCATCGAACAATAGCCTCACCCTCTCCATCGGCTTCCATCAGCTGTTTCTTCCGGGGTCACAGCGCGCAATGCTCTCTGGGAGCTGTAGTCTCTCCGTCTGTAGTGACTGCTGCGCCCTACTGGTGAAATGTGATACCGCATCCTATTTCTCAACAGGGACGGAATCGGTCAGCGGTGACACTCGTGCAGTGAGTGCTGCTGCCACCAGGTGGTTAGAAACCGAATTGCAGCAGTGAGATTATCTTTGTGAATTATCTCCTTGTGAAAGGAGATAATCATAGATTGGAGGTTATTATTAACTACTTCAGCTCCAGAAGGTTTTACCCCCTTAATGACCAGGCCATTTTTTTGCGATTCGCCACTGCGTTACTTTAACAAAAAATTGCGCGGTCGTACCCAAATACAATTGATGCCCTTTTTTTTCCCCCACAAATAGAGCTTTCTTTCTTTTGGTGCTATTTGATCACCTCTGCGGTTTTTAGATTTTGCGCTATAAACAAAAAAAAGAGCATCAATTTTGAAAAAAAAAAAAAGCGACATATTTTTTACTTTCTGCTATAAAACATTCCCAATAAAAAATTTTAAAAATCAAAATTGTTTATCAGTTTAGGCCAATTTGTATTCTGCTACATATTTTTGGTAAAAAAAAAATCCCAAAAAGCGTATTTTAATAAGTTTGCGCAAAAGTTATAGCACTTATAAACTACGGGATAGATTTTTGGAATTTTTATTTATTTTTTTTGTTTTTATTAGTAATTTTAGTTTTTTAGCGGGACTGCGTCATTGCAGCGGACAGGTCGGACCCCTAACTGACATTTTTGACACTTTTTGGGGACCAGTGACATTAATAAAGTAATCAGTGCTAAATAATATGCACTGTTACCGTATAAATGACACTGGCAGAGAAGGGGTTAATACTGGGGGTGATCAAAGTGGTTAACCACTTTAGGACCGGAGGATTTTCCTGCTTAACGTCCAGGCCACTTTTTTTCAACTTGGCACTGCGCGACTTTAACTGACAATTGCGCGGTCATGTAACGCAGTACCCAAACGAAATTGACTTCCTTTTTTCCCACAAACAGAGCTTTCTTTTGGTGGTATTTGATCACCTGTGTGCTTTTTATTTTTTTGCGATATTAATAAAAAAAGAGCGAAAATTTTGCGAAAAAATTGACATTTTCTACTTTGACAGTTAAAAAATATCCAATATATTCAATTTTTGGCATATATTTAGGTCAAATTGTATTTAGCTACATGTCTTTGACAAAAAAAATCTCAATGAGCGTATTTTTAAGCGCTTTAAGACCGGAAGATTTTACCCCATTCCTGACCAGGCCATATTTTGCGATTCGGCACTGCGTTAGTTTAACAGACAATTGCACGGTCGTGCGACGTTGTACCCAAATTAAGTTTTCCCCACAAATAGAGCTTTCTTTTGGTGGTATTTCATCACCTGTGCGATTTTTACTTTTTGCGCTATAAACAAAAAAAGAGCGACAATTTTGAAAAAAATAACAATATTTTTCACATTTTTTTATATGAAATTCCCCCCTAAAAAATGTAAAAAATCAAACATTTTTTAACATTTTAGGCCAATTTGTTTTCTGCTACATATGTTTGGTAAAAAAAAAATCGCAATAAGCGTATTTTGATTGGTTTGCGCAAAAGTTATCGCAGCTACTAACTACGGGACATTTATGTCATTTTTATTGTTTTTTTTTTTAACTAGTAATGGTGGCGATCTGCGATTTTTTTTTTGTGGGACTGCGACATTGCGGTGGACAGATCGGAACCCTAACTGACATTTTTGACACTTTTGGGGGGACCAGTGACATTACTACAGTAATCAGTGCTATAAATATGCACTGTTACTGTAAAAATGACACTGGCAGGGAAGGGGTTAATTTTTATTGGTGATCAAGGGGTTAATGTATGCCTGGTGCTTACTGACGTGTGTGGGGGGAGGGGACTATGTGACACAGGCACAGATCGCAGGTTCAGCTATGCTGAACCCGGCAATCTGACCCTACCTGTCACTTAGGAGATCCGCCTGCTTTGTTTACACAAGCGGGCGGATTTCCTCACTCGATTCCCCGACGATCGGGGAAGAGCGGCGGTGATCACCGGCCCTCCTCCCCTGGCCCGACTCCCGCTGTGACTGAATACAGTCACAGCGGGAGTCTCTCTGGCCCTGAGGAAGCCTTGTGCAAAACACGTCGGCTTGCTGGGGACCCTTAGACCGTGCTCCATCAGAGACCCAATTGCCATCTTCTGATACCAAGTATCGGCATTCCCATATGGGAATTTTGCCGCCCACAAGGGGAGGAGTCCCGCGACATAGGTCTACGTCACTGGACGATAACGAGCCACTTTGCCGCAGTACCAGCTCAGTGAGCGGCCGGCAAGTGGTTAAGCACGTTTACACTGAGCACTCGAGTGAAGCACCAGCACTTTCTCTGAGCACAGCACAGAAGGAATATCCAATTTGGGACTTTCTTTCACTTAATACAATTTTTGATGCACAATTTATTATTTATTATGTTGAGCATATTGAGTTTTTGATTTACATTTTAAGAGGATTACATTATTAGCACAAAATAGAAGAAAAAGATGGGGCTTTCAAGGCCAGTGGGTGGAGGAGGATCACATATATCACACAATTTATCTAAAACATATCTTTATTTTACACAATTGGATTGAAATTGTACATCAGAGGGGAATCGTTCCCATATATGACGTATACAAAACAAAACAGAAACGCATATGTAGAAATAAATTCCCATATGGGAATGCCGATACTTGGTATCAGAAGATGGTAATAGGGTCTCTGATGGAACACGGTCTAAGGGTCCCCAGCAAGCCGACGCGTTTCGCACAAGGCTTCCTCAGGGCCAGAGAGACCAAGACAGACTGATATTTCCCAATGCGAATCGGATCATAGCAGACAGAGTAGATTTATGGACCGAACAGTCAGGCTATCCATAAATATTAATACCACGGTAATCATCACACGGCCATATCAAGATAATGGTTCTGTAGTCTTCTATAAGAAAAAGTGCATATGCGCATACTCGCACCTATGTTGAGACTCCCATTAACTTGGAACATAAGAGCCTTGGTGGCTACTCAATATATCACAGTGGCAGTATACAGCCAGAGTGCATGGGGGCATTTCATTGGGACAAATATATCCAAATATCCTGTATCTTACATACGGCTAGGCATTCCAGCTATAGATCATCCAGTGATATCATGAGGCAGGTATATTCAAAGTGGGTTCCAACTAGTCAGCCCGCAGCAGCAGCCGACCCATGAGCCACCAGGCAGAACAAGCCTGTAGCGTGCTCGTATCCGGAATGCCTGCCAGGATTACATTATATATTTGTGATTATATATATTTTTTTCACATTCTATGTGAATTTATGTGATTCACATTCTATGTGAATTTATGTGATTCATTCACATTTTCTTCACTATCACTTTAGCGCTGCATTATATATATGGTACATTGGTATTTATTTGTGTGAAGTGTAAGCACTGAATGTATGCTGCCATTGTTATTTAATATATTTTACAATTTTTTGATTGCGCTGATTTAATTTTCCTTTTATCTATAGTACCCTCTCGCCCGCACCCTCTGAAGCAAAGGGGTGAAGTGCCAGGGTACAATCTCGCCAACCTCCCAGGGGACCAGGTACCATCTAGACAGCACCTTATAATTTGCTTTGGACAGAAACTGTCTTATACGCCTTTAATCCCAGTGGTTATAATCCATAGGTTTTACAGGAAGATGACACATCCTGTGAGTAATCAGTAAGAGTGCGCTACAGCCTAAGGGTCCTATCAGAAAGTACTGATCTGACATGCAGAGAATTGGGAGGGTCTGTCTGATTGGGCATCAGTTCAATGAGTCATTTAGATAGGCCCTTAGGGGTTCCCTTCACTTGGGTGATTAGTACACCCTGCGGATTCTTCCATTCGGAATGATAGGTGTGTGACTGTTTGCATAAGCAGCAATTACCTGCAGTGATCAGGACTGGATGCATTTTGTTTTTGTATGCAGCTATTTGCATAACACCTGTCATTCCAGCCGCAGGAATCTGCAAATTCTTGCCACTGGAAGTCACAGGGTGTGCTAATCAACCATGTGAATGTAGCCTTAAAGTACAAAGTTATTGATACATTTTTTTGGATCTCACAGATAAAGCTTTGACTGTGTGTGACCAGCTTCTGATTTGTAACCTGTCACTATTGTACATAGTAAAGCCGTGCCATACATGGATCAAAATTCGGCCGCTTCAGGGGGGCCGGCCAAGTTTCGATCCATCTTTCGGGTAGCTGGTTGTACACAATGTGACGGTATTCACCGTTACTGGAAGTGAAAAACAGATACTTAATGGTTTGGATTGCATCAAGTGGGACAGTAATATTTGTCAGCAATATCTTCATATAGAAATATGAAGATTTAATCCCACTTTACACTGGGAGACCATTGCCATGAAGTCTGTGACTCCTAAATAATGTGTGTATTACATATCCCTCAATGTCAGACAGGTTTTCCCTATTGTTTGTGTATTGAGATAATGTGTATTCCAGCTTCAATGTGAGAGAGACACACAGACTGTCATTGGCAGCCTTGTCCTATTGTTTGTACATACACTGCATGAAGGTAAAAAGAAAACCCTTGAGCCTTTAGAACCACTTTAATTAGATCCACTTTCAAAAGATACGATCTTTCAGTACTTTTTATTTTAAATTTGGTGCAGGCATTGCTCAACAATGTTAAGCGCTGAATTTGGTACACAAATGCGCTGTGAGAAGCAAAAGTGTCACAGATGTTTCATAAATTTTGCGCAACACAATAATGAGAGGAATTAACACCTGAAAAGTGGCGCAGCAGCTTTATTGAATTCCCCCAATTGTCTTGGGATCATCTGCACAGGTCAGGTGTAGCTCATGGGCATTAACATGCTATCTACCTTCAGGAGGAAGATACTGAGATGACACAAGAATGGCCATAATGAGATGGGAATTACTGCCTGCTAGAGATGGTCTCGGGCGTGTTCGAGTTTCCGTGTGCCCAACCCTGTCCAGGGCCAATGCTATTACTAGGAGAACTAGGCAGCCTCCTAGGGCACACTACCACCTAGGGTGCAGCCACGGTCACTGGTTTTCCTACTCTCTGCCAGCTTCCTGACAATCCATTGGGTTCCCCACACAGTCCTCCGTAAGGCTGCATCATGCTGCTCACTGCTGTTGTGCACACTTTCGTGACATGTACTGGCATGTTGTGTATGTTTTTCGTTCCTATTGAGGCCGTACCTCAATAGGAACAAATCACATAAATAATATGCAGTAGTGAAAGTGCATGCTGATAAAACAAACAACAGAATCAAAGAGTTTTGCAGGGCAAACTAGATATAGTATTTTGTGTACTCTCTCTACTCCTCCATACCTGGGACCTGCCTAACTACATAATAATGAATGTCCTTGGAATTAGGATGGGCCACCACCACCTTGTCCATAGTTCCACTCCCGATATACTTGGTGGAACTGGTGGATGTCCATTCCAGAAGTACCCGATGGCGTTTGGGCACCTGTAAATGGACCCAGAAAGCAGTCTCATGCCACTAGTGACACTGTGCCTCTAAGGTACGAAACAAAGCTTTCAGGACATAGGGGAACTCAAGTTCATAGAGTTCCCTAACGTCCCTGATTATCCAGTGCTGGAGGTACGACAACCGCATGGGGTGGTGGCCCTGCCTCTGTCCTGGGGGCAGGTAGGATAGTGGGCATTGGGGGGGTCTCCGGGGCACTGCTGGTCTCCTCCTCTGACTCCATGTAAGGAGGGGGCCAGGTCTCCTAGGGGTTGCTAGCGCCCCCTCTCAGGCAAAACAGCAGGATAACAGATAGTCACATGGAGCCTCCCCAACTGGGAGCACCTCAAAGAGGAAGGCCCGGCACTCGCCACAACTGGGCCAGGATGTAAGAGCCGATGTCAGGGCTCTGCGCTCAGGACATACAGAGACCAAGGTTTCTGTATTCCCAATGTGACAGACTGCCAGAACCGGGAACCCCCTATGGGCATGACACAAGGTCCGGTGTCCATAGAAACATCACCGATATCAGGTGATATAAAGCAGGACTGTGTCACCCAAGCTACTTTTGAAGTTTTATTTTATTTTTATTTTTTTGGGGGGGGTGCAAGTAGCTGGTCTTGCCTAGCACACAAAATGGTCTAGCACCAGCCCTGATCCTACCAGAAAGCTGACTCTGCACTCCGCTAATCACAGGCAGTGAGGCATTTCTGTGCAGCTACGGATCGGGAAATGTCTCAGTGCCTATGATTAGCAGTCGGCTTTCTGGGGGGGGGGGGGGGGGGCGATCAGGCACTTGGGAATTCGAACATTCCCAAACCCATCTCTACTGCCTGCTGATGGAACCTCTAGAGTAGAGGTAAGAAGGGAACAATGGGGGGTTGAGGGGCAGAAGGAGGCAGACTCAACCGCAGTGATTTAGGAAGAAAAAATTACAAACTTTTCAAAGGATTTCTTCAAACTAATTTTTACTAATATTTTGAAGTCCTGGAAACTATTGGTTCCTGTCTTTGGCCCCATGGGGGAGGGGATTGTTTCTCATTTCCTGTCCCAGCTGGCAGTACTGAAAATTAGGATAAATCTCTCCAATCCAGGCACAGGAATAAAAAAAAAAAAACAAATCTCCATCCTATTAATAAGATTATGTCAAGAGAAAAGTATGGGAGCTGCCATGGCTGTCCTATTCTTTGAGAATGTTAGTTTCCTGGCTGCCATTCTGATGATTTGACTCCAAAGGCGAGGTTCACCTTTTGGTGCTTGTTACACCCATATATAGGATGTAATGTGTAGAATGCTCCCGACCTTTCCCCTACACCCCTGATTCCGCCCCCCGCCCCCCCCCCCCTTGTGACAGCGGCAGGAGATTCTCTCCCCGCACCCACTGTCACTTTTTTAAAACAACAGTTTTGCGAGGCTCCGCCCACAGAGCTGGATTATTCATTCAGAAATCTGTGAATAAGAAAATGACATGTCCTGTCCAACCAAGTGGCAGATGGCTTGTATTTCCCAATGTACTGCAAGCCTGCTCATTAGCATGCTCATAGTTCATTCACACTGCCATACAGAGGTATGAGCTAAAATGCCTATAGGCAGTGTCTGCAGGCTCCTTTAAAGAAATAAAATAAAATAAATGCACATATTTTTAAAGGAAAAATAAGTGCATTTTTCTGTTTTATTTTATTTTTTTCAAAAATGTAACGTATCTTTTAAGATTTTTAGAGGAAATATGGAGGTAAAAAATTATTTTTTAATTCATTATTATTTTTTCTAGGTCTGTGGCACAATAGAATTGAAGCCAGACACAGCCAGACAACTAGCCTTTAGAAAAAAAGAAAAAGACAGCAATAGGGTATCTGTTACATCAACGTTCACGCTTATGTTAAACCTTTAGTACACAGGTTAAATGAATAAACCATGCACTAATGTACTAAGCAGATCCTGCTTGCTGTGGCCAATCTGTCACGGTAATGCATTCCCACTGCGACTAGCTCACCGAGGCGTGGTCCGTGACTGGGGGGTATGAGGAAATAAGGGGGAACTTATTCTAAGCAAGCCGTGATACACCTTCACAGCCCACACTACCTCTGGCCACCACTAGAGGGAGACTGCTCTTCAGCTGGCTGACCACACACAGGCAGATACAAATCTTATGTAGCACTGCCCCCTTGAGGACTGCTGGATATTACACTTTCAGGTCCCCCTGGGTTACTGTTAGCAACACTGGCATTCAAAATTTAACACTTTAATTCTCGGCTCAGTCAATGATCAGTCCAGGGGTATGTAGTTGCTTTTGGTGTTTTATTTAAAATATTGAAGGGAGAAGGGAATAGTGGGATACTCCAAATTAACTATGCACAAAGTTTGGAGGATATCTATCTGTAGATATAGCCAGACTGTCATGAACTTGCAATAGCGTTTGGTAGCTTACCTGTTCCTTCATGTCTGTATCAGAGGCCAGATTCCCTTTCTGGTTCCTTTTTATCATCTCTCCTTCCTGTTCAGCTCCACCCCAGGCCATCACAGGAAGTCTATATTAACCCGTGCACTGCAGGTCTGCTTTGCTGTTCAACTGTGCTTGCTAGTTGTCTTCCTGTCTGCCGACTTTGGCTTGTCTCTGACTATTCCTGTTTGCCTGTTACCCTGTTACATAGTTACATAGTTACATAGTTAGTGAGGTTGAAAAAAGACATCAGTCCATCCAGTTCAACCTATGATGTCTGTGTGTGTTTGCTTTTAACCGTACATTGTATACCCCTGTATGTTGTGGTCTTTAAGGTGCCCATCTAATAGTTTTTTGAAACTATCAATGCTCCCTGCTGATACGACTGCTTGTGGAAGAGAATTCCACATCCTTACCGCTCTTACAGTGAAGAACCCCTTACGCACTTTAAGGTTAAACCGCCTTTCCTCAAGTTTTAGTGAGTGGCCACGTGTCTTATTGTATTCCCTTTCTCTGAATAGTTTGTTCCTTATGCTAGGGTCGCCAGTACAGTATTTGTACATTGAAATCATATCCCCCCTCAATCTTCTCTTCTCCAGAGAGAATAGGTTCAGTGCTTGTAGTCTTTCCTCATAGCTGATGTCCTCCATTCCCCTAATTATTTTTGTTGCCCTTCTCTGGACTTTCTCCAGTTCCAGCACATCCTTCCTGAGGACCGGTGCCCAGAACTGGACAGCATACTCCAGATGTGGCCGGACCAGAGTCTTGTAGAGCGAGAGAATAATCTCTTTATTTCTGGAGTGAATCCCCTTTTTTATACAACCCAGTATTCTGTTGGCTTTGCTTGCGGCGGCTTGACCTTCGGCCTGTCCCTTGGTTACCCTCCTCTGCCTGTTGCCCCGACCTCGGCTTACTCATCACCATTCTGTGTGTCCTGAGTGGCTGCTTCCCCCCTCTCCCTATGGAGCGTGACCTTGGGGACCCCAGGGGCCGCGACCAAGGCCCAGCTGCAGCAGCCAAGTCCATCCTCACCACTAGAGGCTATGGTGAACACCTGCTGGGTCTTAGACTCCGCGCCCTGGGGAATCTTGGGCTCATGTTCCGGTCCATCCGCAGCAGTCAGCTATCGGGTTCACTACCTTGCGCTGCACATCTGCCTCCAACAGGGTGCAGTTGTCACCTGGCCACAGGTGACCTGACACAGACTGTTTATCCACCTTGCCCCTTAGGTGGATTTAGGGTTAAGTCTCTTTCCAGGTGACTTGTTGAACTAATGTTATCTTCAGGACACTCTCCTAGTATCCTCTTTCTTGACCACTGACACCCGTCCACTGACTAAACTACTTAGGGGTGGCCCCCTCCTTCAGGTCAGGCCCCTTGACATGATCCCCTGTACTCACGATACTGTTTTTCTAGGGTCTCCCCCTCAGTCAGCTTTCCTGAACCTCTGAGTTCAGCTCTGTTCCTCTGGCCCTCAAGACGACCTCCTGATGCCACGTGTCACCACTACAGAGGAGGAGGCAGCCACCACCCTCCCTCCGGAACTCTGCTCAACAGCCAAATACCCCACTGCACATGTGCTCCTGGCTTTTATACAGTATCCCAGAATGCATGGAGACAGCCTGTCTCTACCAATCACCAGGACTGTATCAAAGCCTATGTATCCCTTTGTCGGGTTTCCTCCCACTGTCCAACATGCCTCCCTAGACTGAATGAATCGCATAATGAGAACAATGAGCAGACCTCACTAACAAATCCTGCTCTCTGGTAGGCAGAGAACAATATAGATTTACCTGCAGCTACATTTTTATCTCTATGCAGCTAATATTTTAGCTTTTATGAGAAATAAAATAGATTCCTTAGATCTGTTAATATCAATCAAAGCTGGCAGACAGTTCGGGACCTTGTGAATGCCCCTGCAGATTCTTGTAGCCAAAATGGATAGTAGTCTTCTTTGAATCTTTGGGAAGGTGAGAATCAAATGTCTACATGGAAGAGATACTTTAATTTGCATCTAGGTGTCAACTCTAGCCTAGAAGCTTGCATGATCCTTTTCAAATGGTAATAGAGCAACTATTGTCTATGCAGGGCTTTTTTTCAGCGGGAACAGGGGGGAACACAGGTCCGGCACCTCCAGCACTGTTAATATGCAATGGCAAGGGGTTCTGGGTTGTGAGGGAGGGTCAACTGCAACTGATGCTGGCTGCTGGGATATCTATTGTTGCTCCTTGATGAGATCAATTTTTGTGTGGCAATCTATTGTTGCTGGTGGAGGATCTTTTGTTACTGGGGGGTCAATTATTGCTGAAAGGGATCTACTGTTTAGGGAGTGGTCTACTGTTACTGGCTGCTGGAGAGTCTATTGATGCTGGCTGCTGGGAGATCAGTTGTTGCTGCTGGGGGTCTATTGTTGTTGGTGGGGTCTATTGCTGTCCTGGCTGCAGGGGATCTATTTTATTGATTATTTGTTATCATTACCAAATTCCATACAAATTACTTCCATATTAAATTCCATAATGATACTTGGCTCTATATTCTCTAAAAGGGGCCGTTCTGGGAGCTGGGTAGGGGTGCAGGCAAGGGTCGGTGCTTAGAGGTGGGTAGGGGCAGAACCAAGGGTCAGTGCTCAGAGGTGTATAGAGGGCAGAGAAAGCTACTTAGATGGGGCAGTTCTTGCACCTATTCTGAGAAAAAAATCACTGTGTCTATGACTGATTTCTGAATACTGTGAATACTGTATCTCTAATAACACAGAATTAAAGTGATTGCGAAGTCTCATTTCTTTTTTTTTTAAATAACAAACATGTTATACTCCTCTGTGCAGTTGGTTTTGCACAGGGCACACTGAATCCTCCACTTCTTGCATCTCAGCTACTAGCACAATTGCGCTACTATTATATTTATGTTGCATCAATGTTCACGTTTATGTTACAGTATACTTTTGCAATGAAAGGGTTAGTTTAAAGCAGAAGTAAACCATGAAAAAAAACATTTGACATCAGGTCTTTCGGTAGAAGGGCTTCGGACCTGCTCCTCTTGCAGATAATGCCTCTATATGCAATTGTAGCCAGGTACCAGACTACAGTAGCATAAGAAAAAACTTTGCTCCAACATGCATCTGTCTTGCTGCCCCTCTCTGAGTTGGTATGCTATTGCTACATTCAGCCACCAGGGGCCGAGCCAAAGTACTCTAAACTTTAGGCTCCATGTACACGGGACGTTAGAAAAAACGTCCTGCAAAGCTATTTCTGACGCCGGGAAAAAGCAGCTGTTAAACGTGCTTTCAGTAGCTTTTTCCATTTGCGTTATTGCACGTTTGGCCACGTTGCTTTTAGCAGCGTTTTTCTGCCTCCATTCAAAATCAATGGTTCCCTATGGGAGCCTATTGATTTGAATGGAAGTGGCACCGCAAGTCGGATCCGCGACCTGCACTGTGAGAATCTTGAGGGGGAACTCCACGACAAAAATGGGAAAAAAACGGCGTGGGGGTCCCCCCAGGTTCCAAACCAGGCCCTTCGGGTCAGATGACGCCATCTGTGACACGAGGGGGCGGGGCCGCCCGATGACGTCATCGGGGCCACGTCCCTAATGGCTATATAATAAGCTGCAGAGACCGGCATAATCACCGGAGACGTCGTCGGAGGAGGACCGGAGGAAGAAGAAGAGCCGACAGCAAAAGAGCAGAAGACCAGAGAGGAGAAGAAAAGAAAAGAAGAGCGGACAGCAAAAGAGCAGAAGACCGGAGAGGAGAAGACAAGAGTCGGATGAAGATTTTTAATAAACTTTCCAAAACGTCTCCTGTCGTTATTTCCATACACTGCCTTTTATGTGGTGAATGAGTAGGGGTACAGTGTACCCCATACCCATTCACATAGGGAGGGGGTCCAGGATCTGGGGGGCCCCCTTGTTAAAGGGGGCTTCCAGATTCCGATGAGCCCCCTGCCCGCAGACCCCCACAACCACCGGCCAGGGTTGTGAGGATGAGGGCCTTGTCCTCATCAACATGGGGGCAAGGTGCTTTGAGGTGGGGGGTGCAGAGCTCCCCCTGCCCCAAAGCACCAACACCCCCCCATGTTGAGGGCATGTGGCCTGGTGTGGTCCAGGGGGGTGGGGCCGCTCGCTCGTCCCCTCCCCTTTCCTGGCCTGCTGGGCTGCATGCTCGGATAAGGGTCTGGTATGGATCTTGGGGGGGACCCCACGCCGTTTTTTCGGCGTGGGGCTACCCTCAAATTCCATACCGGACCCGAAGGGCCTGGTTTGGAACCTGGGGGGACCCCCACACCGTTTTTTTTCCCATTTTTGCCGTGGAGTTCCCCCTCAAGATTCTCACAGTGCAGGTCGCGCCGCAAGTCGGATCCGACTTGCGGTGCGACTTCCATTCAAATCAATAGGCTCCCATAGGGAACCATTGATTTTGAATGGAAGAAAAAAAAAACTCATAACGTGGCTGAACGTAGGTTCATCACGTTCAGTCACATTTAGTCACGTTCGGCCGCGTTTCTGCGTTTGAAACGCCGGTAAAACACACGTTCGAACGCAAATAATTGCGTTCTAAAAAAAGTCCCTGAACGCAACTGCCTGCAAATGACTGTAAACGACCATGTGTACATGGACAGATAAGATAACATGGAGCTGCGTTCAGGGGCTTCTGAAAAAAAACGCCCAACTGCTCCTAAACGGCCATTTCCAGCATCCCGTGTACATGGAGCCTTAAAGACTTACAGGACGCCTAGAATTCTGGGAGATGTAGTTAAGGTGATCATATTTCTGGTACAATAATTGTTTACTGAAGAATTAGCAGTAAAAAAACAACTGGTCACCCACGCAAGGGGATTATAACAAGAAAGTGTAAAATAGTAACGTAGGTAGAATCACAAAGAACATAACAATTTTGTAGGATATTAGTCTATAGTTTGACCTTGCAGCGGAGGCTTTGGATCTGCGTAGATTACCTAAGTCCGAGGACTATGGGGAGGCAAGGGTAGAGGGCAGGCATAAGCCAAATGTCAAAAAAAGAAAGAGGAAGACAAGAGAGAATGGGGAGGAGGGGTGGTTGGGTAAAGTTACCGCAGGCTTGGGTTTAGATTAAGTCAATTACAAGTTGCCCAGACAGGTTGGATGCAGAGTGGGGAGAGCCACCAGGGAGTCCACATTTTAAGACATTTGGTGTGAGAGTCATGTAGAAAGCTAAAGGTGTTTCAAAACTACAAATCCCTATGGCTCGTGCGTGGCAGGAGGAGCTGAGAGGGCTTTTTATACTTTGACTGGGGAAAAGCCCGCTCTTTTGGCATTGTGGGGATTCGACCAGACTGAACCTATTGGAACAAACTAGCCTGGAAGTAGGCCTAAGCTTTGCTGGGAGCACTATTAATGCCGTTCATGGACTGAGGCGAGAATTGCTACATTCACTTAATCCATCATCTTATCCTTAGCCGAGAGATCTGTACATCCTCAAGACCACCTGTCAAAATAGTCAGCACCACCACCACCTCAGAACCTGCTTACAAGGGGGGCCCCCTTCCACCGCAAGACTTCATAGTCTCCTGAAGAGTTGGTGATTGAGCCGCTGGCCCTCCTACATTTAAAACCTTACATACTGCTAAGAGCAGAACATTGATTACTTCTCCCCACCTAATCTGTTGATGCCTCTATTTTTATACTTAATTTCATACATTGCTAACTCATGGTACTGTCCTATTACAGTTCACAGAGCACAGCCCTGGCTAACAAGTATTTGCTCTGCATAGTGAAAAGAGAACATTACTACATCTTTATTGACTGCAGGATATAACTGCTGTCATTAGTGCCTTGATGGTTGCCTACAGGGCCCCAATGTTAGCCGGCGAAGATCTGTCTCAGAGACTGTTCCTCTTGCTTAGTTATAATCCCCCTTTCTTGGTTGTTTATGCTGTTTTACCTCAATCAAATTCTTCTAATCAGTCTAGGCCTGGCACAGCCACCAATAGGACATGCGGGCAATATAGTCCTCTTTCTGTGTTAAAGGAAATGCCCTTGTTACCTGCTGGGTACTCCAGGTGCTTTTGCTTCTGTTTATGCTGATTTGAGGCTTCTACGCCACATAAACTGCTCTTTTTTTCCCATATGAATGGTACCTACCCAGAGTGCTGAATTGTGTAAAAGTTAATTGACTTTGGCTAATACCCATATTGCTAAATACTAATCAATAAGTTCACTTTCTCTCATGTTTTGAGTGTTAAGGAATTTTTGTGCGTGTTTTTTTTATTTATTTTTTATCTAAAAGCATGGTTTGACCAGTAGGAGTGAGGCCTGTGAAAGCTGGTGGCAGAGAACAAAAAAACCCATCTTACCAGTACCTCCTTCGGGGGTAGCTCTGCACAACGTGGTCTGGAAGGAGCAAGGTTTGGAGAGGTGGGAGGTGATATCAAAATCAAATGTGATGGCCATGACATCTAGACAGCACAAAATTGTAGCATAGCGATAATCCTGCATAACACTCAGAAACAGCATTGAATGCCCCCAGGTTTGACAGATTTGAACATGACACTTAGGAAAAACCCTATGGGCAGTAAACTAGAAGCTAAATGAGAGTCTAGCCTGTATCAGATCAAACAGACCCCTTTTTCCGATCAGTGTACAATGTAATATCTGAAGGGCATAACGGACTTCAGAAGCAGTTGCATTGAAAGTTACCGTGACCTTGTATGTTCCATATGGACTCTCTTCCAGCTGCTGAGGTTGCTGATTCATCACTAGGGATGATCGAACATTGGCTGTTCGAAATTCGGCTGAATTCTGAACTTTTTGCTGTAAAAGTTCGGAATTCGGCCACCAGAACCGCCAAAATGCAATGGGACAGAAACTGGGCTTTAAAAGCCCGTGATTGGCCCAGAAACATCAGTAAAAGCAGATTGGAGTGACTAGGGGGTCCAGAGGCCAATCAGGAGTGAATACGCCCCCCCATACGCCCCCCATACGCCCCCCAGTATATAACATAACCGCCAAATCTCTTGCACTGTAATAGAGAGGCTGTGCAATAGAGTGGAAGCATTTCTGTTACTCCTCAAGACAAGACATTACTCCTCAGTGTCATTTTGCAATTATTAGTGTGAGGAAAGGGATATGCAGTGTAGTTAGGGTACTATATACCACTATAGTTAGATTCAATAATCTAGTTTCTGTAGGGAAAGTGTTAAAGTGTCAGGGTGACCGTAGTGTAGTTTAGGGTGAACTGACTCTGCTATGCCAGGGTGACCAAACTCTTCCATGTCAGGGTGACCGCCAGAAAAAAAAGATAATTTTTCTTAGAATTTCAGTAGCGCAGGGATGGGGCTCCGTTCCTTTCACACCTGGGCGTTTTTGTTTCAGGCGTTTATTGGGCGTTTTTTGTGCATCTTTGGAGGCAGGCATGACATCTGAACTTCCGTATAGGGGTATATATATATATGTGTGTGTGTATATATATATATATATATAAATATATAAATATATGTGTGTGTGTATATATATATATATATATATATATATATATATATGGAATCAAAAAACACAATTATGAAGCCCTAAAACCTAATAAATTACCCTAAAAAGTGCCTAGGGTTCTGGGTCATGCCCCAGGGACTATTTTTCACACAAAAAAAAGTTCTTAAAAATTGTCGTTTTTGATAGCCAATTATTGAAAAAAAAAAAAGAGAGATTTCTTTGGATTTTGTGTCGGGGGGGGGGGGGGGGTCTAAAAAGTGTACCTGTGAAGTTTCAGCTCTGTAGCATGTCCAGAACCAGGAAAAAAAGATAATTTTTCTTAGAATTTTTTGTAGCGCGGGGATGGGGTTCCGCTCCTTTCACCCCTGGGCGTTTTTGTTTCAGGCATTTATTGGGCTTTTTTGTGGACGTCTTTGGAGGCAGGCATGACATCTGAACTTCTGTATAGGGGTATATATACACACACACATACATATATATATATATATATATACACATACACACATATAGGTGTGAAAGGAGCGGAACCCCATCCCTGCGCTAATGAAATTATAAGAAAAATTATCTTTTTTTTCTGGTTCTGGACATGCTACAGAGCTGAAACTTCACAGGTACACTTTTTAGACTCCTCAGGCACTTTTTAGGGGCATTTATTGGGTTTTAGGGCTCTAAAACTGTGTTTTTTGATTCCAGAAGTTCGGGTCCCATTGATTTCCATGGGGTTCTGGAATCCGAACCGAATTTTCGGGAAGTTCGGGTGTTCTGGTGGAACCGAACTTTTCAAACGTTTGATCATCCCTATTCATCACCACCTGCAGAGGTAACCAATCACCTGGGTTCTCCAGTAGAGGCCTTGACGAGGAACCTTTACTAAACCAATTTGAAGAAAAAAACCTCAGACCAAGATGGTCCTTATACTTCTGTCGTGGATGAACCATACCCTGAGTTTTCCTGTGGACACTTAGAACTCACCGGCTCAAGTGAACCACTAGTCCAGTGATGGCGAACCTTGGCACCCCAGATGTTTTGGAACTACATTTCCCATGATGCTCATGCCCTCTGCAGTCTAGTTGAGCATCATGGGAAATGTAGTTCAAAAACATCTGGGATGAGAAGGTTCACCATCACTGCACTAGTCCCGAGTCCATCCCTGGAGTAAGCAAGAGAGGGTGGCTACGTTCCGACATACAGTGGGACCATGGAAAATGAACATAGCCACCCTCTAACAGGAGGTCAGATCGCAGCAGTATAAAAAGGAATTTACACAAGGCTGAGAGCAATAGAAGGGACATTTTTAAATAAAGAATACATACCTGAAAATATATCCATTTTTTCTAAATCAGAGTGTAGCCTCGCATTCAGGTTTTGGCTAACTGCCACTGATAATTGCTATATTTACAGCTCATTAGTGTGAACAGTAAATGGGTGTTGAAGACTAAAGATTGGCGGTTATACGTTTATGGTTTATGAGCTAATAAAAGTTCAAAAAGGATTTAACCCTTTAGCTGTTAAAGCTTTTTTGACAAATGTAAAGCAGAATAAAATAGTGGCAGTTGCAATGTTGTATGTCACATGATAAATTCATTATTGTTTACCAAATCTATATTTATTATATATTTATATTTATTTATCTATCTATATAAATAAAAATAATACAATATAATAGCCCAATTTTTTCAAAAACTTTAAAGGATGAGGTTGCATTAAATGCATAAATGGGGGTGCAGTGGCGCTTGGGAAGCGACGGTTATTATTCACTGACTGAAGAAGGAGCACGCATGCTCTGAACACGTGCCTGACAGCCCTCTGTACCCCCCCCCCCCCCCAACTGACATCACAGCTGACAAGGATGTGATTCTTGGATTCACTTGGAGCCCTGGAAACAACCAGAGCGGACGAGCCTCCACCAGCTCCCAAACCTGCCAGCTACCGGGATCGGGATACATTTTACTTCTCGTGAGTTGCCATTTTTTAATTGCAATAAATGATGAACTTTACTAATCATACTACACTGAGATGAGCATTGCTGTGTCTCCCTGCTTTTTTGAGTGCATAAATGCCAAACAAGTCAAGCTTTCAGACTGCATGCAGCCACAAAAATGTGACAAACTACTGTAATCAAAATTGTCCAGGTGACACTTTAACCACTTAAGCCCCGGAAGATTTTACCCCCTTCCTGACCAGGGGGTATTTTGCGATTCGGCACTGCGTGACTTTAACGGACAATTGTGCGGTCGTGCGACGCTGTACCTAAACAAATTTGACGTCCTTTTTTCCCCACAAACAGAGCTTTCTTTAGGTGGTATTTGATCACCTGTGCGATTTCTTGATCATGCGCTATAAACAAAAAAAGAGCGACAATTTTGCAAAAATAACAATATTTTTCAAATTTTTTTATATGAAATCCCCCCCCCCCCCCAAAAAAAAATGTAAAAAAATCACAATAAGCGTATTTTGATTGGTTTGCATAAAAGTTATTGTGTTTACTAACTAAGGGAAAGATTTTTGTTGTTTTTTTTTTTAACGCGTAATGGCGGCGATCTGCCCCTAGGGACACACTTAACCCCTCCCTCTCCAATAAAGTTAACTCCTTCACTGCAAGTGTCATTTTTACAGTAACAGTGCATATGTATAGCACTGATTACTGCAGTAATGTAACTGGTACCCCCAAAAGTGTCAAAAATGTCAGTCAAGGGTCCGATCTGTCCGCCGCAATGTCGCAGTACCGCAAAAAAAAAATCGCAGATCGCCACCATTACTCGTTAAAAAAAAAAAAAGACAGAAATCTTTCCCTTAGTTAGTAAACGCAATAACTTTTGCGCAAACCAATTAAAATACGCTTATTGCCATTTTTTTTACCAAACATATGTAGCAGAAAACAAATTGGCCAAAAAATTTTAAAAAAATTAGATTTTTACATTTTTTTGGGGGGAATTTCATATAAAAAAATGTGAAAAATATTGTTATTTTTTCAAAATTGTCGCTCTTTTTTTGTTTATAAAGCAAAAAGTAAAAATCGCACAGGTGATCAAATACCACCAAAAGAAAGCTCTGTTTGTGGGAAAAAAAAAGGACGTAAATTTCGTTTGGGTACGGCATTGTATGACCGCGCAATTGTCAGTTAAATTCGCACAGTGCCGAATCGCAAAAAGTGGCCCAGGCGTAAGACAGCAAAATCCTCCGGTGGTAAAGTGGTTAAGGTAAAAAAAAAAAAAACATGTAAATTGTTGTCTATGGAACTTCGGAAACAGCTGCGTAAAGATCAGTAGTACAGAGCCGTAAAAAAAAAAAAAAAAAAGAACAATTTACGTTTGAGGTCAGTAATTTGCATGTATACGCGCATATTTTGCAACAATGGCAACTAAAAGAGGATGAAGAAGAATTTTGTGCATGTGTATGCATACACACACACTTGCTCGCCTATACACAAGGTCTTTACAGAAAAACTCAGGATCTTTCGGTTAACCACTTAAGGACCGCCCACCGCAGTTTTACTGCGGCAGGCAGCCCCTCCTGTGCAAACCGATGTAGCCCTACAGCAGTGGGGACTCCGATGCATTGGGCCGGTGGCTCCGATTGCCGCCGGGCACCCACGATCGCTCCCCGCTGAGAGAGAAGGACGGTCAGCTATTGTAAACTATTGTTCTTCTTCTATAGGTCTCTGTGATCATTTCAAAAGCCCATCCCCCCACAGATAGAAACACTCCCCTAGGCTCACATTTAACCCCTTGATCACCCACTGTGTTAACCCCTTCCCTGCCAGTGTCATTATTACAGTAACAGTGCATATTTTTAGCACTGATTACTGTAGTAATGTCACTGGTTCCCCCAAAAGTGTCAAAAATGTCAGTTAGGGGTCCGATCTGTCCGCTGCAATGTCGCAGTCCCACAAAAATTTGCAGATCACCGCCATTACTATAAAAAAAAAAAAAAAACAATAAAAATGACATAAATCTTTCCCCTAGTTTGTAGACGCGATACCTTTTTCCAGAATTGTCGCTCTTTTTTTGTTTATAGCGCAAAATATAAAAATCGCAGAGGTGATCAAATACCACCAAAAGAAAGCTCTGTTTGTGGGGAAAAAAGGACATCGGTTTTATTTGGGTACAGCGTCGCACGACCGCGCAATTTTCCGTTAAAGCGGAGTTCCGTCCCCCTTAAAAAATTAAAAGTCAGCAGCTACGAATATTGTAGCTGCTGACTTTTAAATAGTAGAGTGCAATCAATCAGGGGGTGTGTGTGATCCCTGCGCTGTCTGAGGTGGCCAGAGACTCCCTGCTGCAGCGCCACTGGGACTGATACTAAAGCAGTAAATGATATAATTCAAAGGGTAGTGGTGCGCTTCAGGGATTGGCTCTAATGGATCTCTATTTAGGTTGGTGGCAGTGATGTGTACAATTCTTGCTTTAAAGGTGCTCCGCGTGATAAATATAATATTTATGTTTTTAAATAATTCGGTGATAAAAGTGCAGGTGTATTAAATCAAATCAGTCAGTATCAAGGTTTTCTTAAAATAAATAAATATATGAGTACGGTGTGTATCAATGGATAAATAAATAAATAAATAAATATCAGAGTGCTACTTCTTTACCAGTGATATCAATAAATAAATTATAAAAATCCAGTGTTGGTTTTCAATCTGATTCATAAACAGTAAAACACATATATATTGTGCTCAAAATAAAGTGCTACATGCAATTTTCTATTAAAACAGTGCTAGAAAAGATGTCTGTGAATAGTTCAATTGTAATTCTTCAATTATAAATATTTAAATGAAATAGTCCAAAAGAAAAAAATATATAGAGAACATCCAAAATAGCTTGTGTGAATACGTTCCTCGCTTATATCCGTGCTTCACTCATGCAATTAAGTGACTATGATCTCCTTCACCTTGTGTGTCACCTCTGAGTGCTCTAGCCTCTCACCTTATAGGCAAGATCAATTTGCCTTTGGTATCTATCCAAGCTCAACGATGAACTCAATTTCTCTCAATCCAGGTCCTTTCTTACTTAGTGGAGCTGCTTTCTTGGATCCCTCTAAATGTATGTCTTGATCGTTTTTTGTACTATCCTCTTTGTCCGATCTTTAGTGTGCCTCAGAGACAAAGACTATTCATGGTGCAGTATATCCAACTCATTTATTAAAGTATAAAGATTTACACTTACAATTTAGGCATGATGCTTCAGCATGTAAACAAAAAAACCAGCCGCCGCTGTGGAGATCGGGCTCCGTTGTAACGTCACTTCCGGCTCCTCCTACGCGTTACGTCACGAGGTCACGTGACTTCCTCAGGGAGTCCCAGGGAGTAGAATTTACCTGTCCAGGGAGCCTGCGATGTCGGCATCCGAAGCCGATTTAGGTATCGGATCTCGGGTGCCGCCACCACCGCCGCCATCCGGAGTAAGGGAACCCGGAAGGCTTCCGGTTTCACTGCTGATACCCTACTGCACATGCGCAAAGCGCGCTGCGCTTTGTAATTGGCCCAGCAGAGGAGGAAAAAGGAGGGCGCTGTCTCCCAGGAAGTGGGGAAGGGTACCTGTCAAAAAACCGGTACCCATTCCCTCCTGAAAGGTGCCAAATGGGGCACCGGAGGGGGGGGAGGAAGCAGATCAGCAGAGTTCCACATTTGTAACGCAGTGCTGAATCGCATAAAAATGGCCTGGTCATTAAGGGGGCAAATCCTTCCAGTCCAGAACTGGTTAACATGATCCTGAGTATAAACATTAGTAAATTATAAGAGGGGATATAAAGTGATAAGACTTCCGGTAGTTCGTAATGCATGGTTACATTTCAGACATGATTGTAAGAGCCGGTCCACACTAGCGTGACTTGTCAGGCGACTTGTCAGCCTGACAAGTCGCGCTCCCTCGCAGTCCATTGACCACTACAGGACCCGTTCTAATAGGAGCGACACAAGTCGCTCCGACTTAGAAAAAGGGTCCTGTACTACTTCGGGGCGACCTCTGAGCAACTTGCATAGACTTCCATTATGTGAAGTCCCTGCAAGTCGCTCCGAAGTCGTGGTGCATGGTAATGCACAAGTCGCCGCCGAAGTAGTAAGGAGTCGTGTCGCCATAGTGTGAACCGAGCCTAAGTGTAATTGCTTTTAAATGTTTTAATAAGGTTAAATAATATTACGCTATGGAGATCCTCTCTGTGACGGAACGCACCGTCACTGACAGTGAAAAAACTGTGACAGATAAATTGATGGTTTGGACTGCTTCAGTTGGTCAGACTTGTAACAGATGCATGTCATCAGCTCAAACACCTATCTTCCACGCATTGTAAATTATGCTGATTTGCTCACCTATTTTTTACTGTGGGTTCTCAGTATTTACACTATAATAATGTACATTATATCTTGTTTTACCTTTGGTGCCGGCAGTCTGGGCTTCCAGGCTGACTTAATTACGCTGAGCTAATTAGCATGTGAATGAAAACCTTGTCTAGATGGGATTAGCCATGAGTCAGCTGTACCTCGTTATCTCAACATTGTGTGATGTTTTGGGTAAATATTCATGTAGTGTCCGACCTACTTCTAAAGTGTATAAAACTCTGTTTGTTTTAATAAAGCAGTTAGTTGTTTCCAGTATACAAGCTAAGTGTCAGGCTAGTTTTGTATGACAGCGGCTGGGATTTGATATCTATGTTCACGACTGCGAGGAAGCCGTATACTAACGGAAGACCACAAGTACAGTGTGGGTCTGAGGTTCCGTCACACTCTCTATGATCCTTTTTTATGGTACAAATAAACTGCATTGATCCTGGCCACCACACTGGAGAAGTAAAGGAGCATTTAATTATCTGAATGCCATTAAGTTCATTTGTCAACCACTGTGGGTGAGTGGGGGAACACAGGAGGGGAACATACCACTGCGGAACCTGCATGGATAAGGAATATTTCCACCAGCACTTTGAAACTGCACTTATCACTTTATATGTGTATCTACGGACTTTATGAACTGTGATTTGCATGAGTGCGCTTGAGAAAAAGGGAGGGGAGAGGAAAGGGTAAAGAGAGAAATGAAATGTTGCAATGTTAAAATGTTAACAAATATTACTTTGAATTGTGACATATACAGTAAATTGGTTACCATAAGACAGCAGGAGAAAAAAAAGGGAAGTCATACTCCTCAATCATTTGGTATCTCTTGCGAATAGTCCATCCACCCCATCCATACATCTCTGAATTTCTCCTGTTCATCCCTAACTGTGTGTATCCATAGTTCGGCCTCCATAATGATATCTACCTCCGTTCTCCAATCCGATAATGTAGGGCAATGGGATTGTTTCCAAAATCTTGGAATCAGAATCTTTTGAACCTTCAACAGATGGTGTAAATACACTTCTTTTATAAGCCTTCATAGAAGATGGAGCCACGAGGAAGAGGAGATAAAACAGAGAGTTTGTGATCAGTCTATGGGACAGTCTTTGCATCCATGGGATAATGGCATCCAAGTGTAGCACTACTCACATGGAAGCTGCTTGAAGCAGATTCCCCTGGGTTACCCTTAGCAACAACTGGCAAATTCTTAACACTTTAAGTCCTTGGCTCAGTCAGTAAACAGTCCAGAGGATTTGTTTTTTTTTTTGTTTTTTTTGGAACTGGGATAGGAGAAGGGATGTGTGGGATACTCCAACTATGAACTATGCACAATCTTCGGGACAACTAGCTATATTGTGCGGCAAGGCCACTGCTTCACCCTGCCACTAAGGTGAAGATGTTTAGTAAGCTCTTGTTTTAGTTACTCTCTTTCGGGTTTGGAAACTGGCTCTCTCTGACTGTACTCTTAATGCTGGTGTGCTGATACCCATCCGCTGACCCTAGCTTCTGGAGTGGTCCCCTTTCAGGCAGACTCCCTGGGCAAGTTCCTCTGTACCCACGGACACTGTTTTTCCAGAGTCACCGTTGACCGTTGCCTCCAAACTCCACTTCTCAGCATCCACTGGACTGCTGCATTCAGCAACACCATTGGGTTCCCCAGGCCGACTGCCTGTGACCACCTTTCCCAGCTGCAGAAGGAGACACAGCCTTTGGGACCTGGCTTCCCGCCCAAAGACACCCTGTCACATGTGCCCTTGGCTTTTATGGTCAATACCAGGATGCACTTCTGTTGTGCCCTCCCACTGGGACTGCCACAAAAGCCTGTGTGTCACTGGCTGGGTTTTCTCCACTGTCCAACAGGCTCCCCTATTGGATACAGTGGGGACACTCCCTCAGACCAAGTGAATCACACCTGGACACATGTAACAGGCCTAACTAGAAATCCTTCTCCCTGATAAGTAGGAAAGCAATCCAATGCTTTTACCTAGCACCTGACTAGGAGGGTGCTACACAAGAATACTCTATTCTTAGGGCACGACCACCAAATGTGGAGAAACATGTCCTCTTCAACAACAGTCACTAGCAGTAGGAAATATCTGGGCCAAGTGGGAAGGGATCTTGTACCATCTGGTGAGGAACTTAACGGCTTCTGGACGGCTCCACGTACATTTATTGCAGTGGGGCGGCTGGTTTCTCTGCATGAAATCACGTACCTGTATATGATTTTGTTCTTCCTGGTCTGGGACGCTGCCGGCGACCAGCTCCCGCTGTGATTGGACACAGCGGGAGCCAATCAGGGTGTTTTTCTGCTAAGCAAGAGCACGCATCTCTGTCTTCTTACAGTACAAGCACCCCCCCCCCCCCCCCCCCAGTAAAGCCCCGTACACACATAGCGATTGTCGGCCGAACGATCGGCGGTCTTTTGTCCGGTACTGTCCTGTCGGTTGAAAAGTGCTAAAGACTGCACACGAATTTTGTCGGCCAACAACAGCCGACTGCAGAAGTGATGTCATGTTCTGGTTTTACTTTCCGTGTGTTTTTTCTTCTCTGAGCATGCCCAGTCTTGCTCATCTGCTGTTTGTCGGCCGAATTCTGTACTGACTGAGGAACAATCGGCCGTTGTGGTGACGGCCAACAAAAATTTTAAAGCCTGCACACCAGATTCTGTTCGGCCGAAAAGTCGCAGTCGGTTGTCGGAAGCATCATACTAACAAGCCGACAATCGGCCGATCGGACGTTGGCCGAATATTTACGGCCGACAATCGCTACGTGTGTACGGGCCTTTAGAAAGCACTCATTCGGGACACATTCAACCCTTTGATTGCCCTTGATGTTAACCCCTTCCCTGGCAGCGTCATTAGTACAGTTACAGTGCATATTTAGCACTGATCACTGTATTGGTGTCACTGGTCCCCAAAAAAGTGTCAAAAGTGTAAATTAGTGTCCGATCTGTCCACTGCAATGTCGCAGTCCTGCTATAAGTTACTGATCACCACCATAACTAGTAAAAAATAAAAATAAAAATTCCAGTTTGTAGACGCTATAACTTTTGTGCAAACCAATCAATATACACTTATTGGGATTTTTTTTTACCAAAAATATGTAGCAGAATTTATATTGGCCTAAATTGAAGAAGAAATTAGATTTTTTACATTTTTTATTGGACGTGTTTTATAGCAGAAAGTAAAATATATATATATATATATATATATATATATATATATATATATATTTTTCAAAATTGTCGGCTTTTTTGGTTTAAAGAGCAAAAAAAAAAAAAAATCCACAGAGGTGATTAAATACCACCAAAAGAAAGTCTCTAATTGTGGGAAAAATAGGACATCAATTATATTTGGGCACAGCATCGCACGACCGAGAAATTGTCATTTAAAGTAACGCAGTGCCGTATCGCATAAAATGGTCTGGTCATTAAAGGGGGGTGAACATTCTGGGGCTGAAGTGATTTAGGGCCAGTTCACACCACATGCAGTCCATTGCGTTTTTTTCTGCGTCAAAAACGCATGGAAAGTAGGTTATATGGTGTTCAATGGCATAGTTCACTCCAGTGCTTGCAGTTCCAGTGAGTTCCAGAAAAAAGTAGAATATGCTGCATTTTTCCTACACTGGACTGTACTGGACCATTGAGAAAAACCATCAAAAACGCACTGGAACGCACCTAAACGCACCAAAAACACACTGGAATGCACCTAAACACACCAAAAATGCACTGGAACACACATTTCCTTATTTAAGGTTAAGAAAAAAGAGGGGTTTGATATATATATTATGATATAACATATTTTGTTATGACGTTTTCTATTTCTCTCTTGTACCACTTATTTACCACCAATTAAAAAGTTTGTAAACAAAAAAAAAAAGAAATTTGAATATAGAGAACAACAGATGGAATAAGGTTATCTAAATCCCATCCCATGGATCTGTCCCTCTGTACCCAGTTTACGAAAGGATATTCTAGTTAAGATAATTATGTATTCCAAATAAATACACTCCTTGTACCGTTTAGTATTGTATGCACAATTACTGGTTGTATACCTTATTTTTGTTCAATACTGATTACTCTAATAACATTGATATATACATTATGATATACCATATTTTGTTATGAGATTTTGTATTTCTCTCTTGTACCACTTATATACCACCAATAAAAAAGTTTGTAAACAAAAAAAAGAAAAAAAGAGGGGGGAAACTGCACTGGACTGCATCAAAAACGCACATGCAGAAAAGCATCTAGAACGCATCCATACTGCATTTCTTGGCCCTTAAGGAGGATTCTTGGGTGCGAGAACTAGTAGATGAGGTATGAGTTAGTTTAATGATCTGGGGAGGTGTAAATTCCAGTCCAAGCTCCCTCTCCTATTCCCTAAGGTAATAAGCATGGGAGGACTGGGGCAGGGGGGCAATTGCCCCCCGGGCCGCTCTGATGCCCCGTTAAAAGGCTGCACCGCTTCTTCCACAGACACGCCTAAAGGATTACTGGTGATGAGAATTAAAAAGTTCCACTTCTGACCTACTGAGTGCAGAATGAAGACAAGAAGAGAGTGCAGGTCTCCCCCCACCCCAGCATGGATGATGTAAACTGTGTCTAAGCAGAGGCCCTACTGGAGACACTGGTAAAGGTCAAAACTAACAAATCCCAGTACGAACATAAAAATAGTCTACTGGAGACTCTCCTCCCCCAGGCAGTCCCAGCTCCCCCAACTACCCCTGCTGGCCAGGTTGGGAACCCGGATTCACCCGGTGAGTAGAGAGAGTAGCTGGAGCGGGGCTTCAGTCTGAAAATTGGGGTCAAGAAAAGGGTAGGAAGAGGGAGAGTGGGAGGGGGGCTGAGTCACTGCACCATGGGCTTCTGGTTTGTACTTGCCCCCCGGGGCCGAAAGTTGCCGATCCCCCGATCCCCGTTGAGCAGGCAGATGACAGCTCTGTCTCCGCTTACTTTGCAGAGACGGAGCTGTCAGAGCCCCGCTCTCCTCTTTGGGAGATCGGATGAAAAGGGACCGCCTGTCTTTATTCATCCGATCCGATCCTCTAGACCACATGTGTCAAAAACAAGGCCCCAGGGCTGAATGCCACCCTCCAGGCCATTTCATGTGGCCCTCGCATCTCTCCTGCAGCTTCACCCCCAGCTTCTTCCCAGCAGCACCACCAGGAAAGTTAGTGCACTGTGATGTAAGGGAGGGTGGAGGACTCTTGACTTCTGATGGTGGGGGGGCTCTTGACATATGATGTAAAGGAGGGGGGTGCTCTAGACATCTGCTTATAATTATTATGAGAATATTACTATTCTATGCCAGTTGAAAAGGAGGGTCGCACACCGCTGGTATCATCCACAAGAAACGTTATTGGAGACTTCAGACAGAACACCATTGCAGAACCCTGTTCTCTCTAAGCAGTCTCCAGCAGGGGCGTAACTACAGGGGTTGCAGGGGTTGCAATTGCAACCAGGCCCCATGCTCCAGGGTTCCTGTGCAGCTCCCCTATACACCTGGATAGGCGGGGTGGTGGGAGCAGCATGTAGAGAAATCACTGTCCTCCTATTTCCTCCTGTAGCTGCAGAAGAGAAATGGAGGAGATTGGTTCCTCTGTATGCTGCCCCCGCCACTCCTCCTATCCAGTTCACTTGTGTTCTGCTGTCTCTGGGCCCCTGTGTGCTCCCCTGGCCCCCCCCCCCTCCCACTGTGCTGCCCCCCCCTCCCCACTGTGCTCCCTCCTCTCTCCTGCCGGCTGCTGCAGGGGATGTGTCACAATAGAGAACCAGGAAGGGATCAGTAAATATGTAATTTACCAGCTCCTTCCTTTTCTGAATGGACAGAGTCATAGTCAGTGACATTGTAAAAAAATAAAATGATAAAAAATAATACAATTAAAGTACCAAAAAATAAAAACTACTGCCACCAGTAGGTGAACTTCCAGGATCGCAAAGGTCACACTTGCAACCGGGCCCTGGCATTCCACCAACGTGGGAAAGCCCCAAGATGACAGGAAGGGGGCCCACTGCAGAATTTGTGAAAGGGTCCCACTGCGGGACTGTAATAAAGGGCCCCACAACGAGAGTAAAGGGCCCCAGGATCAGTGGGAAGAGCCCCAGGCTTGAAGGGAAGGGCCCCGGCCTGGGGTCCGGGTGGGCATTTCATGGTTTCTTGCACTGGGGCCCTGAAGGTTCTAGTTATGCCTCTGGTCTCCAGTAAAGTTTCTTGTGGATGATACCAGCGGTGTGTGACCCTCCTTTTCAGACTTGCAGTAAATACATATATATAGTCTTACAAACACAACCGGTCTTTTGAGGGCAGCCATAATGCTGATGCGGCCTGTAATGAAATTGAGTTTGACACCCCCTGCTCTAGATGGATGGAAGAGGTTTCCATCTGTCTGGATTTCACGGACCACATCAGTTTGGATAGTGGTGGGTGTCAGTGGAGATGTCTCCGCTGACATCCGCTGATCCATAGAGGTACCTGGAGCATCCGATCAGGTCAGCCTGAAAAAGTGACAGGTGGCTCTGATTGGAAAGCCCGATCAGGACCAATTTATACATTTGGGATAGTAAAGCCTCATACACACGTAACGATTATCGGCCGACCGATCGGCCGTCTTTTGTCCAGTGTTGTTGTGTTGGTCAAAATGTGCTCTAGACTGCACACGAATTTTCTCGGCCAACAAAAACCAACTTCAGAAGTGATGTCATGTGCTGGTTTACTTTCCGTGTGTTTTTTCTTCTCTGAGCATGCCCAGTCTTGCTCATCAGATTTTTGTCTGCCGAAATCTGTACTGACTGACGGAAAATCGGCCGTTGTGTTGACGGCCAACAAAAATTTTATAGCCTGCACACCAGATTTTGTTCGGCCGAAAAGTCGGAGTCGGTTGTCGGAAGCATTATACTAACAAGCCGAAAATCGGCCGATCGGACGTTGGCCGAAAATTCACGGCCAACTATCGTTGCGTGTGTACGAGGCATAAGTGGAAAGGTATTCCTTTCTTTCCGTCTCTCTCTCTTTTTTGTTTTTCATCGGCCGTTTTCTCCTTGTATCCTTGCTATAATGCCCAATCTGTCTGGCATGTATTGTCGGTGTATTGTCTATGACAGTGTTAATTTTGACAGCAAATTTCAATTTAGTTTTAGTCTTAGTCTTAGGACTAAAATGGCATTTTAGTTTTAGTCCCATTTTAGTCTTCTGCAAGTGTTTTAGTTTTAGTCGACTAAAACTCCAGTACATTTTAGTCAACTAAAACTAATTTTGGTCATCTATAATCGAATGAGTGTAGTTCAATTGTAATTTGTAATGCATTATTTAACCGGTTGCCGACCGCCGCACGACTACATACTGCGGCGGTCAGCCCCGGCTAGGCAAAGTGACGTACCGGTACGTCACTTGCCTGTCACTTCCTTGTGAGCCAATAGCGGGGCGAGCGCGCGCCCGCAGAGGCGCGCGCCCGCCGCGGCTCGTTCACAGGGAAGTTAGTGCGTGTGACTCGCCGATCATCGGTACAGAGGGAGAAAGTCAGGCGGCTGATGTAAACAAGCCGCCTGTCATTCTCCCCTGTGTAGAAACAGTGATCAGACGGTTCTACTATGTAGGACCGTTGATCACTGTTCCTACACTAGTAGCCACAGCCAATCACAGTAGAAAGCACGCCCCTAGGGACACACTTAACCCCTCCCTCCCCAATAAAGTTAACCCCTTCCCTGCCAGTGTAATTTTACAGTAACAGTGCATATTTATAGCACTGATTACTGCAGTAATGTCACTGGTAACCCCAAAAGTGTCAAAAATGTCAGTCAAGGGTCCGATCTGTCCGCCGCAATGTCGCAGTACCGCAAAAAAAAAATCGCAGATCGCCGCCATTACGCTTTAAAAAAAACCCACCAAAAATGACAGAAATCTTTCCCTTAGTTAGTAAACGCAATAACTTTTGCGCAAACCAATCAAAATACGCTTTTTGCGATTTTTTTTTTTTTACCAAACATATGTAGCAGAAAACAAATTGGCCAAAAATGTTAAAAATTTTTGATTTTTACATTTTTTTGGGGGGGAATTTCATATAAAAAAAATGTGAAAAATATTGTTATTTTTGCAAAATTTACGCTCTTTTTTTGTTTATAGCGCAAAAAGTAAAAATCGCACAGGTGATCAAATACCACCAAAAGAAAGCTCTGTTTGTGGGAAAAAAAGGACATCAAATTCGTTCAGGTACAGCGTCGCACGACCGCGCAATTGTCCGTTAAAGTCACACAGTAAAAAAATCGCAAAAAAAACCCCTGGTCTTTAAGCAGCCAAATCCTTCGGGGCTTAAGTGGTTAAGCATTTCTCTACAATTTCCAAACTCATTATATACTACTGCTGGTCCTGGAGTGAAAAAATATGTTATTATTTATGGTATTAAGCTTTGAGCATGCACCAGTGTTAATTTTGGCAGCAAATTTCTATTTCGTTTTAGTTATAGTCTTTTGACTAAAATGCCATTTTAGCTTTAGTCGTATTTTAGTCTGAAGACTAAAATGCCATTTTAGCTTTAGTCGTATTTTAGTCTGAAGACTAAAATGCCATTTTAGTTTTAGTCGTATTTTAGTCATCTGAATTGTTTTAGTTTTAGTCGTATTTTAGTCGACTAAAATTGTGTTAATTTAGTCAACGAAAAAGTTTTAGTCGACGAAATTAACACTGGTCTATGATGTGCCATGAGCTGTAGCACCAGCCAGAAACGTGATCGACTTACCTCCACCGCAGGTTACAGATAATGGCTCAGCTCACAATATCACAACTGCCAACGCATTGCCAAGGAGAAACCTCAAAAATCTGAAACACCCTTCAAAAGGAAACAAAGTTTATTTAGCAACTTGTTTTTGTGGTTCGCCCATCACACAGCATCTTTCTTCCCTCCCATAATCCTCTCCACCTTCTCTGGCTCTGATGTGCTTCATTAAAGGAAGAGGAAGGAAGGGAGGGGGGGGCTGATGGATTCAATTACCTGTCAGCCTTGAATGTGAAAAGTCGTGTTTCTCCCTCCCTCCCTCCTTCTACGCTGCAAGTCTTGTATTTTGTACACATGATACTGAGTCATAGCCAGCCCTCCCTCTTTTGAAAAACCACAGACTTCTTACAGAATAAAGAGAGTCCTCCGGGCTTAGCCGGGTGTGGTGATCAGCAAGCAGAGCAGCTAAGAGCGTGGACGACAGAGCAGCCGGAGAAGGTGAGAGATGGACAGGGGTGACAATGGTAGTGGGGTTCGGCCATGGTCTTCTATTTGTCTGTTAAAGCAATGCTAAACTTTGGTTTTTGAAATCTATTCAAGTATGTATTCTTAACTCAAAAAAGTTCCTTCTATTGCTTTCTACTGCAAATTGCTTTTTTTGCCACTGGGATCTGACTCACTGTTAGAGGGTGGCTACGTTGGTTCTCCATGGTCCCACTTTATGTAGGAACATAAGCACACCTCTCTTGCTCACTCTCTAGATCAGGGGTCTTCAAACCATGGCCTTCCAGTTGTTCAGGAACTACAATTCCCATCATGCTTAGTCATGTCTGTGAATGTCAAAGTTTTACAATGCCTGATGGGATATTTAGTTCTGCAACAGCTGGAGGGCCGTAGTTGGAGGATCCCTGCTCTAGATTGATGAGCAGTGGCGGCTGGTGCTCTATGGGCCGGGGGGGGGGGGCGGCAGACGGACCACACCATACTCCCCCCAAACCATACCAGCCTGCACACCATACCCCCCCCAAACCATACCAGCCTGCACACCATACTCCCCCCAAACCATACCAGCCTGCACACCATACCCCCCCAAACCATACCAGCCTGCACACCATACCCCCCCAAACCATACCAGCCTGCACACCATACCCCCCCAAACCGTACCAGCCTGCACACCATACTCCCCCCAAACCATACCAGCCTGCACACCATACCCCCCCAAACCATACCAGCCTGCACACCATACCCCCCCAAACCATACCAGCCTGCACACCATACCCCCCCAAACCGTACCAGCCTGCACACCATACCCCCCCTCCTGGTCGCTGGCTCACTCACCCTTAAAGCGGTTGTAAACCCTAGAAAAAAAAAAAGAAAAACCTGCAAGACAAAGGCATAATGGGCTAGTATGCATCGCATACTAGCCCATTATGTGTAACTTACCTTAGAACGAAGCCCCGACACGGACCCCCGGACATCGCTGCGGGCGCTGCCATGATCCCTCGCCGTCTCTTCCGGGTTCGGCGGCTCCGGCGCGGTGATTGGCCGGAAGAGACTGCTCCGGCGCGATGATTGGCCGGAGCCGCGATGACGTCACTCCCGCGCATGCGCGCGGGAGTGCTTTTCCGGCAAGCTCCCGGCAAATTAATTGAAGGTCCCCCCGGACCTTCAGAGCGCATGCGCCGCTCGCGAGAGCAGCTGCATGCACTGTAAATATCTCCTAAACCATGCCGGTTTAGGAGATATTATTTGTACCTACAGGTGAGCCTTATTATAGGCTTACCTGTAGGTAAAAGTGTCAAAAAGCGGGATACTACCGCTTTAACATGTGGAGGGAAGGCAGGCAGCAGCGGCGGCTCCTCAGTCTCCTGCGTCTCCTCCCTCACCCTCCTTGGCCAATGGCATGGCTTCTCTTTCGGAAAATCTCGGGAAATGGGTCTCAGGACCTGCTTCCTGATTGGCCGGGAGGTGGATCCGTGTTACAATAGCGAATATTCATTCGCTATTGTCACACAACTGGGTGGGCTCGGGGCGCAGTGCTCTGCACCCCGAGCCCACCCTTTTTTGAAGCCTATTAGAGCCTCTGGCTCTAATCACGTGCTTCAAAAAAAAAAAAAACCCATTGGAATCAATGCGTCCAGCGCCCTGCATGTAGATTAGGGGGCCAAACGCATGGATGGGGGGGGGGGCGGCACCCCTGCGCCCCCAACCCCAATGGACAGGCCGCCACTGTGCCTAGTCATGTCTGTGAATGTCAGAGTTTTACAATGCCTCATGGGATGTGTCGTTTTGCAACAGCTGGAGGGCCGTAGTTTGAGGATCCCTGCTCTAGATGTATGAGGTGCTACAGACCATGCAATCTGTAGTGTGCATAGAGCAGTGCCTATGAATGCATCTAACGTGCGCTGCTCGTTCCTAAAAAAAGGAATTGAAGGGGAGTAAGACACAGTAAGAATTAATTTTATAAAAAGTAAATTTACAGGGCCATTAAAGTGGAGTTCCACCCAAAAGTGGAACTTCCGCTTTGAGGCCTCCTCCCCGGCTCTTGTTTGTGAAACAGAACTTTTGGGGAAGAGGGGGGAGTTGGTAGCCGGTTTTGACAGGTACCTGCTCCCACTTACGTTCCGGGTAGGCGGAAGTTCTCCTTCCCAAAGTCTTCTGGGACACATGACAGGTCGAAGGTCATCACATGCCTGACGAAGGGGTCCTGCGGGACTCCGAAACGTTGCACTTTTTCTGATGTGATCCTTTCTGCAATAAAACGTTTCTTTGGACTGCTTTCGCAAGATCCATGGTGTGCTGGCGAATATGTATGTACAGGTCCTAGAAGACTTCGGGACCAGTCACAGAGCGCAAGCATGCGCAAGCTGTCACAACCAGGTGCCTATAGTAGAGATGCCGGCGCCACCGAGGGAGGACACGGGGCGAACACGGCTGGGGTGAGTACACCGCTGAATGGTGGGACAAGTGAGTGGCTGTTTATTAAAAGTCAGCCTCTAGACTTTTTGTAGCTGCTGACTTTTAATTAAATAAAAAGCTAATTGAACTCCGCTTTAAGTGGTGGATGTGTATGGGTATATTTGTCCATAGATGGATTGAAAAGTCAGCAGGAACCAAATCTTGATCCATGTGTGTAATGATCAAGCCACAAACAGGCTTGCTGGAAAGTTTTTCCCGATCAGCGGCTGCAGTGCCAATAAGTGTATTCTGACAGCAGAGAGCTCCCGCTGTCTGAATACAGTGGAAGTTATTTACTGGTGCACAGAATCTGGGGCAGCTCTGCAATAGTAACCAATCAACTTCCAGATTTTTTTTTTTGTCAAAGTTTAAAACAAGCTGAAGTTGTAAGCTGATTGGTTACAATGCACAACGGCACCAGATTCTTTGTGCACCCGTTTTAATAAACCCTACCCAATGTCTCAGCAGGGAGGATTGCTCCGTCCACCTCCATTGGATGGATGGAGGAATCCATTTTTAATTTAGCTCCCCGACTGAACGAAATGAAAAAATAAAAATGATCCATCTATGGGCAGCCTAAGGATCTTATTTTTAGCCCCCGTTCACACTGGGGCGACCTGTCAGGCAACCTGGTCGCCTGACAGGTCGCCTTAGGTCGCCTGGCAGGTCGCCTTAGGTCGCCTGGCATAGAGAAGCTGTGGACCCGTTCTAATAGGAGCGACACAAGTCGCTCTGACTTAGAAAAAGGGTCCGGAGCTTCTTTGGGGCGACCTGGAGCGACCTGCATTGACTTCAATGTTATGAAGTCCGTGCCGGCCGCTCTGAGGTCGCGGTGCGAGCAGCGCGCCGCGACCTGTGAGGTCACCCTGGGAAGTCGGATCGCCCCAGTATGAACGGGGCCTAAGTGTCACTTTAAAGCTTCCCATGCGAAAGGGACAGTGAGCCGAAATGACAGCTTGGTTTATGTAGTGAGTCTTTGCGCGTAAAACTACGTATATAAAATGTTCAGAACTTTATTAGTGTTAAATAAAGATAATTCAGATAAACTTCCTGCAGAGAGAGATTTCCCTACACATTGGGGTTGATATGTAGTAGTACATATTTTAATTTGCAGGGCATTTGAACTTGTCTTCGTAAATGTCAAAAAAATTATAAAAAAAATAAATAATAAATATATATAATTTTTTTATTTTTTTTGTGCACATGACTGTGTATTCAGTGTGAAAACAGCTTCGCTTTATTCACACTTTGTTTAATTGTAAAGGAGAAGCTGCAGACTCATAAGCTGGATACACACTATCCAACTTTTGTGGTTAGATTTCCTTCAGATTTACCTTTTCTATGTAGTGCAAGGGCCTGCCGGATTGCATACAAATTGAAAGTGTTTAGGTTTGGACCTCATATTATATGGTTTTGGTAAGTCTAAAGGAAAAAGTCTTCAGAAAATCTTATAGTGTGTATGGCCCATTAAGCTCTTCTCTCTGTCACTCTTCTATTTCCACCTATCAGCACTATACTTGTTGGCACGTAAGCAGTGACTGCATTATAATTGATTGGCTCCTTGTGCTGCTGCTCCCTCCCCCAGTCTAAGCTCTGGTGTACAGAGATTGCAAGAGGTTTATATCAGGTCCAATTCAGGTACACAGCTTGCATAGTATTAATAAAATGTATTAGTAAATACAGAACTGTATTAGCCTCGGTTTACACTAGGGCGACCTGTGAGGCGACCTGGTCGCCTCACAGGTCGCCGCAGGTCACCTCCCATAGGGAAGCTGCGGACCCGTTCTAATAGGAGCGACACAAGTCGCTCCGACCTAGAAAAAGGGTCCGGAGCTTCTTTGGGGCGACCAGGAGGCGACCGCCATAGACTTCAATGTCATGAAGTCCGTGGCGGCCGCTCCGAGGTCGCGGCGCGCTGCTCGCACCGCGATCTCGGAGGTCGCCCCGGGAAGTAGCGTCGCGGTAGTGTGAACCGGCGCTTAGGCCCCGTTCACACCTGAGTGATTTTCAGCTTATACAACGCTCAGCTCCGAAGCTCCAAAACACCCAACCAGCAAAATTCCATTCATTTCAATGGCCCCTGTTCACATATGAGCATTCTGAAGCAAACATCTGAAGCTCAAAAAAGTACATGAGCTTCTTTTTGGCAGATTATAAGCATTTTTGGCCCCATAGACTTCATTAGAAACGCCTGACTTGAGCAGAAAAATGTAAAACGCTCAAATAGCAGCTCTCCACCCCTAATTTCCTCTTCCTCTCCTACCCCAAGTCCTTTCTATTGGCTAAAAATGCCTGAAGCTGTAAAACGCTTGTAATACACTTCTAAAACGCTTTAAAAAAGCTTGTAAAAAGCTGCAAAAACGCTTAAAAAAAACACACCCAAAAAACACCAGTAAATTGATACGCTGAGGTTTGGATGGATCCTAATAGTGACTTTTATATCTGCTTGGAGTTCACCTTAAAGCCTCGTACACACGAGTGGGAATTCGGCCGGGAATTTTCGTCCAACGACCGATCTGCCGATTTTCGGCTTGTTAGTATGATGCTTCCGACAACCGACTCCGACTTTTCGGCCGAAAAAAATCTGGTGTGCAGGTTACAAAATTTTTGTCCTCCGTCAAAACACGTCTGATTTTCGTGCAGTCAGTACAGATTTCGACAGGGAAAAATCTTATGAGCAGGACTAGGCATGCTCAGAGAAGAAAGAACACAAAGAAAGCAAACCAACACATGACATCACTTCTGAAGTAGAATTTTTTCATGCGGGAAAATGCATGTGCAGTCTAGGCACATTCCAACCAACAAAACACCACTCTGGACAAAAGACGGACGACCGGTTGGCGTAAATTCGTTGCGTGTGTACAGGGCTTAAGGGTCCTTTCACACGGGCTTTCCGTTCAGGTTCGCCTGTCAGTTTTTCAGGCGGACCTGATCGGATGCTCCATATACCCCTATGGAGCAGCGAATGTCAGATGTGGCATGTCTGCTGACACCCGCTGCTATCGGATCCGATCCTGTCTGTGAAATCCAGATGGATGGAAACCCTATTTTCCATCCAACTGGAGGATCAGATAGGATGAAAACGGACAGGCGGTCAGTTTTCATCCGATCTCCCATAGAGGAGAGCGGGGATCTGACAGGTCCGTCTCTGCAAAGTAAGCAGAGACAGACCTATCATCCTCCTGCTTAACGGGGATCGGTGGATCGATCCCTACTAAGCAAAACGGAGTCCGCCAGGCGGAAAGCCTGTGTGAAAGGGCCCTTAGGCTGCATTTACACCTGTACGTTTCCTAAATATGCATTATTCCAAGCATTTTGGAAGTACGCTGCAATAGCAGGTCACACTTGCGGTGCCGTTAATTGCCAATGGCACCCCAAGCGCAGGGAACAGACGCGTGTTTTACCTACAAACATGCCAGAACGAGCACGGAAAAAATGCTCAACACTCCATGACTAAAAAGGTTCTGGATCTACTTTGCGGCGTTTGTTGTGCTTAGGGCAGGCCATTCAAGTGAAAAACGTTAACCACTTGCCAACCGCCCACAGTATATTTAATGCGGAAGTCAGCCCCTCACAGGCAAAGCGACGTCGCTAGCCTGTGAGGCTCTAGGGAGCGAGCGCGCGCCACCGGAGGCGCGCTCCCGCCCCCGCTCGCTCCTGCACATCCCCGCGCGTGTGACCGGCGGACCCGATGTCCGCCGGTCACTCGCGATCATCCGGTGCAGAGGGAGAAATGCAGGCGACTAATGTAAACAATCCGCCTGTCATTCTCCCCTGTGTAAGAACAGAGATCATACGGTCCTGCTATATAGGATCGTATGTCTCTGTTGTTACACCACTAACCACGCCCCTTTACAGTTAGAATCACGCCCCTAGGGACACACTTAACCCCTGGATGTCTAATAAAGTTAACCCCTTCCCTGCCAGTGTCATTTTTACAGTAACAGTGCATATGTATAGGACTGATTACTGTAGTAATGTCACTGGTACCCCCAAAAGTGTCAAAAATGTCAGTCAAGGGTCCGATCTGTCCGCCGCAATGTCGCAGTCCCGCGAAAAAAATCGCAGATCGCCGCCATTAAAACAGCAAAAATTACAAAAATCTTTCCCTTAGTTACTCAACGCAATAACTTTTGCGCAAACCAATCAAAATACGCTTATTGCGATTTTTTTTTTTTTTTTTCACCAAACGTATGTAGCAGAAAACAAATTGGCCTAAAATGTTCAAAAATTTTGATTTTTACATTTTTTTGGGGGGAATTTCATATAAAAAAATTTGAAAAATATTGTTATTTTTGCAAAAAGAAAAATTCGTTCAGGTGATCAAATACCACCAAAAGAAAGCTCTGTTTGTGGGAAAAAAAGGACGTCAAGTTTGTTTAGGTACAGCGTCGCACGACCGTGCAATTGTCTGTTAAAGTCACGCAGTGACGAATCGCAAAATAGGGCCTGGTCAGGAAGGGGGTAAAATCTTCAAAAAAAAAAGCTACGCTCAAGGGTGAATGGGGCCTTAAACGGAACTCAAGACAAAATGTTTTTTTATTTTATTTTGGATTAAGTAAGGGATCCCCTGTCATATTTCTGCCATCTGTGTCCCATTGGGGAGATTTCTCTTCACTTCCTGTCGCATAGCTAAAATGGAGTGAGTGGAAATCCCTCCAAGGTGAGGGAATACCCAATTGTCAGCACTACTGGAGGATTTTGCCTCTATTACTGTTCTAGTGACAACCCAAAATTTGGGGAATTTCTTTCACTCTTGGTTATAATGGTAAGCAAGACAAAAAAAAAAATGTCAGGCTTCATATTTCTTAATGCAAATGCAAACAAACGTGTGTGCGTTACCACAGTGCATGGATGTGAAGCAGCCTATTTCTTTTATTTTGGATGGTGTCAGGAAGGCCCAGATCCTCTGTCCGGTTTTGTTTGCTTCCTCTGTCCTTGGTGGTGACCACCATCACATAAAGTGAGGGGAAATGTCTCCCCGTTGCTTTCGGTCCACACACAGTTAAAAAAAAGAAAAGTTCCTCTTTGCTTGTGGAAAAGGCAATGATTAGAATAAACTAGTTATTAACTAAGGATAGCCGTACAAATATAGATTCCTTCAGCTACAGTAAACACAGTGGATGAAGGAATGTCTACTGGCAGGTATTATATTCTACGTAGAAGAACAAATGGTGCGCTGGCTTCAGATTTTCCAAGGGTCAGTGATATTGTCACTGGGTACACTGGCTTTGGTTCATCTGTAGACCACAAAACAGGGACTGTCCTCAAGAACAAAGAGCAGGCCCAGACTTGAGAGTACACATACATACATAGTGGAGAAGGATCTGGGTGTTCTGGTAGATCATAAGCTTAGTAATAGCATGCAATGCCAAGCTGCGGTTTCCAAAGCAAGCAAAGCTTTCTTGTATTAACAGAGGCATGGACTCCAGAGAGAGAGATATCATTTTGCCCCTGTACAAATCATTAGTAAGACCTCATCTGGAATATGCAGTTAAGTTTTGGGCACCAGTTTATAAAAAGGATATCAGGGAACTGGAGAAAGTGCAGAGAAGGGCAACCAAACTGATAAGAGGCATGGAGGAGCTCAGCTATGAGAAAAGATTAGAGCAGTGGCGGCTGGTGCTCAAAATTTTTTTTTGGGGGTGGGGGGGGGGGGGCGCAAACATAAAAATGTAATAGGCATTGCTTTGCGGCAAAAAACGCTGTAAAAAATTGCGTGACTTTGAGGTCACGAAAGTGTGAAAGGGCCTTCAGTAATTAAGGTATAGTGTGCCCCCTTCAATGTAGAGTGACCAGCGTGCCGTGCCCCTTTCAATGCAGAGTGACCAGCGTGCCATGCCCCTTTCAATGCAGACAGACCAGTGTGCCCCCTTTCAATGCAGACAGACCAGTGTGCCCCCTTTCAATGCAGACAGACCAGTGTGCCCCCTTTCAATGCAGACAGACAAGCGTGCTCCCTTTCAGTGCAGACAGACCAGCGTGCCGTGCCCCCTACAATGCAAACAGACCAGTGCACATACCTGAAGTGGCGGCTTCTCCTCAGTCCCCCGCATCTCCTCGAGTCCTCCCGCCACCTCCTCCTCGGCCAATGGCATGGTTTATGCCTTTCGGCCAATCAGGAAGCGGGTCTCAGACGCGCTTCCTAATTGTGCAGGAGGAGGATCCGTGTGGCAATAGTCAATTTTCATTCGCTATTGTCACACGATGGGTGCGCTCGGGGTGCACTGCTCTGCGCCCCGGGTCCACCCTTTTCTCAAGCCTATTAGAGCCTCTGGCTCTAATCAGGTGATTAAAAAATAAAACCCATTGAAATCCATGCGTCCGACGCCCCGCATGCAGATTAGGGGGCCGGATGCATGGATAGGGGGGCGGCACCCCTGTGCCCCCAATGCACCAGCCGCCACTAGATTAGAGGAACTGAATTTATTCTCTCTTGAGAAGAGGAGATTAAGGGGGGATATGATCAACATGTATAAATACATAAGGGGTCCATATAGTGAACTTGGTGTTGAGTTTTTCACTTTAAGGTCATCACAGAGGACAAGGGGGCACTCTTTACGTCTAGAGGAAAACAGATTTAAGCCTCATATGCACAATCAGATTATCGGACAAAATTTCTTTAGTTTTTTGTTGCATGCTAGTCTCATATGGAAAGTGAAGAGGTTACTTTCATCCAAAAATTCTCATAAGACAGAATTCAACTTCAGAAGTGATGTCATGTGTTGGATTGTTTTGTATGTGTTCTTTAGTTTTCGAGCATGCCTAGTCTTGCTTTTATGATTTTTTTCGGACGAAAACTGTACTAATTAAATGAAAATCGGACAATGTGTTCTCGTTCGATAAACATTTTATAGCCTGCACATCCAGTTTTTGTCTTCCGAAAATTTGTAATCAGCTGTTGAAGGCACTATAGTAACGATCCGAAGGTCGGCAGATCGTTTATCGAACGAAATTTTACTTCCGATTTTCTTATCGTGTGTACGGGCCTTAAGTCTCCAAATACAGAAAGGTTTCTTCACAGTAAGAGCTGTGAAAATGTGTAATAGACTCCCTCCAGAGGTGGTTTTGGCCAGCTCACTAGATTGCTTTAAAAAAGGCCTGGATTCTTTCCTGGGTGTATATAATATAAATGGGTACTAATATTTATAGGTAAAGTTGATCCAGGGAATATCCGATTGCCTCTCTGGGGATCAGGAAGGATTTATTTGCTCCTGCTGTAGCAAATTGGATTATGCTTTGCTGGGGTTTTTTGCCTTCCTCTGGATCAACTGCGGGTATAGGATTTTGTCTATGGGATTGTATGGTTGGATTTTTCTTTTTTGTTTTGTTTTTTGTTGGTTGAGCTGGATGGTCTTTTTTCAACCTGACTAACTATGTAACTATCTAATCCAACAAGAGCACCAAACAAACATCCAAAAGTCCAATGATTTAATGATAAAATTGATTAATAGAAGAATAAATCCAACATGTTTCAGGGGGCAAACACACTCCCCCTTCATCGGGGTTATTGGTCCGGTTGAAGAAGGAGTGATTTTGGCCTTTAAAACACTGATTTTATCCAACAAGAGCGCCAAACATCCAAGGTAACTTATTGAAAAAAATGATTAAATAACAGAATAAAACCAATGCATTTCATCTGATGTGTGTTTGGTTCCTGAAACTCATAGGATTTAATCTGTTATGAATCAATTTTGTCATTAAATTACCTTGGACTCTTGAGTATTTGTTTAGCACTCTCGTTGGATTGTATGGCTATTGTGTTCTTACAGCCAGCACCCTCATCATCCTGATCCTTCTTCTTTGACCATGCAGATCGGACTCACAAGGAATCAGAGCCAAACGCTTATATTGTAGAAGGGGTCAAAAGAAGAAGTCCTATCGTTATGTCACACCAGTAGTGTCCAAAATACAACCACATTTTTCACAACAGCTGTTTTATTATCTGCAAATTATCATCATAGGAACCCATAAATTATGTAATCGGTTGTTGCCATAAATTTAACCCATTCCATTTGATAGTTGATTTAAAGGAATTTAAATTTTAATTTAAAGCGAACCTTTTACAAAACGGGTATGCAGGCTGCACTTGCTGACCTCTATCTGAAAATTCTATTTTCCTGGCAGTCTGTGGCTTCAGTATTTCGGTCAATGACCCAGAACAAGAATTCGAGAATGAAAGGAAGAGCATGAGAAGTTCTAATAAGAGATTTCCAGTTGTAAGAAGGTTAGCTAGCCTGACACTAGGTGGCTCTGTCCTAAAATAGTGTATGGTAATAGTGAATAATGTAATTGGGTGTAAGGTCCCTTTTTAGATGAAGCCTTTCTGTAGTGTGGTAAGGAGTGGGGTCAGTGCATATATATATATATATATATATATATATATTTTTTTTTTTTTTTTCTCCAAGAATACTCCCCTCATCTGAGTCACCCCTTGTCTCCACCCCCTACCAACCTTCGAGCGCTGTCCTTTGGTTCCAACCTCTACCCATCCCCCGGTACCCCCCCCCCCCCCTTTTAGAGAATACAGAACCAAGTATCATGTTGTGGTTCTAGCTAATTTGTATGGAATTTGTTAATGATAACTAGAAAAGCAGTAAAATGGATCCCCTGGAATCAACAACAAAAAGTGCCCCACCCCAGAATAAAATAGATCCCCCAGCAACAATAAATCTTCCCCTGCAACAATAGAAAAAACAGTAAAATAGATCCCCTGCAATCAGCAACAATAGACCCCCAACAACAATAGCCCCCCAGAAACAATAAATCTTCCCCTGCAACAATCCCCCCCCCCCCCCAATAAATCCTCCCCTGCAACAATAGATCCCCCCAACAACAATAGTTCCCCCTTGCAACAATAAATCCTCCACTGCAACAAAAGCCCCACCCATAACAAAATGCCCTCCAGCAACAATAGATTCACCTCAGCAACAATAGATCCCCCAGCAGCCAGCATCAATAGGCCCTTCAGCTCACCCCACTGACCCCAGCATTCCCTTTGCCAATGCATACATTCAGACTGGAGGTTCCGGAACTGCGTTCCCCCACGTTCCCGCTGAAAAAAAGCCCTGTGTGTATATATATATATATATATATATATATATATATATCTCTCAGGTTGGGAGGGGCCTAATGCTTTCGGGAATGGAAGCCGGATACCCCACCAGCATGCACATGCAGAGCTCCCAACTGTCCCTGATTTAAAGGGACTGTCCCTGATTTAGAACAAAGTCCCTCTGTCCCTCTTTCATCCTCATTTGTCCCTCATTTTGGTCTGATCTATGTAGTTGTATATAAAATGCACTATTTATCTTTCAGAAAGTGTTTTCCAGTGCTAAACCTTTCATCCAAATTCTAAATTGCTGCATTTGTAAATTTCAAAAGCCAGTATGAAGGAATAGCGGTGGTAAAAAAAAAAAAAAAATATATACATATATATATATATATATATATATATATATATATATATATATATATATATATATATATATATATATATATATATATATATATATATATATATATATATATATATATATATATATATATATATATATTTGTTTTATAATTCTCCTTTAAGGAGTGTGGCAGGGGATTGTCCTATGCCTACCTACATACTTATTCTAATAAGCATCCCTGGTTCCCATCCCAAAAAGTTGGAAGGTATGCAGAGGCCCTGGATGGGGCTGGAGGAAAGGGTAAAGTAGTGCTGCACTCAGAAGAGCCAGCTATAGTCTTCTGTCTCTTTTGATTGGTGAAGGCTGGAGCAGGTTGCAAAAGGCCTTTCAAGCCTGACCAAGTGTTCTCTGATGTAAGTTCTGTCCCCCTGTAGGTTCTGGAGAAAGTGTACAGATACATGCAGTGATCCTGTCTAGGACCCCTAATGAGGATGAAATATATCATCTTATTGATGTGGATATGATATAATAATTCCGACATGTGATTTAATGTCACTATTGGAATGGTTTTGGGGCACTATAAATGTATAAATTACAGCGTGTGCTCCATAGATGTACGCACATGCGCCCCAATACTTGGCATAAACAAAAGAAGGATATATACACTATCCCATTATGATCGCATTTCTAGAAAAGTTTACTCCTGGTATATGATCAGTGCCTGTTTATGGAACTGCCGCCCGCCCCAAGATTTTATACACGGAGGAACACTAGTTGGTTTCTTGGTCTCTTAAGCCCTGAAGAAGCAAAACCAAGCAAAACGCGTTGGCTGCGCAGGGACTATTCTCCATCTTCTCTTATTGAGTCCCACCACTTTGTTTTCTTATAATTCGCGTTTTTGTTTTTTATGCTATTGTATGTTATATGTACGTATGTCTTCAGAGCATACTATTACATGCCTTTTTATGGAATAGAATTATTTGGTTAATAAATATGCGTTTTTAACAAACTTGCTGTGTCATACTATATTCTGATCATCTCGTCCTGGCCTAAAAAAACCCACTTTTTTCTTTCCTTATTTTTTTGTGTGGTATCCATAGGGGTGTGGCCCAACTATTTGCGGCAATATTTTTTGTAATTACTTTTTAGGGAGTCATGTGCTGGATGCACTGAGCTTTTGGCAAGTCAGAGCCCTCTGAGTGAGCACTAATGGCCCTAGGAGGGAGACTGTACAAAAGAGAAGATGTATATTAAAAAAGAATAGCGCACACATGCAAAAGAAATGACTATCAAATATGGAGACAATCCATAAATAAAAATGATGATTTAGTCCTACCATATGGCCATATCGTGCTCAAGCCCACCACTGCGTCAAAGTACCCCATCAGTGGTGGGCTTGAGCACGATATGGCCATATGGTGGGACTAAATCCCCATTTTTATTTATGGATTGTCTCCATATTTGATAGTCATTTCTTTTGCATGTGTGAGCTATTCTTTTTTAATATACATGTTGCTTGGTCCATAGCTGCACCGGCTTTAGATATACATGTTCAGGGCTTGCTCCCCCAACTTTTTGCTTGTTTAAAAGAGAAGTTGGCTTAAGGGCAATGTACTGTGCACTGCTTTCACGTGACTGCTGCGGTTTATTCACTATATGTGATTGACAAACTAATGTCAAGAGACCCTGGATAGTATGTCTATGTGATGTGCCTGGTTACTGTCATCTTCTAAAGAAACATCAGTAAAGTGCAGAAACTACACCACTTGTGTGGACATTCCTTTCTTTTCAATATAAAAGTTAATGGCCAGGGATGTCACAGAAGGCGTATGGCATGGAGCTTGGCCCAATATGGTGGAGGTAGAGTGCTACAAGCAGGAGGGTTGCTGTTCTATCAAGAAGAAGCGGGGTAGGGATTTGTACCTCTTGGCGCAAAATCAATCAGAAGCCGCCTTACACAGTCATAAAAGGAAAGTTCTGCACTGTTTGAAAACTGAGTAACCCCTTATACTATCTTTATACGGATCACATTTTGTCCAATTCCTGCTGAATCAGCTACAACTCAAGTCGAGAGTGGCCCTGTTGGCACCACCTGCCTCTCCAAACTTTGATTGAAAAATTGAAGGAGGTAGGTGGAAGATTGTCAGCTGAACAGTGACTACACCTAATCAGATGCAATCACTGTTCCGGTATTCAGATAGCCACAGGGGTCCTTGACTGCCAGATTACTCTATCCATGTTGTTAAGTAAAGATGGGTGAACCTATTTAGTTCTCTCGTTCAGTTCATGGGATTCGGAAAATGACTGGAGGAGTAGTGCAGCCAGGCTCTGTCAACACTGCTCATCTCAAAAGGCAACTATAGCCAGGGGCAGACTGGTAACTTTTGGCCCAGAGGGCAAGTACAAACCAGAGGCCCATGGTGCAGCAACTTGGCCCCCCTTCCAATCTCCCTCTTCCTGTCCTCCTCCTGACCCCCATTTCAGGCTAAAGCCCTGCTCCAGGTACTCTCTACTCACTGACTGAATCCAGGTTCCTAACCTGGCCAGCAGGGGGCAGTTGGGGGGAGCTGGGACAGCTCAGTTGGGGCTGGCCAGGGGAGGAGAGTCTCCATTGAGGCATGGAACTGGCCTCTGCTCAGACACAGTTTACACCATCCATGCTGGGGGGGGGGGGGGGGGGGGGAGGCCTGCGCTCTGTCCTTGTCTTCAACCCGCACTCAGTAGGTAAGTGGTGGGGACTTTTTACTTCTATTCACCAGGAATCCTTTAAGCATGACTGTGGCAGAAGCAGTGCAGCCTTTTTACAGGATTTCAGAGTGGCCCAGGGGGCAATTGCCCCCCTGCCCCCTGGCCCAGTCCTCCCCTGACTATAACAATCCAGGCATGTTTTCTAACATTTCCGATTGAATGTCCCCTAGCATCTGATGAACTAATACTAATGATGTAATCACCCAAACGGAAAAAAATCCTTTGTCTGCACAGGGATGTCTCAGACCACCAAATCACTGTATAATCCTGACTTACTGCTGGGTGGTACAGGAGTGTCTGCTTGTACATATGCATATTTGCCAGGAATGATGATACAGAAAATGTCCTGGTGTATCAGGGCAACTTGCTAACAACCCTTTCTTTTTTTTCTTCTTACAGCCTAAAGATGTACGGAGGACTAAGTGCAAGGTAAGCTGCATAGAATTGAAGCTTTCAAAGACACACGATACCCACACAGCTGTTCATAAACAAAAGCCACCAGCATCACTAATGGTGCACTGTGCCCATAATAGCACTGAACATGGATGTCGGTCTAATTACCAAGCAGGGCATTTTTAGAAGAAGATCAGTCTAAACATGACCTCCTTGCAAATAGAAAAGGACACCCTTTAATTTAGTTTTAGTTTGGCCTAAAGACTAAGTTCACCTTTTTAAATAATGAATGCACGTGATTTTGCAGGTAAAAAAAATGGTGCATTTATTTATTTATTTATTTATTTATTTTCAGGAGCCCGCAGAGAATTGCAGCTGCGATCAGCAGATCAATGTCAGGCTCCTGCACAGCCTTCCTCCAGCTTTGTGTCCATATCTTCATACAGGCTTTCTGCTACAAAGCTAGAGGAAGACTGAGGACTGGTTCACACCTATGCATTTTTTAGTGTGTTTTCAGTTTTTCAGAAACACACTACAGTCCATTTAACATGGTTTCCTATGGGTCACATTCACATCTGTGCATTTTATGGAAAGGGCCAGGGACCAGCAGCAGGGCCGGCCCTACCATGGGTCTATTGGACCCAGGCGGCACTTAGAGAGGGGCAACATATTGACTCCCAAGATTTATTTTCCAGCGGGGAAATCCCTTGCATGATTGTGGTGTGCACAATGACCTTAGACATCAGCGCACTCCATCTCACACAGGGCAGGCTGGATCTTCTAGGGCGGTGGCCGCAGCAGACACAGGAGTGATAGGAGGACTGAGGACAGACAGTGGGTGTTTGGTGGACTGGTCCAGTGGTGAGTTATGGAAGAAGATAACAGTGTAAATAATATTTGCAAAATTTTATATTTATATAAAACTAGACATTAAGCCCGTTAAATTAACAGGCGCTAGAACATATGTGGTCACAGTCCCCTTTAATAGTGTGGTCAGAGTCCCCCTTTAATAGTGTGGTCAGAGTCCCCCTTTAATAGTGTGGTCAGAGTCCCCCTTTAATAGTGTGGTCAGAGTCCCTTGTTACGGAACAGGGCACCCCTGAGCAGGTACCTCCGTTGACAGATGCTCCTAGTGCTTCCCGAGGGCTCCAAGCACTCCACCAGACACTGTAAGCACTTCAGACTCCACGAACCGCCGCAGCTTGGTTAGGGTCTTGGCATCTCCTACCCACCCTGGACCAACGACAAGGCCCCAGGTTCCTGTGGGTGAACCTCTCTTTCCCCAGAGAGTGAAGCACGAACAAGCTCTACACAAGCTCTTACAAGAGCTTAGTGATTCTCTAAGGGAGTATGGAAGACCATAGCAATCCCTGCAGCAGATTCCCCCAATAACGAGACAAAGCTCCGAGATGAGGGTAAAACAGGAACAACATTTATTGGAAGAACAGAGCACACTTTTATACAGAAATTGGAACATCCCTCCCCCAACAACCGCCTTCCCATTGGTCAATTGCAAAGCACTTGCAGTTCTCACCAAGGTCCTCTCCAGTATATGCAAATGAGGGCTTGAAAATGAGTCAACAGGGATTGGTCAGATAGCTTTGACCAATGCAAGGAGACAGAAGCCCCAGGGGGCAATCAATGTACACAATAGTCAGACACAGAACAATGGTTCCCTAACGAGCCCTCAATACACATCACTCTGAGTGTCAATAGACCGCCCGTCTCCTCAGAACTTCCTGTAATGCCCATATTAGGAGTTGGCTTCCTGTTCCTTACAGTTTACAGGAATACGTTTTAGCTTCCAGGAGAGAGGCAAGGCTCCATTAGCCACATGTTTAAAGAAACACAAAAAGACACAAAAATGCATAACTCCCAGTCTACTGAACAGAACCCCTACATTCAACCCATCCCCAGATAGCCTGGATCTGAGCGCTCAACATATCCAAACAGCGCTCAGATACCACAAACACAGTCAAATTGCCATGGGGTTTACGTTTAGCCTGTGCTGATGAGAGGGTCCATAGTCCCATTGCAGGAGGCGAGCAACCAGGCTTCTCCAACGCCCAGTGGCGAGATTGGTCTCGTCACATCCCTTTTTAATAGTATGGTCAGAGTCCCCTTTTAATAGTGTGGTCAGAGTCCCCCTTTAATAGTGTGGTCAGAGTCCCCTTTTAATTCTTGGACCCAGGCAGCACAATGCCTTGGGCCAGCCCTGGTTGTGTTTTTGGTTCCATAGACTTCAACGGATCAAAAAGTGTATTGAAAGGGCAAAATGCACCAGGAATATGCATCAACTGCAACCTGCAAAGGTGTAAACCAGGCCAGAATGAACTTCCAAGTGTGCTGATCAGCGCACTCGCAGTTCATTGAAACTAGAAGTCCATCTGCCATGGTGGCTGATGGGACTTGTAGTTTTTTCATTCATAGATCTCTTTAGAGTTTAAACAAATAAAACGGCTGTGTGGGCAGAGCCCTACACAGCTGTGCCATTCTTAAAAAGTGACAGCGGTTGCAGTGAGACCGAGAGAGGAAACCCTCCTGCTATCATTGTTGGAGTGAGGATGGTAAGGTGTGGAGGTGCTTAACACTAACATGTTACACCCTAAAAAGGTGAACTTTCCCTTTAGCTAAGGAAGGTAGGGGAAACAGGAAGCTCTTTTCTTAAATTTTTTTAAATTAAATTTAATTTAATTTTACCATTTGTATCCCATTTGGGAAATTTCCTATCTCTCCGTCTTGTAATTTCCAACAGAGTGGGTGAAGAGGCAGGTATAGAAGTTAGTAACACTTGAAGGTATATTTACGTTTATTAACCACTTGCCGACTGCCTAACGACGATTTACGTCGGCAGTCAGCCCCTCAGAGGCAAAGCAACGTAGGTCTACGTCGCTAGCCTGTGAGGCTCTAGGAAGCGAGCGCGCTCTGCTAGAGGCGCGCTCCCGCTCGCTCACGGACCCAACCCCCCCCCCCCGCGTGTGCCACTCGCGATTGTCTGTTACAGCGGGAGAAAGGCAGGCGGCTAATGTAAACACAGCCGTCTGTCATTCTCCCCTGTGTAAGAACTGAGATCATACGGTTCTGCTATGTAGGACCGTTGATCTCTGTTCTTACACCTCAAGCCACATCCAATCACAGTTAGAATCACGCCCCTAGGGACACACCCCTCCCTCTTAAAAAAAAAGTTAACCCCTTCACTGCCAGTGTCATTTTTACAGTAATAGTGCATATGTATAGCACTGATTACTGTAGTAATGTCACTGATAACCCCAAAAGTGTCAAAAATGTAAGTCAAGGGTCCGATCTGTCTGCTGCAATGTCGCAGTCCTGAAAAAAAAAATCGCAGATCGCCGCCATTACTCGTTAAAAAATAAAACCACAAAAATGACAAAAATCTTTCCCTTAGTTAGTAAATGCAATAACGTTTGCACAAACCAATTAAAATATGCTTATTTTACATATGTAGCAGAAAACAAATTGGCCTAAAATGTTAAAAAAATTTGATTTTTACATTTTTATTGGGGAATTTCATATAAAAAAAATGTGAAAAATATTGTTATTTTTGCAAAATTGTCGCTCTTTTTTTTGTTTATAGCGCATGATCAAAAAATCACACAGGTGATCAAATACCACCAAAAGAAAGCTCTGTTTGTGGGAAAAAAGGACGCCAAATTCGTTTAGGTATAGCGTCGCACGACCGCGCAATTGTCCGTTAAAATCACGCAGTGCCGAATCGCAAAATAGGCCCTGGTCAGGAAGGGGGTAAAATCTTCTGGGGCTTAAGTGGTTAAAGTTCACAGGTAAAGCCTAAAAGGTTTACCTGTTACCTGTGAATTGTGAACTTCAATAAAGGCTTTGCCTTTTACCCGTAAACTTCAATAAAGACTTTACCTGTTACCTGTGAATTTTAATAAACATTTAAAATACACCTTCAAGTATTAGGAACTGTTATACCAAGTGCGCCTCTACACACATCCTAAGTACTCTGCAGAGCATCTTTTACATCTCTTTCAGAGAGACATCAGCCCGAAACCTTGACAAGGTTTACCAATTCTACACCTCCATTGGGTACAAGCCCCCCTGAAGGATAACCGAGCCCACAGTGCTCATTTAAATACCAGACGGCCCCATGTTCCATCACATGTACAATGGATTCTGTAGTCTCAACAAGATGTAGGAGGAAATCTCCTCTTATAGACTATTATTATCACAAGTGTCCTCACTGGAAGATTTCCCTTCTATTATTGTTCAGATAACAAGTCAAGTTTTGGATTTTCCATTATTTTCCAAGTGGAAATGTTCACCAGGACTAATAGAGGGATGAATCTCCCCAGCAGGCATACAAAACTTTCAAGGGTTTCCAACACTTCCTCACTCTACTCAAAGTTTTGGCTTTATACATACCCTAAGCATGTTAGAGTCTCGGTTGCCAGACTATTCATCTTCCAAATAATTTTTATGTGCATTTAGAGTATTTTATTGATTTGTAGACCTCCAAAAGCCCTGGGACTGCTGCTAGGCTCCACCATCTTGAATGTGATGTCAGCAGCCCCATCAGACTCAGAGATGTGACTCAAGTGACATTCTCCTTTGCTTCTTCCACAGCTCCTAAATAAAAAAGGTTATGTAGAAAGGGGAGGGTCAGAGGAGCTGGGCCAGCAGAAACCGTAATCAGACACTCCCAGAAGAGGCGAGGGCTAGGGCATGCAAGGAGGGAGGGGGCTGTGCTAGTGAATTAATTCTTTCTAAAGTAATCTTATTTATTAGCAAGTTCAGTGGCTAATTGCAAGTCAACAACAATAGTTTATGGAAAGAAAAAAACACTAAATGTCATCATTTTAAGCATTAGAGTTTTCCTATGTTTTCACTTGCAATTTTTAAGTTGGTGACAGGGTTTCTTCCACCACATTCCTTGATATCCATATAATATACAATTTGCCCAATAATGAAAACATGGACCAAAAATAAAAATTTATAAATTAACCACTTTAACACTGCTCACTGTGCTGCTACTGCGGCAAAGTGGCTCGTTATCGTCTGGCGACGTAGACCTACGTCACCAGACATTCCCCTCTCTCGGCGGCGCGCGCGCGCCGCCGGAGGCTCGCTCCCGCTGTATTCAGTCACAGCGGGAGTCGGGCCAGGGGAAGAGAGGCGGTGATCACCGCTGCTCTTCCCCGATCGTCGGGGTTCGAGTGTGGAGATCCGCCCGCTTGTGTAAACAAAGCAGGCGGATCTCCTAAGTGACAGGCAGGGTTCAGCATAGCTGAACCTGCGATCTGTGCCTATGTCACATAGTCCCCTCCCCCCACACACGTTAGTAAGCACCAGGCATACATTAAATAAAAGGGGGAGGGAAGTGATTGGCGCTGCCTGGTGGGATGTTATGGGAATGTATATGTAGGATACTATACTTCTAGTAAGATATCCTATAGGGACATGTGTAGTAAATTGATATTGAAAACAGTGAATCATCAACTTATAATCTGATAAATGGCAAACCTGTGTAAAACCAAAGTGGGTCTATGTATAAAAAATAATATAATAAAACCCTATATACATAACATCAATAAATACATTTCATACGTACAATAATGTGCAAAGAGAAGTGCAAAGAGTGAATCAAAAAGTGAAGTGCTAAAAAAATAAATAAAATTAATCCAATGAAATCCGGTGGTAAATATGTGACCATAAAATAACAATAGGTAGGTATGCTATAAAAATTCTTAATAAATATAAGTAAAGTAATAAATAACGTATATATGACCCTAAAAATGACAATCGATGGGTATGCTCTTAAAGTGCCAGTAAATACGAGTAGAAAAAAAATGAATAAATAATTCTCAATAAATAAATAAATAGGTGCAAACGGTGCAAAAAGTGAACCAATTAATTGGTGAAAATATCCGTGCCGAACTAGCGGTACATAAATGAAAAAATGCAGACTAAAAAGTCAATACAAATAATCCCACAAATAAATCCAAGTAAATGTGCCGTCTCAGTGGTTTAAAAAGTCCAAAAAAAAGTCCTAAATAGGTGAAGTCGATATATGGTGGATTTGTAGTGCTCTTTTCTCTATGCCCAAGGTATAGTGGGTGGGCAGAAGGAAGAAGTGTTCCCCTGAGCCTGGGGTCCTGCGCTTACCAGATTCCCTTACCCCTACAGGGGTAAACAGCGGGTCGATTATTAGGGGATCGCTCCCACACACTGGCAATCCACTGAACCCGAGGCTTGGGACGCACATCCGGCGGTTGGTTCGCACGCTACTTTCTGGGGTGCACCGCAAGAGAGGAGGTTGCGGCTCCTATGCCAGACGGGCATATCTTTGCATTTTATACCTTGTGAGTACATGTCTTTTTTATATAATAAAGCTGTTCTGTGAAACAATTTTACACTATTGGAGGCTCCTTCCCTTTTTCTCCTACATACCCGGGCACTGTACTGGATTCCTATTTTTTACCTATTGAGCTGACATCTGCACTACTACCACGGAGTGATACCAAGGCCATAGGAGATCCTGATTGCCAGTGTGTGGGAGCGATCCCCTCAGGGGCGTAACTACAGGGGTTGCAGGGGTTGCAATCGCTACTGGGCCCCATGCTCCAGGGGGCCCGGTAGCAAACCAGTGGGTAAACTTCCAGGATTGCAAAGGTCACACTTGCGACCGGGCCCTGGCATTGCACCACTGTGGGGAGGCCCCAAGATTGCAGGAAGGGGGCCCACTGCAGAACTTGTGAAAGAATCCTGCTGCGGGACCATAATAAAAGGCCATGCAACGAGTGTAAAGAGCCCCAGGATTAGTGGGAAGAGCCCTGGGCTTGAAGGTAAGGGCCCTGGCCAGGGGTCTGGGGGGCCCTTCATGGTTTCTTGCATCAGGGCCCTGAAGGTTCTAGTTACGCCTCTGGATCCCCTAATAATCGACCCGCTGTTTACCCCTGTAGGGGTAAGGGAATCTGGTAAGCGCAGGACCCCAGGCTCAGGGGAACACTTCTTCCTTCTGCCCACCCACTATACCTTGGGCATAGAGAAAAGAGCACTACAAATCCACCATATATCGACTTCACCTATTTAGGACTTTTTTTTGGACTTTTTAAACCACTGAGACGGCACATTTACTTGGATTTATTTGTGGGATTATTTGTATTGACTTTTTAGTCTGCATTTTTTCATTTATGTACCGCTAGTTCGGCACGGATATTTTCACCAATTAATTGGTTCACTTTTTGCACCGTTTGCACCTATTTATTTATTTATTGAGAATTATTTATTCATTTTTTTTCTACTCGTATTTACTGGCACTTTAAGAGCATACCCATCGATTGTCATTTTTAGGGTCATATATACGTTATTTATTACTTTACTTATATTTATTAAGAATTTTTATAGCATACCTACCTATTGTTATTTTATGGTCACATATTTACCACCGGATTTCATTGGATTAATTTTATTTATTTTTTTAGCACTTCACTTTTTGATTCACTCTTTGCACTTCTCTTTGCACATTATTGTACGTATGAAATGTATTTATTGATGTTATGTATATAGGGTTTTATTATATTATTTTTTATACATAGACCCACTTTGGTTTTACACAGGTTTGCCATTTATCAGATTATAAGTTGATGATTCACTGTTTTCAATATCAATTTACTACACATGTCCCTATAGGATATCTTACTAGAAGCATAGTATCCTACATATACATTCCCATAACATCCCACCAGGCAGCGCCAATCACTTCCCTCCCCCTTTTATTTCTTCAAGTGCTCCCCTTCTAGGGTCGCATTTTTGAAGTGGGCAGCAGCTAGGTGCGGTGTTCTATTGTACATATATACCCCTCATCCTAAGCGCGGAACTACATACACCCTACCAGGCATACATTAACCCCTTGATCACCAATAAAAGTTAACCCCTTCCCTGCCAGTGTCATTTTTACAGTAACAGTGCATATTTATAGCACTGATTATTGTAGTAATGTCACTGGTACCCCCCAGTCAGTCAAGGGTCCGATCTGTCCGCCGCAATGTCGCAGTCCCACAAAATAAATCGCAGATCGCCGCCATTACTCGTTAAAAAAAAAACAATAAAAATGACATAAATTTCCCGTAGTTAGTAAACGCGATAACTTTTGCGCAAACCAATCAAAATACGCTTATTGCGATTTTGTTTTTTTTTTTACCAAACATATGTAGCAGAAAATAAATTGGCCTAAAATGTTAAAAAATTTAGATTTTTACATTTTTTTGGGGGGAATTTCATATAAAAAATGTGAAAAATATTGTTATTTTTTAAAAATTGTCGCTCTTTTTTTGTTTATAGCGCAAAAAGTAAAAATCGCACAGGTGATCAAATACCACCAAAAGAAAGCTCTGTTTGTGGGGGAAAAAAGGAAGTCAATTTAATTTGGGTAGAGCGTCGCACGACCACGCAATTGTCCGTTAAAATAACGCAGTGCCGAATCGCAAAATATGGCCTGGTCAAGAATGGGGTAAAATCTTCCGGTCTTAAAGCGGTTAAAAATACGCTCATTGAGAATTTTTTTGTCAAAGACATGTAGCTAAATACATTTTGGCCTAAATATATGACAAAAATTGAATATATTGGATATTTTTTAACTGTCAAAGTAGAAAAATATTGTTATTTTTTCAAAATTGTCGCAGTTTTTTTATTAATATCGCAAAAAATAAAAATCACAGAGGTGATCAAATACCACCAAAAGAAAGCTCTGTTTGTGAGAGAAAAAGGACGTAAATTTCGTTTTGGTACAGCGTTGCATGACCGCGCAATTATCAGTTAAATTCGCACAGTGCCGAATCGCAAAAAGTGGCACAGACGTAAAACAGCAAAATCCTCCGGTGGTAAAGTGGTTAATCAAAAAGTTGCAAATAATAACTTTTGAACATGAATACACTCTTTAAATAACCATAGTTTCCCGTTAATCTGGGGTCTCAGAAGAAGTACCTACAACATATAATAAAATGAATAGGGTAGCAGAGAGATGGAGTAAGTGGTGCATGGTTTTCAGCATTTTATTTGTTTCATCCATAATAGTTTAGGCCTTCCCATATTTCAGACACTGAGGAAGGTATTTTATTAAATATGTCACTTTTGCAGCTTTGTTGCGCCCCCTCACCAGTTGTTCACTTACCTTAATTCTAGAACTGAGGCCTAACTGGTGTTTTAAGGATGTTGGACAAAACCTTTCCAGGGCTTTCCAGGGGGTGTAGATAAGTGGGGGGGGGGGGGGTTAGGGAATCCAATACCCCCACCCCAGAGCATCTGTGGTGCAGTTAAAAAAAACAAATAGATTTCAAGTCACTACTTACCAACCAGCCAGCAACCAACCAAATTGAACTGTCTAACAGTATGCGTTAAAAACAGGGGTTTAGTTGCACACATTTGCAAATACATGCGTAAGCTGCAGGCCCCGGCAAGGCACCCTGTGATTTGCAGTCCCTAACTCTACAATTTAAATTTAAAGAGTCTCTACAATGAGAGCATCTGTGGTGCAGTGCAGCAGCTAGTGCTAACAGCTGTGCATGGCATAAAAAGGGGGAAATAGACCAAAATTATAGATCCTCAGTATTTATTGTCCATGGGAACTAAGCAGGGCTGTAGATCATTTTTTCCTGGAGTGTCAGCCTTTGGGACCAAGAAGAAAAACAACAGGTAGTGCAGGCAAAGGAAGAGACACTCTTAGGCTGCTTTTACCAGGCTTCAGTTAACTGACCCAGCTAAGGGAGGACTTTGCTTCAATCCTATACATGGACTGAAATTTGGCTGGTTCAGCAGGGACCAGTCAAGGTTTGATCCATGTATGGGCAGGCTAATTTTACCCAAGTGGATCCATTGATTGACTTGGGTACAACCAGCCTGTTTTCTTATATTCAATTACTGCTGGTGGCCATAGCTTCTAGCAGTAATTATTTAGTTCTGCCAGCTAGGAAGGATCCCAGCATCCCCCCACCGGGAGAACACAGTAGTGTTGTTGGAGGCATTCCCCCATCAACGTTAATCTGTGGTGGAAATAAAGGAAATCGAATCATCCATTGGCTGTACTTACTGACCTGGCTTGATAAGTATGTTTTTATGGAGCTGTACTGTGGGGGGGTTTGGGGTGGGAACTGTGTGAGGTGGAGCTGGGCTGTGGGAGAGAATCTATACTAATGGGAGACTGTACTCGGGGGGGGATTTTGCCTGGGGAGGGAGGTGATTTTTGTTGTCTACCGACCTGTGCATTATGTTCTCCTGACCCCTGTGCTCTGTACGTTATGCATTCTTAACCCCAGCACTCCTGTACTCCAGTGCTGTATTTTGGCCTAGGCCAACAAGGCCCAGGCCTAGGGCGGCACTTTGCAGGGGGGCAGCAAAAAAGCAGCCCCCCCTCCACCTGAGACTCTATTGGCCTCTGGTTCTCTCACCCCTCTCTCTCACTCACCCCTCTCTCTCCCGCTCACCCCCCCTCTCTCTCTCTCACCCCCCCTCTCTCTCTCTCATCCCCCCTCTCTCTCACTCTCACCCCCCCCTCTCTCTCCCTCCTTTACCCACCCCCATCTCTCTCTCTCTCTCACAACCCCCCCCCCCTCTCGTGAGATCTCAGGGGTCCATGCTGGGACTTGACTTCAATTTTGGAGGGAGTCACATCCCTTAAGGAAGGAGTGGGGCAAATTTATTTCGGAGGGGGAGGGGGGCGCCCGATTTTAGTCTTGCCTAGGGCAGCACAAAACCAAAATACATCACTGCTGTACTCTGTGTATTACATATTTGTCCCCTGTACTCTGCAGTATGTGATATGCATTAAAAGTTTAAAAAGGGTGCACTGATAAATGTAAATATAAATGAGCTGCAACCAAAGATCCAAATACCCGATTTGGAAAATATGAATGAAAAAATAAAAATAGTCAGGTGCGCTAAACACAAATGATATCACTATTGCGTGATATGAACCACAAATGTAACAACCTGTGATACTGATAATACAATATAACAATTAGTCAGGAAGAGGAACTGAAGTCATGGACCAGCACTGAAAACTGCAAAATTCTGCTGACTGCCCTGAACCAGATAGCCAAGAGCCAGTCACCACCATTGCAAGACCCTCGTTTGCATATTAGAATACCTGGGACCAAGTTAAAGGAGCAAAGAATGCTACATAAGATCACCCACAAGTAACCCGAGCACTGATCCACTGTGACAGACGGGGAAGACCCTTAAAGGGGCAGATATATGCTTCAGATATCCATCTGGTAAGAGGCTATTTTGGTATCTCTTCCACGGAGTGTGAAGAAGCGCACTATCCCTCTCACTACACAGGGAGTCACCACTCTTGGGGGTGGCTGTTTTTGCCCTTATATTTCCACCTGCTGGTAAGAAGTAAATCCTGAAGGTGGTGGGATTCACGATACAAGAATCAGACACATTTTTGTTTTGGAATATTGACCATGTAATTTCATTTCATCACTTGAAGTCATCAGTGTTTTTCATTTATCCAGAATCTTAGGGTTTTGGAAATTTAATTTGGGACACCATTCTTTGGACTTGTATTATACCCCTTTTTGGGGTATTTCATGTTCATAATAACACATTGGTTAGTGGGAATCACCAGAGTCAATATTTTGTCAAATTGTGATATCAGTGCACATTGTGTTATTGGATTTATTGGTTGTCACCACACCCTTTTGGTGGTATTTCACAGTCACTATTTTTTATTGTCTGTGGGTAGCACCACTGTCACACTAATTGTTATATTGTATTATCAGTATCACAGGTTGTTACATTTGTGGTTCATATCACGCAATAGTGATATTATTTGTGTTTAGCGCACCAAACTATTTTTATTTTTTCATGTGATATGCATTCCTGCCTCCTGCGCTCTGTGTCTAAAGAACTTCTTACTCCTGTGCTCTGTGTCTAAACCACTTCTTGCTCCTGCGCTCTGTGTCTAAAGCACTTCTTACTCCTGTGCTCTGTGTCTAAAGCACTTCTTACTCCTGTGCTCTGTGTCTAAAGCACTTCTTACTCCTGTGCTCTGTGTCTAAAACACTTCTTACTCCTGTGCTCTGTGTCTAAAACACTTCTTACTCCTGTGCTCTGTGTCTAAAGCACGTCTTACTCCTGCGCTCTGTGTCTAAAGCACTTCTTACTCCTGCGCTCTGTGTTTAAAGCACTTCTTACTCCTGTGCTCTGTGTCTAAAGCACTTCTTACTCCTGTGCTCTGTGTCTAAAGCACGTCTTACTCCTGTGCTCTGTGTCTAAAGCACTTCTTACTCCTGTGCTCTGTGTCTAAAGCACTTCTTACTCCTGTGCTCTGTGTCTAAAGCACTTTTTACTCCTGTGCTCTGTGTCTAAAGCACTTCTTACTCCTGTGCTCTGTGTCTAAAGCACTTCTTACTCCTGTGCTTTGTGTCGAAAGCACTTCTTACTCCTGTGCTCTGTGTCTAAAGCACTTCTTACTCCTGTGCTCTGTGTCTAAAGCACTTCTTACTCCTGTGCTCTGTGTCTAAAGCACTTCTTACTCCTGTGCTCTGTGTCTAAAGCACTTCTTACTCCTGTGCTTTGTGTCTAAAACACTTCTTACTCCTGCGCTCTATGTCTAAAGCACTTCTTACTCCTGTGCTCTGTGTCTAAAGCACTTCTTACTCCTATGCTCTGTGTCTAAAGCACTTCTTACTCCTGTGCTCTGTGTGTGTCTAAAGCACTTCTTACTCCTGTGCTCTGTGTCTAAAGCACTTCTTACTCCTGTGCTTTGTGTCTAAAGCACTTCTTACTCCTGTGCTCTGTGTCTAAAGCACTTCTTACTCCTGTGCTTTGTGTCTAAAGCACTTCTTACTCCTGCGCTCTATGTCTAAAGCACTTCTTACTCCTGTGCTCTGTGTCTAAAGCACTTCTTACTCCTGTGCTCTGTGTCTAAAGCACTTCTTACTCCTGTGCTCTGTGTCTAAAGCACTTCTTACTCCTGTGCTCTGTGTCTAAAGCACTTCTTACTCCTGTGCTCTGTGTCTAAAGCACTTCTTACTCCTGTGCTCTGTGTCTAAAGCACTTCTTACTCCTGTGCTCTGTGTCTAAAGCACTTCTTACTCCTGTGCTCTGTGTCTAAAGCACTTCTTACTCCTGTGCTCTGTGTCTAAAGCACTTCTTACTCCTGCGCTCTATGTCTAAAGCACTTCTTACTCCTGTGCTCTGTGTCTAAAGCACTTCTTACTCCTGTGCTCTGTGTCTAAAGCACTTCTTACTCCTGTGCTCTGTGTCTAAAGCACTTCTTACTCCTGTGCTCTGTGTCTAAAGCACTTCTTACTCCTGTGCTCTGTGTCTAAAGCACTTCTTACTCCTGTGCTCTGTGTCTAAAGCACTTCTTACTCCTGCTCTCTGTGTCTAAAGCACTTCTTACTCCTGTGCTTTGTGTCTAAAGCACTTCTTACTCCTGCGCTCTGTGTCTAAAGCACTTCTTACTCCTGCGCTCTGTGTCTAAAGCACTTCTTACTCCTGTGCTCTGTGTCTAAAGCACTTCTTACTCCTGTGCTCTGTGTCTAAAGCACTTCTTACTCCTGTGCTCTGTGTCTAAAGCACTTCTTACTCCTGTGCTCTTTGTCTAAAGCACTTCTTACTCCTGTGCTCTGTGCAATATGCTCTCAAGTTTTGGGCCCACCCCACTGTTGGCACATTATTGCCACATGTACAATTTGCTGCAGTGTGCACTGCCTATTGTTTCCCCTCCCAGGAAAAAAGAAATATCTATGGCCCCATAGATAACTTAGTCCCCATGGATGTGAAATTCTGAAGATCTTAATTTTTGGTCTATTTCTTATTTTAAACCAAAAGGGGTGCAATGAGAGATAAGTAAGCGACTAGGGAGAGGAGTTTAGTTTAGGAGGTCAATTCAGTGATAATTGTAGTTAAGGGTTTAAAATGAAAGAAGGTAATCCTCAGTGGGTGGGGGGACAAGGACTAACTAAAGATCCTGTCCCTGCTTCTGAGTGGGCAGGGCAAAGACCCCATAGATATATCAAAAGATGTTTAGAAAATGTGGTCATACTATTCAGGGCAAAACAGCAATGTAGCATGGGAAAAATTGTAGATTTAAATATTTTTCAGATGTGGAGTAGCAATTATTATGGCTTGGTTTATCATTTGGAACTGGAGTTCCCCTTTAATAATGTTCCTGTCACCCAGTGCTCTGTACAGTATATTTTGCTTCATAAACCCTTACAACCATTTCTAACTGATTCAACCCTGTTTCCTGCCTTGTGGTTCTTCCTTTCTCCGCCTAGATTTTTAGTTTCCTTTAGGGTTTGTGCAAGAAAATACAGAAGATGTTCTTGAAAGATAGGAATTGATCTTCTTAACAGTAAATGAGGTTAAACTGAAACTGTTTGCAGTCCTGTGTGAGTGACTCACTGGGGTTGATTTACTAAAACTGCAGATTGCAACATCTGCTGCAGCTGTACATAGAAACCAATCAGCTTCTAACTTCAGCTTGTTCAATTTAACCACTTTACAACCGGAGGATTTTGCTGTCTTCCGTCCAGGCCACTTTTTGCGATTCGGCGCTGTGCGACTTCAACTGACAATTGCGCGGTCGTGCGACGCCGTACCCAAACGAAATTTACGTCCTTTTTTTCCCACAAACAGAGCTTTCTTTTGGTGGTATTTGATCACCTGTGCGATTTTTACTTTTTGCGCTATAAACAAAAAAAGAGCGTTTATTTTGAAAAAATAACAATATTTTTCACATTTTTTTATATGAAATTCCCCCCAAAAAAGATGTAAAAACCAATTTTTTTAAAAGTTTTTGGCCAATTTGTTTTATGCTACATATGTTTGGTAAAAAAAATCGCAATAAGCGTATTTTGATTGGTTTGCGCAAAAGTTATTGCGTTTACTAACAAAGGGAAAGATTTCTGTCATTTTTGGTGTTTTTTTTTTAACGCGTAATGGCGGCGATCTGCGATTTTTTTTTGCGGGACTGCGACATTGCGGCGGACAGACCGGACCCCTGACTGACATTTTTGACACTTTTGGGGGTACCAGTGACATTACTGCAGTAATCAGTGCTATATATATGCACTGTTACTGTAAAAATGACACTGGCAGGGAAGGGGTTAATTTTATTGGAGAGGGAGGGGTTAATGTATGCCTGGTGCTTACTGACGTGTAGGGGGGGAGGTGACTATGTGATTCATGGACAGATCGGATGTCCAGCTATGCTGAACAGTCCGATCTGTCACTCCCTGTCACTATGGAGATCCGCCCGCTGTGTTTACACACAGCGGGCGGATCTCCAGACTCGATCCCCGACGATCGGGTAAGAGCAGCGGCGATCGCCGCTGCTCCTCCCCTGGCCCGACTCCCGCTGTGAATGAAAACAGCGGGAGCGAGCCTCCGGCGGCGCGCAAGCGCCGCCCAGAAGGGGAGGAGTCCAGTCACGTTAATACTACGTGGCTGGACGGGAACGAGCCACTCTGCCGCAGTAGTATTACTGTGAGCGGTTGCAGAGTGGTTAACTTTGCCAAAAAAAAAAAAAAAAGAATGGAAGCTGATTGTGTTTTTTTTTTTACAGAACTGCATCAGATTTTGCACTCTTCAGATTTAGTAAATAAGCCCACTGTCTTGTTGACCAACCAAGTATTGTGATATGATTGCAAACGCACATTTATCAAACTAATCAGGAGGGGAAGGGTGTCTCTGACAGTGAACAGTGATCATAACCTGCCAAAGCAGCTGTTTTCGCAATCCCATCCATGAGCAATATACTGTAAAGCTAACTTATCAGAATTTTGTAAAGTCCCAGTTTTACTATCTCCTGAAAGTTTGACACCATAAAGAGGGGGGGCCCCTGTACCCCTGAGAAGCATTGGTTTGTTCAAACCTTTAATCAATAAATGGACTTTAACACTGGTCCAGTGCTTTTTTTTCTTGATAGTTTATATCTTTCTTGAATGCTACCTAGTTGCCTTTTGGTTTGAGAATCGGTCATTTTTTTTCAAGGCCTTTATAGTAGAAGACCAAGTATTCTAGCCCACAGAACCTAAAAAAATATTCAAGGCCTTTATAATAAAAGACCAACTATTCTAGCCCACAGACAGAGTTGTATAAAGTACTCGAAACCCATACTTGAGTAAAAGTACAAGTGCTCGATCAAAAAGTGACTTGAGTAAAAGTACAAGTGCTCGATCAAAAAGTGACTTGAGTAGAAGTGGAAGTGCTCGATCAAAAAGTGACTTGAGTAGAAGTACTAAAGTATTCGACATTTTTTGTACTTAAGTATTGCAAGTAGTTTTTTTTTTTTTTAATTTTGCTACTCAAGTACTGAAAGTAAAAGTACAAGTACTGTGTTATGTAGTTATTAAAGAAAGAAGCCAAAAGTTTGAACATCATATTGTTTTTTATTATTTCAAATGCAGTTTTTATTTATACATACAGTAGCATTTATTTTCGTATGCGCTGATAACACCCATGTTTTGAACTTCATGAAACCTGCCATCTACTGTTCTGGCAGTGGTAATTTTTATAATAGTAGCGAGTAACTATGCAGCACGAAAAAAAAAAAAAAAATATCGGAGTAGAAGTATTGAAATCATTGAAAAAATGTAGTGAAGTGGAAGTAGGAGAAAAAAATTCTACTCTAGGAAAGTACAGATACCGCCTTTCGGTACTTAAGTACAGTAGGGAAGTAGTTCTACTTAGTTACTATACATCTCTGCCCAAAGAACCTAAAAAATCATCACTGATCCCTAGACAGCTCTCAAAAATACAAGGTCTATCACAGGTGCCTTTTGGTTTGAGACTCATTAATTTTTTTTTTCAAGGCCTTTATAGTAGAAGACCAAGCATTCTAGCCCACAGAACCTAAAAAAAAAAAAACATTCAAGGCCTTTATAATAGAAGAGCAAGCATTCTAGCCCACAGAACCTAAAAAACATCACAGATCCTGGACAGCTCTCAAAAATACAAGGTCCATCACAGGGCCCTTGATGGATGAGAAAGTTTGTAGAGGTTCTACAGGACTTCATCAGCAACTTAGGCCAGGGAACTGAGCACCCTTGACATGATTTCAAAGGTAGATCAATTCATTTTCCAGACTTTAAGTTCAGAAAGAAAGTTTTAAACTTGATGAAGGTGGGTCCTTTAGAACACACAAAACACATTGGCCATATCTTATGCAAACATCTTTTAAAGAATAAATAATTTATGGACTTTAAAAATTGTTTGGCGCTCTTCGTCCTACGTTTATTGGTTGAACTAGATGGACTTGTGTCTTTTTTCACCCTAAATAATTCTGTAACTACAAACTATGTATATAAAGTAAGAAAGTAAATGTTTATAAGTTTCCCTACTACATTGAAAAGTTTCAGAACATTTTCTTTGGAATGACTCTTTATTTAAGCCTCCAGAAACAGTATTCACTATGCATGCTATGGGGCTACTGAGCACAGCCTACATGGTTAGAGTGGCTTTCAAAGCCATCTATTCAGAGTACATACCTTTCAACTTTATAAAATGAAAGAGAGACACTTTTTAATGCAAATAGTTAAGGCAAAGGAGACACCACTGTCATGCCCAGTAACTTAACCACTTAAGCCCCGGAAGATTTTACCCCCTTCCTGACCAGGGCCTATTTTGCGATTCGGCACTGCGTGAATTTACCGGACAATTGCGCGGTCGTGCGATGCTGTACCCCAACTAATTTGACGTCCTTTTTTTCCCACAAACAGAGCTTTCTTTTGGTGGTATTTGATCACCTGTGCCATTTTTACTTTTTGCGCTATAAACAAAAAAAGAGCGTCAATTTCGCAAAAATAACAATATTTTTCACATTTTTTTTATATGAAATTCCCAAAAAAAAATGTAAAAATCAAAATTTTTTTAACATTTTAGGCCAATTTGTTTTCAGCTACATATGTTTGGTAAAAAAAATTGCAAAAAGCGTATTTTGATTGGTTTGCGCAAACGTTATTGCGTTTACTAAGTGAAAGATTTTTGTCATTTTTGTTGTTTTTTTTTAACGCGTAATGGCGGCGATCTGCGTTTTTTTTTGTGGTACTGCGACATTGCGGCGGACAGATCGGACCCTTGACTGACATTTTTGACATTTTGGGGTTACCAGTGACATTACTGCAGTAATCAGTGCTATACATATGCACTGTTACTGTAAAATGACACTGGCAGGGAAGGGGTTAACTTTTTTGAGAGGGAGGGGTTATGTGTGTCCCTAGGGGCGTGATTCTAACTGTGATTGGCTGTGGCTTGAGGTGTAGGAACAGTGATCAACGGTCCTACATAGTAGAACCGTATGATCACCATTCATACACAGGGGAGAATGACAGGAGGCTTGTTTACATTAGCCGCCTGCCTTTCTCCCTCTCCACCCGACGATCGCGAGTGACCAGCGGACATCGGGTCCGCCGGTCACACGTGCGGGGGGGTCAGTGACCGCGCGGGAGCGCGCCCGCTCCCTAGACCCTCACAGGCTAGCGACGTAGCCCTACGTCGCTCTGCCTGTGAGGGGCTGACTGCCGACGTAAATAGTTGTGCGGCAGTCGGCAAGTGGTTAAACCCTGAGGAGTTCATGCGCAAAATTATATTGAGTTCATCCCACTGATATTTGTTTATACGGCCTCATCTCTTTTCTAGTGGTGTTTAAAAAACACTTAAATCATTTATAGGCTGGATAAAAAGCCTAGTGCAAAATACAGTAAACATGTTTTGAAGTGAACATTTGTCTGGTATGACAGTGTCATGGGAGTGTAGAGGGCGCCTACATACACAAAGCCTACCCTGTCCAGATTCATCAGGTTTCCTGGTTGCTCTTTAGATTTTTTTGTTTCTGTTAGGAATGCTGTAACACTTGTTGGTGTAAGGAAAGAGTAATCTTACATAAGTCTGTAATTTAAGTTGCAATGACAGTTCAGTGCTTATATCCGTTTTATCTTGTGCCATCTTTACCCCTGTTGGTTGGCACTCATCCTTCTAATGATTGAATTGGCCAGTAAAACCTGTGTTGATGGCTTTATTGAAGTGATACGAATTGCCAGTCCCAAAAATGTCACTTGGGGGTGAAGACAAAGACTTAGCCCTTTGTAAACTTTGGCCAGAGCAACTTTGAGATTACACAAGGGTCATGCTCAACCTGTGAGCCGAGCTCTGGACTTTCCCCCTCCATGCCCTAATAACCACTAAGTTAATAATAGAAAAAAAAAAGAATCTAAAAGCCCAAACTGCTAATCTAAATCCATGGTCACATGATGCACCAAGTTCCTAATCTATCTTTCCTGCAGAGGAGGAGGGTCCTTCTTTGGCTGTCCATGTTACTGGCTGGGTGATTAGGACACCTTCTATTGGATGTCCAGCAGAGGGGTTCTCCCAGGATCCAGAAGACTGCAGAGAATTGACAAAACTGGGAAAGACTGTTCTAAATCCTTGTAAATCAATCAGCTATTAAAATGACATTAGCTTTGTTGCAGTCTTCGATAAACTGCAATCCATTTCCATTCACCTATGTGTCCCTAATATAAAAAGTAATTCTAACAATAATACAAACCCTAAAATTAACAATCCCTTACATCAGGGATCCTCAAACTACGGCCCTCCAGCTGTTGTGGAACTACACTTCCCATGAGGCATTGGAAAACTCTGACATTCACAGACATGACTAGGCAAGATGGGAAATGTAGTTCCTGAACAACTGGAGGGCCATAGTTTGAAAACCCCTGCTGCCGTACATGAACCCTTCAATCTTTACCTCCCTCGAAACAAATTTCAGTCCACCCAAAAATAAAATGTATACGGTATATTTCAGTGTTTGTTGAATGCTGGAAAGTTAAGCCACTTAGCAGTTTCTTCTATCTCATGGGGATTGCTGCTCTTTGCTGAGTTCCCAGCTATGCACATTCCCTGTGTTGGATATTAGGGATTCCCATCATCCTTGCTGGGAATGTCCAGCATTGGAGTCTTCCATGGATCCAGAAGACTGCAGAGAATTGGCAATTACTCAAACTTAGAATGACTGTTCTAAATCGAATGTAAATTGATCGGCTATTAAAGTTCAGTCCACCCACAAAATACATATATACAGTATTTTTCAGTGTTTGGTGGATGCTGGGGAGTTAAATCCACTTGCAGTTTCTTCTATCTCTTGGGGATTGGTAAATTCTCAGTGCTGAGTTCCCAGCTATGCACACTTTTTGTGCTTATTATAAGGGATTCCCATCATCCTTGCTGGGTTTTTATCATTATTTTTTATTATAGCAAATGTAACAGAAGCTGGACCATACAGAGGTGGGCAAAAAAATACCCAGAATTCCCAGGAGGACAGTTGGAAATAATTGGAATGAATGTGAGAGCAGGTAGCAGTGGTGGAAACAACAAAAAGCCAGGCATTATAAAAATATGCCATGTCCATTATATCTAATTAATAGGCATATTTTCATTTTGGATTGGACCATACTTCAATCTTTGCCATTTAAACTGTTTCCTCTACTGCAGAGATCTTCGTTTCCCCGAAACCATTTCGGAACAAGGGCTCCACATTTTCCGCATTGAAAAAATGAAGCTGATCTCGGTGCCAGTGGAGAGTCGAGGTGTATTTCACTCTGGGGACACCTACCTGCTGGTCCTCAATTCACCTGAAGGCAACAGCATCTATGTCTGGAATGGTAAGGCTCTGAGAGACGGAGTAAGGGAAAATGGGAAGAATGTGCATAATGCTTGCTTTCAGGCTCCGTTCACATGTCAGCGTATGGATCGCGGGCAAAACCGCCGTGGTTCCGCCCGCGATCCGGAGATTATTGCAAATCGCGGGACGCCGGCAGGCGGAAATCGCGGCAACATCGCTCAGCGTTTGGGGGGCTATTGCAAATCAACGGGCAACGCACAGGCGTCCCGCGATTTGCAATAATCTCCGGATCGCGGGCGGAACCGCGGCGGTTCTGCCCGCGATCCATACGCTGACATGTGAACGGAGCCTTAAGGTCACAGCTTAACAAATGATACATTACAAATGTTTCAATAATGAATCTTCTTCTTGGCTATAGCCAACAATTGGAGCCTTTCTTTAGATTTCTTTGAAAGTGTATTTCTGCTAGGTTTTTCATGAACATGCCACGTGGGAAAAGCACAAACAAGGCACCTAAAGTATAACTATAGACAAAACTTTTTTTTACATTTTGGATAGAGTAAGGGAGAGTTAAAAACCCTGAGATTTACCTTCACTTCCTGTCCTATAGCCAAACAGGAAGTGAGAGGAAATCCCTACAAATTAAGGGAATTCTTGGGACCCCCAAGTCACCAGAACTAGCATCTTCATTGGAAAATGTCCCCTCTATTACTTTTCTGGGGACAACCCAAAACTTTCACTGATCATAGTAAACAGGACAAATAGAGAGGGTGAATCTCCTTAACGGGGGCACAGACAGCAATAAAAACTGATAGGAGTTCTAATCAATCTCCACTCTATTCAAATCTAAAAAAAGGTTTGCCTTTAGTTATACTTTAATGGTGTCTTGGCAAGCCACAGCCATTTTTCTTTCAACAAATTTGCTTTAAGATACGGTGATTTGTAGTGTAACATTTATGAAAGTAGCTCCTTTTTTACTATTTTTGTTTGTATAGATAATCTTTGTGCGTGTTTAATATTTCATGGTAGGATAATCACATGTGCAGGGCCGGATTAAGAGCATCATGGGCTTGGTGCTGAGGATTTTGAAGGGCCTTAAGGGCCGTGCCTTGGCATGCACCCAGAGGAGGAAGGGTGCAGCCATGCATGCCTAATTCAACATGGGATGCTGTCTCTGAAGCCCATAAACACATCCATGCATCGGCAACTGTCCCTCCTTGTCCGGCCTTCGTGCTGTGTGGGGAGGTTCTGAGGGTGCTGCCTGGGGAAGCGAGCATAGAAGCCAGACTTCTGTGTTTACAAGTGACAGAAGAGCGGTAACAGTGAATATGGCCAACCCGGGGCCTATATTAAGGTAGGGGCCTGGAGCTGCAGCTCCAATAGCCCCTACGTTAATCTGGCCCTGCACATGTGACACCTGTGACTTTCGTACTTTAAAGATTCATTATTGTTTGCCACTTATATATGTATATAATAAATATATATATTTTTATTGGAGAAAATATTTCATGTTTAGAGAACTTCTTTGTATTTTGGCAATTACTATTTGTAATGCCTTTTTTCTGCTATTATTAGAAAGGTGGCTGAATCGTTAATCACCTACATCAGGGGTGTCAAACACAATTTCATCGCGGGCCACATCAGCATTATGGTTGCCCTCAAAGGGCCGGTTATATCTGTAAGATTAGATGTCCAGAGAATCCCACACCCCCTTACAAGAGATATCAAGAGCTCCCCACCATCATAAGTCAAGAGTCACCCATTCTTCCTTATATTGCAATGCACCCCTTTACCTTGTGCTACTGCCAGGAAGAAGATGCGGGTGGATCCGGGAAGAAGAAAGTGCAAATTCTGGAGGAGGACCAGAGGAGGGCTGAAGTCAGCTTACAGAGTCTGCTGAATGCTGAGACCAGAGGAGGCAGAGACAAGGTGGTGTTGTGGCTGCACAGAGAGGTGCAAGATCTGTAGGAGGAGTTCTGAACGCCTCTCTGCTGCAGACTGCTGAGAAGGGGGGTGGGCAAAGATGAGCCTTTCTGCAGCAGCACAGAGAAGCACAGGATCTGGCAAAGGAGTTCTGTCCCCTCTGCTGTCGACTACTGAGACAAGGTGGGGCAGAGACAAGGGGTGTGCCCCAGCTACAGAAGAGGTGTGAGGGCCACATGAAATGGCCTGGGGGGCAATATTCGGCCCGCGGGCCTTGTGTTTGACACCTGTGACCTACATGCTGAGGTGTGACCTCATGCCACGTGCACACAGTAAAGCCAGCCATAGGTGGATTGAAATTTGTCTGGTTCAGTAGGGACCAGATGAATTTCGAGCCATGTTTTTTTTTTTGGCTCAATCAGTGCAGCCAGCAACAACAATAATTGTATTTTGACAGTGGGGAACTCTCCCTGCAGTCAGAATATAGTAGCTCCACGATAGGGATTCCCCCATCAACACCGAGTGTGTTGATGGGGAAAATAAAATCATTTTTTCCATTCAACCATTCAAAAATGCATCATCTATGGCCTGCCTAACGCAACCATGACTATTTGGGAGTAGCTACAGAGTTCTCTGTAGAAAATTCAACCAAACCTGATTTTATTTTTTTGGGTATAGTTTAGTTTTGAGTGAACTGTCATGAAAACGTTAGTATGTTCTGACATGCATAGTTACATAATTGTGGAGAAGTTTAAAGTAGGGTTAGGTTATAAAAAAATATCCCAAGCTTTGAACATCTCACGGAGCGCTGTTCAATCCACCATCTGAAAATGGAAAGAGTATGGCACAACAGCAAACCTACCAAGACATGGCCGTCCACCTAAACTGACAGGCAGGGCAAGAAGAGCATTAATCAGAGAAGCAGCAAAGAGGCCCCTGTTAACTCTGGAGAAGCTACAGAGATCCACAGCTCAGGTGGGAGAATCTGTCCACAGGACAACTATTATTCGTGCGCTCCACAAATCTGGTCTTTATGGAAGAGTGGCAAGAAAAAAAACATTGTTGAAAGAAAGCCCTAAGTACCGGTAGTCCCATTTGCAGTTTGCGAGAAGCCATGTGGTGGGCACAGTAAACATGCGGAAGAAGGTGCTCTGTTCAGATGAGACTAAAATTTAACTTTTTGGCCCAAAAGCAAAACCCTCAGCTTGACATGGCACTGCTCCCTAACCATAAGTGGCAGGAACACCAAACATGGGTAGCACGTTAAGGGGAAACAGGGCCACCTCTAGTAGAAATTTGAAGAAACCTCCACACCAAGTTTGGGGTCTCTGGCCCTACCGGAACCGTAAAAGTCTACTTTGAACTGGCGTAGCTTCCGGATAGTGATCCGGAGAAAGCTCCGGGGGGGGGGGGGGGGGGTCATTTGAATATGAATATTGAAGCTGTGGTCTGAAAACCGGTACCGATGGGGGTCTCCAATAGACTTTAACGGGGAAAGGTGCCACCTAAGTCGGTCAACTTTGGAGCACCTGTACAGCCGAACCATAGGCGACAGCCATCCCAAAAGTTTGGTGTCCCTGTAAATTATGGTTCGAAGCAGTGCCATGTCAAGCTGACCAAGATTTCCCATAGACAACAATGTTAAATGGCTTAGAGTGGGAAATGTCAATTTCACAGTAGCTAATGTATTTACATGCTCATGCGCTGTATCATTGGTTGTGGAATTTGACATGCAAATTTCTGAGTGCACTGACGTCAGCGCTGAAATAATTGATGACGTGCTGTGCATGCGCAGTGTGTGCAGATTTGCAGAAAAGCTGATGCCACGTCACAGGAAGTGATGTGGGTTCGACTTTCTGCCAGGTTCGAACATTTTGTCCAAACACCAGCGATTCTCTAACCGATAAAAGTGGTCCAAGCTGTGGATTTGCCGCTGGATTACTTTAAGAAGCGGTGGCAGGGGATGCCCCCTCCCTCCACTTTCAGGTGTTTCTGGGGCTTACCTGGATGATCAGTAGCCCCGAGAATCGATCCGGCGGTTGAGGCGGCTGGTAACAAAGATGAGCAGAGGAAAGATATCCTCCGCTCTTCTTTATAGTCTAGGTCGAAGGACCAGAGCGACGTCATGAAGTCCCTTCTGGTTTCCGCCCAATTTATACAAGGCCATTTTTTTCTTAAAGAATTAGATCAATGCTTTTTTTTTTTTTTTTTTTATCTTTTTGATCTAATTCTTTACATTGTAGAGGAGAAATATGGGGTCTTATTGACCCCAGATCTCTCTGTAAAGAGGACCTGTCACTGCATATGTGTGGTTGAAAACTAACACTGCACATTACCCTGAACACACCATCCCCTCCGGGAAAAATGGTGGAGGCAGCATCATGTTGCCTGGATGCTTTTCTTCAGCAGGGACAATGAAGCTGGTCAGGGTTGATGGGAAGACGGATGGAGCCAAATACAGGGCAATCTTAGAAGAAAACCTGTTAGTCTGCAAAAGACTTGAGACTGGGGCAGAGGTTCACCTTCCAGCTGGACAACGACCCTAAACATACAGCCAGAGCTACAATTGAATTATTTAGATCAAATCATATTCATGTGTTAAGTAGGGTACACGATAAAAGAAAATCGGACAAACATTTTTGTCCTAGGAATGATCGTACGATTTTCTGATAGTGTGTACACAACTTTTAGCATCCGATTTAATCCACCGAATGAAAAAAACAGAAGGGACCAACTCAAAAATCTTTTTCACCTGTCAACAACACTACCAATTTTCTTTTAAGAATGCCCAGTCAAAGTCCAGACCTAAATCCAATTAAGAATCTGTGGCAAGACATGAAAATTGTTCACAGATGCTCTTCATCCAATCTGACAGCTTGAGCAATTTTGCAAAGAAGAGTGGGCAAAAATTTTACTCTAGATGTGCAAAGCTGGTAGAGACATACCCAAAAAGACTTGCAGTTGTAATTGCAGCAAAAGGTGGTTCTACAAAGTATTTACTGAATACAGATGCATGCCACACCTTTCACATATCTATTTGTAACAAATTTTGAAAACCATTTCATCATTTTGCTTTCACTTTACAATTATTTGCCACTTTGTGTTGGTCTATCACATAAAATCCCAATAAAATACATTTACGTTTTTGGTTGTATCATGACAAAATGTGGACAATTTCAAGGAGTATGAATACTTTTTCAAGGCACTCTATGGGCATTAGTAATAAGCTAACCCTAGTCGGGGCATCTATGAACGGTACCATAATATTTTCTTATAATAGGCTTATACATTTTTGCCCTTTTAACTGTTCCTGCAGTGCCATTACTCCAGTCAATTTTCTGGTAGTTCAAATCCCCCATTTTTATCACCGTATCAGCCCTTGCAGCCCTTTCTATTAGTGAAAGTAGCTGAGTCTCCACCTCCTCATTGACACTGGGTAGCCTATATCACACCCCAATAATTATTACCTTTGTAGTAAGCACACCCATGTGCACTTCGACCCTTTAATGTTTCAGCCTCATCACACTCTCCATCAACTAGGTTCCCTTTGAGATCACATAGAGACAGACACCACCACCCCGTTTTACCCTGTCTTTCTGGGCATAGCCATGTTTATAGCCTAGTCATGTGAAGAATGAAGCCAAGATTCAGAAATACCAATTAAATCATAGTTCTCTGCATGCACCAAAGCTTCCAACTCACCTATTTTGCTTAGCAGACTTCTGGCATTGGTGAACAAACACTTTAATTCATTGTCAAATTTTATTGGGGAACTGGAGAAAGTGCAGAGAAGAGCAACCAAACTGATCAGAGGCATGGAGCTCAGCTATTAGAAAAGATTAGAGGAACTGTCCTTGTTCTCTCTTGAGAAGAGGAGATTAAGGGGGGATATGATTAACATGTATAAACAGTGGCAGCCGGTCTATAGGGGTTTGTGCTAGGGGGCCTGTACTGTGGGGTTTGTGCTAGGGGGTCTGTACTGTGGGGTTTGTGCTAGGGGGTTTGTGCTTGAGGGGTTTGTGCGGGGTTTGTGCTTGAAGGGTTTGTGCTGGGGGGGGTCTGTACTGTGGGGTTTGTGCCACTCTCAGTCAGTGTATCCCATAATAGGGTGTCTCTCACAGTATATCCCATAATAGGGCCCCTGCTCCCTATTATGGGATATACTAGTACTGATGGACCCCTTAATATGTGATATAATGGAAGAATTTGTTCACATAAGCAAAATACAGGGGACAAAATGGGTGGAGTCTATAAGGGGTGGGGCTTCTTAGAAATGGGAGGGGTCAAAATGGAAGGGCGGGGTCTTGCGCCCCACCATCTTAAAACTTCACCAGCCGCCACTGTGTATAAATACATACGGGGTCCATTTAGTGAACTTGGTGTTGAGTTATTCATTTTAAGGTCATCACAGAGGACAAGGGGGCACTCTTCACGTCTAGAGCAAAAAAGATTTTGTCTCCAAATAGGGAAAGGTTTTTTCACAGTAAGAGCTGTGAATATGTGGAATAGACTCCCTCCAGAGGTGGTTCTGACCAGCTTAGTAGATTGCTTTAAAAAAGGCCTGGATTCTTTCCTGGGTGTATATAATATAAATGGGTACTACTATTTATAGGTAAAGTTGATCCAGGGAATATCCGATTCCCTCTCGGGGGGAATCAGGAAGGAATTTTTTTCCCCTGCTGTAGCAAATTGGATCATGCTTTGCTGGGGTTTTTCGCCTTCCTCTGAATCAGCTGTGTGTATAGGATTCAGTATATGGGATTGTATGGTTGTGTTTTCTTTTTTGTTTTTTATTGGTTGAGTTAGATGAACTTTTGTATTTTTCAACCTGACTAACTATATAACATGTTGCACGCGTAAAATGTACTACTGCTCCACCACACTTCCTAACTCTTGGCTTTGTCCACATACAGGAAATGCAACAACGGTTGATGAAAAGGCAGCTGGAGCCATCTACAGCTCTCAGCTTCACATGTACATGGGTGAGAAGCCTACCCAGAACCATGAGACACAGGGACACGAAAGTGCAGAGTTCATGTCTTTATTCCCACGGGGGGTGACGTATTTGGTAAGTAAGCACCTTTGTTTGTTCAAGTATCTCTTGGGGTTTATTGAAGCTCAGTCTTCGGTGTGTCCCGATGTACTTTCAATAGATTGGATGTGTTTAAAGCAGTATTAAACCCAAAGACAAACCTTTATTAGTGTAACACCCTCCTAGGTAGGTGTGAGGATGAATGTAGAATAGTTTTTCATTTTTCTGTTTAACAGAGAAACAGCTAGGTACATTAAATTGCTGTCTGCTTAACAGAGAGAGGATATCAGCTAGTGTGGTCTGCTCAGTGTGCTCTGATGCTGCTCAAGCTGTCTTGAAGTTTTTAACTGTATTCTAGCAACTATGGAAATTGCTGAATAATAGGCAGAAACTATGCAGATGGGAGCATGACTATTCATACAGCCTGGACAAGGGAATGCCCCTCTGCATGCTTGGTGTCTGTATTTATATTCAAGGAGCACATGGGCTGGGGAGAGGCATTGCCTCCCCCAGCACTTGCTGCCATGTGGCCTCAGGAGGGCCTGAAGTCTGTGTGGCTGACCCTGGTTCTACCATAGCTGACATAGGGAGAATCTACAGTGCATCTGGTCTGGAATTGTGGAAAGAGAAGGCTGCCATTGGGGCTTCAGGAACCTTGTGAGTACAGACACCCTAAGAATCCTTAGACAGTTATCCTCTCTTGTGCTCTAAGGTAGCAGAGGGTCCACACAAAGAACACTGGCTAGTGTTCTTAGAGTTCTATCCAGGACTGTCCACTACAAATGGACATTGCTCAGTTCTGCTGCTGCTGCATCTACTGTGAAGAAGTCTTTATATGCCTTCTGCAAGGACTTCAGCCAAGTTTCACTAGGAAAGGAAATTAGAGTCCTCTGTGTGAATAGTTCAGTTTGGAAGTTTCCCACTATATCTCTTACCCTTTCCAACTCCATGCCCAAGAGGGTTAAGGCAGTGCTGGAAAATAATGGTGGCCACACAAAATATTGACACTTTGGGCCCAATTTGACCATTTTCACTTAGGGGTGTACTCACTTTTGTTGCCAGCAGTTTAGACATTAATGGCTGTGTGTTGAGTTATTTTGAGGGGACAGCAAATTTACACTGTTATACAAGCTGTACACTCACTACTTTGCATTGTAGCAAAGTGTCATTTCTTCAGTGTTGTCACAAAAAGATATAATAAAATATTTACAAAAAGGTGAGGGGTGTATGAGGAACAGCTGTGTTGGGTTAGGCCTGAAGTCTAATGCCTCGTACACACGCAACGATTATCGGCCGACCGATCGGCCGTCTTTTGTTCAGTGTTGTTTTGTTGGTTGAAATGTGCTCTAGACTTGCACTGGACTTTTGTTGGCCAACAAAAACCAACTTCAGAAGTGATGTCATGTGCTGGTTTACTTTCCGTGTGTTTTTTCTTCTCTGAGCATGCCCAGTCTTGCTCATCAGATTTTTGTCTGCCGAAATCTGTACTGACTGACGAAAAATCGGCCGTTGTGGTGACGGCCAACAAAAGTTTTATAGCATGCACACCAGATTTTTGCACGCCGATCGGACGTTGGCCGAAAATTCATGTGTGTACGAGGCATTAGGCCTAGCCATGTGCTTGAGGCTCTGCCAGAGAGAAGCTGTTTGTTGCCTGAAGGCATGAGGAAAGGGATGGAGTTCTGAGATGAAGTACCAGAGGTTACTCTTCTATGAGTCGGGGACTGTGGAGAGCCTGGAAAAGCATCAAGACGGACTCATCCCTGGAAACCCTACACAGTGCTTTGAGTTTTTGCTTGCTATAGGAGACAGCTGTGGCTACGTAGGTACAGAACGTGGGGATCAGGATTAGGCCCTTGTTCTGTATTTCTGTCTGCCTGGCTATTTTTGTCTTTGGAGTCTGCGGGTCTGTTTGCCTATTGTCCTAGGGTGTCCTGTGCCCTGACCTGCTCTCCCTCATTTTGTTGCTGTGGCACCCATGTTTTTCCTGCAACCATCCAGGCCCACCATGCCTAGGAACCAGAACCCCGAGGGGAAATGTCAGCCCTCCCTGATGCCGGGGGTCAGGGTGGCTCTACTCTCATTTTGGCTTTCTGTGTCCCATGCTGCTAAGACTCCCCCTACCCCCAACTTCCGATGCTTATGTCCCTTATGACTATTGCTAGATAAAACTGCTGGCAAATATGTGACAACAATAATTCAAAAGCTAGTAAAACAGTGCTGCCTTCAATCTGCTGAGATTGTTTTTCATGTTTTCCTGTACAGCCCCTTTAAGCCATTTTTTTCAGCCTTTCAATGTTACTTTGTATGCTTTTATCACAGGAAGGAGGGGTCTCCTCAGGTTTCCAGCGTGCAGAGAAGGACTCATTGACCCCTACCCACCATCTCTACCATGTCAGAGGTCGCAAACACATTCGTGCAATTGAGACAGACCTAACATGGGACAGCTTCAACACAGGCGACTGCTTCATCCTGGATACAGGAAAGGTAATTTTTCTTTTTTTTTGCAGGATAAAGTCAAGCTTAGTGAAAGTTATTTCAGTAGGGACATTTTTGAGGTCACTAATGGCACTTTTCCACTGCAAGTACCGGCTAGTACCGGCTCGGCTCTACTCGGCCCTGCTTGGCCCGATTTGCTTTTCCACTGCTGGTACGCATGGTATAGTGTCGGAACGGTTTGGTACGGTATGGTATAGGTTTGCTTTTCCACTAAAGTAGTACTAAAGTTAAGTGGGTGGGATAACAACGGGGTGGTGGGATTCTCTGACCAATCAGTGGCTAGTAGTGACTGCATGCAAAGGATTGTGGGATATGGTACCAGTTTGGTACCTGCTGGAACGACAATCGAGTAGGTACTGTTTTTTCAGAGCCGTACCGTACCGTTCGGTTCCATGCAGTGGAAAAGCAAACCTATACCGTACCGTACCGAACCGTTCCGACCCTATACCATGCGGTACCAGCAGTGGAAAAGCACAAAAGCGTGCCGAACCGGTACTGTTCCATGCAGTGGAAAAGCGCCAAATATAAAGCAAAATATATACCCCCTGTCCTGGTAATGGCAGGGTAGCTGATTGCACTTGCTAACTGGTTATGTATATAACTAAACCCTCAGTAACATTGCCTGATTGAAAACCAAGCCTATCCAGGAGCAAATCAAGGAAAGCTCCGTTGGATCATGAAACATTTTAGTTTGACTAAGGAAAGGCATGATGAGAGGGAGAAGAGGCCTTCATGTTCTTCCTTCCGGAGGCATATGGACACCATACAGTCAGTTTCAAAGAGGGGGGGTGTATTTGGCTCACTTTATATCATTATCTAAAAAAAAATCAAATTCTAAAAATGGGCATACATACTAGTAGAATTGTGCGTTCTTAAGCTGGATGCACACTATCCAACTTTTGTGGTTAGATTTCCTTCAGATTTACCTTTTCTATGTAGTGCAAGGGCCTGCCAGATTGCATACAAATTGAAAGTGTTTAGGTTTGACCTCATATTATATGGTTTTGGTAAAGCCTCGTACACACGCAACGATTATCGGCTGACCGATCGTCCGACTTTTGTCCAAGTTGTGTTTTGTTGGTTGGAATGTGCCTAGACTGCACACGAATTTTCTCGGCCAACAAAATTCTTCTTCAGAAGTGATGTCATGTGTTGGTTTGATTTCTTTATGTTTTTTCTTCACTGAGCATGCCCAGACTTGCTCATCAGATTTTTCCCTGTCGAAATCTGTACTGACTGCACGAAAATCGGCCGTTGTGTTGACAGCCAACAAAAATTTTATAGCCTGCACACCAGATTTTTTTCGGCCGAAAAGTCGGAGTTGGTTGTCGGAAGCATCATACTAACAAGCCGAAAATCAGCAGATCGGACGTTGGCTGAAAATTCCCTGCCAATTTTTGACGCGTGTGTACGGGGCATAAGTCTAAAGGAAAAAGTCTTCAGAAAATCTTATAGTGTGTATGGCCCATTAGAATGTTCTTTCTTCCCATCATTGAGTCAGCTAGTTTTGTTCTAAAACCCTTACAATTTTGTTTAGATCTGCTATTTTATTGTTACCCCAGATCTATTAAAGAGGTTTTATTACAATTTTATGATTTTTCCCCGAACTAAACAAACATTCACGGTTAGAATTTTGAGAAATTTTACATTCTCCAATTTTCCAAAAATAAAATGTCCTTTTGACCCCCCCAATAAATATTCTGAAAATGAACATTTTCTTACAAAATTCTACTAGAGTACAGAAAGCTTAAGAATTCTAAGGCAGGTTGTTGGGCTGGTGGCCCTGAGAGGAGATACTTTACAAACCAGACATTCATAAAAATAGGACCCACACTGAGTGGACCTTATTTAGCTACAGTCTGGCTTCTTGTTTCGACCTATGATCACAGTGCCTGGCAGAGTCTATCAGCACCAACTTTCTTTCCTCCTATCAATGCAATCAAGTGCCAAGAGCCACAAAGTCATTCTGGAAGATGTGTGTTGCAACTGAGGAGGAAAGAAGAACAAAGGGATATGATTTCGAAAGAGGAACTGTCACTTTAAAAGAGGAACTTTTGGGAGCTATGGTTTAAGATATGAAAGTGGTCATGGACCTTAGATGCCAGGTGTTTAAGCACAATTCCTCCATCAGGAGAGGGCCTTTTCTTCATGAATAAATATGTAGGTTCGGGTCACCCATCCATTCATGTTTATGATAAAGAAGAGGATAGAGAAGAATAGAGGAGAGCAAGGAACATGTACAGACCTGGCTTTTCTCAGGGGAAACAAAAGCACACTTCCTAACTTTCTGAAATGTTAAACAGGAACATTTTTTAGCAAATAATATTACATAGTTACATAGTAGTTGAGGTTGAATAAAGACAATAGTCAATCCAGTTCAACCTGTGTAGGTGTGTGTGGACGTATTAATTTCCCATACCCCCTGAATGTTTTGATCCTTGAGATGTACGTCCAAGAGTATGCAGGCATAGGAAATGTCCCTGGCATGGCCAAAGTTACATGGAGCACAAAGAACTAAAATGATTAGCTAAACCACGTTTTTCCTGTATTTTTCCTTTAAATGGGCTTTTCTAAATAACAGATGTAGAAATATTAAGGTCAGATAAAAAGTTAGTGCAGCATAACACTTTTGGTATTAAAATAGTATTACATTTTGTAGTAACATTTTGGGAGGAGATTTACTAAAACTGGAGCACTCGGAATCTGTTGCAGCTGTGCATGGTAGCCAATCAGCTTCTAACTTCAGCTTGCTTGATTAGGCTTCGCAAAAAAAAAAAAAACAGGAAGCTGATTGGCTACCATGCAAAACTGCACCACATTTTGCACTCTCCAATTTAAAGGCCCGTACACACTTGACGGAAATCGGACGAAATGTCCTCCGATTTTTCTCTCTCTTGCTCAGCGTTCATAACCGTTTTTAGCAAAAATGTTCACGAAATTTCTCTTTCGATTTTTTTATTTTTTTTTGGCACATGTGTTCCTAGACTTACATAGTTACATAGTAGGTGAGGTTGAATAAAGACAATAGTCCATCCAGTTCAACCTGTTTAGGTGTGTGTGGCTGTAATCATCTCACATACCCCTGAATGTTCTGATCCTTGAGATGTAAGTCTAAGAGTCTTTTGAAAGCCACCATACTTCCCGCAGTGACCACCTCTTGTGGTAGAGAATTCCACAATCTTGTAGCCCTAACAGTAAAGAACCCCCCTCATTGCCTGAGGTTAAAACGCTTCTCCTCTAATCGCATTGTATGCCCTCGAGTCCTCATGCAATCCCTTCGAATGAACAGCTTTTTTTCTAAGCTGGGATCCCCATTAAGATATTTATAAATTGCTATCATGTCCCCCCTCAGACGTCTCTTCTCCTGGGAGAATAAATCGAGCGATTGCAGCCGCTCTTCATAGTCAAGGTCCTCCAATCCCCTTACGGGTTGTCAGCAACGTCAGATCATGCGCCGTCTTTCGTATCTGATACACATTAAAAAAAAATTGGTCGTCCGGGGACGGACGATAAAAATTTTGGTGTTTGTCCCTCCGTTTTTTTTCATTGAAAATGTCGGCATCGGCTGCTGAAAGTTGTGTACACACTTGACAAAAATCGTACGATTTTACCTCGATTGGGAATTTTCGGCAGATTTTCTACTAGTGTGTACCCCACTTTAGTAAATCTCCCCCTAAGCACACATCAGCCAACTGAGACTGCACGAGGGACTGAGGGATCTGGTCTCCAAAAAGGGACAGTCCTTTCAAATGAGGGACAGTTGAGAGCTATGCAATAGTGCTTGGACCAGGATTTCAGACTTGTCTGTTTGAACTTTCCCTTCAAGATTGAGAGCTAAATTTCTCAGTAGGACACTTAGTTAATAGCCTAGGTCAGTGATGGCGAACCTTGGCACCCCAGATGTTTTGGAACTACATTTCCCATGATGCTCAACTACACTGCAGAGTTCAGAGAGCATCATGGGAAATGTAGTTTCAAAACATCTGGGGTGCAAAGGTTCGCCTAGGTTGACATGACTAGCTTAGTTACAATTTTATTGGCCACTGCTAGTTAAAGTCTTGCACAGCCGAATGTCAACAAACCCACCCCCCCTTTTCCATGTATATTTGCAGCTCCTATATTTTTCAAAACCCACCCAGGGCTGCAGTCTATCTCAAGCCAACTTGCTTCAACCTCATTCCGTGCTGGGACAAAAGTCAGAGCATGTGTGCCAATACAGGATTTATTGTGTCTCTGCGGGCATGTTGACCCAATAATATAAATTTTTTTTAATAAGTATTTCTTACGTTTATTTGTGTTTATTTTTAAATTCAGTTAACTATTGTTTTGTGATTATTTATTTCTCACGTTCATGTGGAACAGTTCATGTGTCCTACATGAGTTTGTATTGGTAGGGGGTGAAAAAAAATGTAAGTCCAGACTTGGTGACGAGTTGAGGAGACACTTTTCCACTGCAAGTACCGGCTCGGCTCTACTCGGCCCTGCTTGGCCCGGTTTGCTTTTCCACTGCTGGTACCGCATGGTACGGTGTTGGAACGGTTCGGTACGGTACGGTATGGTTTGCTTTTCCACTAAAGTAGTACTAAAGTTAAGTGGGTGGGATAACAACGGGGTGGGTGGGATTCTCTGACCAATCAGTGGCTAGTAGTGACTGCATGCAAAGGATTGTGGGATATGGTACCAGTTTGGTACCTGTTGGAACCACAATCGAGTAGGCACTGTTTTTTCAGAGCCGTACCGTACCGTTCAGTTCCATGCAGTGGAAAAGCGCCGCCGTACCGAACCGTTCCGACACTATACCATGCGGTACCAGCAGTGGAAAAGCACAAAAGCGTGCCAAACCGTTCGGTTCCATGCAGTGGAAAAGCACCAATTTGTTGGTGCCATAGTCTTGACATTGGCACCAAATCCAAAGAAAACATGTCCAGATTGGGCAGCATTTATCTCATGCCTGTCACCAGCAAGAATTGACAACAGATGTCTGATGTCAGGTTCACAAGTGACTAATGTGCTTATCGCATGTGACGAAACTTCTGCTGCTTCTCTCCTAGGCTGTCCTCATCCTCTTCAGCTGGACTTTCATAACCTTCTTCTAGAATGTATGAGCTCTGACTTTATCTTTCTTCATCATTGGACAATGTACTTATCTCCTCTCCTCTGTCTGAAATCGATCCTTTCACTTTCTCTCCCTTCTACAATATTCCAGGTAATAGTTTTCTGTGTTCCATCCTTTCCCTTCCATATTGCTCCTTTTACTGCACATACCTCCACATTGGTTTCTCCAAAGTAGGCTTAACACAGAGAAGGCCAATTCACACAATACAAATGCTATAGCATATTTGAAATTAAAATGCATTTCCATAATCCCATACTGTTTTCTAGTTTTGGATATAGCTGGAAAGGGTTGGAATGCATTTGTCAGTGCTGATTCTGCTATTGACAACCGGTGATAGAGCACTGCATTCTCTGCCAGGGCAAACTGGTTGCCTTTTTGTGACATCACGATGCTACAGTTTTCTTATTCTGCAAGGGCTCTACTGCTGGACAGTCAGTACGAAATGTCCACATCACCCAATCAGTGACTTGAACACCTGAAGTTGGGCCCTTCTCCTATGCAGGGAAGAAGATAGAAGACTAGGGACCTGGCTTGTCACATAGCTATAGATTTAGATGAGTATTTGGGCCATATATAGTTTAAAGTATACCTAAAGGCAAAACATTTTTTAGTTTTGGATAGAGTGGGGATGGATAAGAACACCTGTCAGGTTTTATTGCTGTCTAAGCCCCTGTTCACCCTCTCGATTTGTCCTGGTTAACATTATCATTGAAAGTTAAAAAAAAATCCCACATTTTGGATTGTCCCCAGAACAAGGAACACTAGTTCTAGTGACCCGGGGGGTCCCAAGTGATTACTTCTAGCTTTTTTTTTTTTTTAAGAAAGGTCAGAGTATAATCATAACACCTAAACTGAATATTTTGATTTAGTGACTTCTAAAGTACTAAAGCCATTGGATCAACAGGACAGCATTGGTAGGCTCAATATGTCCTTCCTGCAGGTTTCTCTTAACCACTTGCCGACCGCCGCACAACTATCTACGTCGGCGGTCAGCCCCTCACAGGCAAACTAATGTAGGGCTACGTTGCTTGCTTGTGAGGGTCTAGGGAGCGAGAGCGCGCCCCCGGAGGCGCGCTCCCGCTCCCGCGTGGTCACGGACCCCCCCGCGCGTGTGACCAGCGGACCCGATGTCCGCCGGCCACTCGGCGATCGTCGGGGGAGAGGGAGAATGTCAGGCAGCTTGTGTAAATAGCTGCCTGTCATTCTCCTCGCTGTAAAGACACTGATCACATGGATCTACTATGTAGATCTGTTGATCAGTGTCCTTACAGCTCAAGCCACAGCCAATCACAGTAGAAAGCATGCCCCTAGGGACACACACAGCCCCTCCCTCCCAAATAAAGTTAACCCCTTTACTACCAGTGTATTTTTACAGTAACAGTGCATATATATAGCACTGATTACTGTAGAAATGTCACTGGTAACCCCAAAAGTGTCAAAAATGTCAGTCAAGGGTCCGATCTGTCCGCCGCAATGTCGCAGTACCGCAAAAAAAAAATCGCAGATCGCCGCCATTACGCGTTAAAAAAAAAAAAACAACAAAAATGACAAAAATCTTTCCCTTTGTTAGTAAACGCGATAACTTTTGCGCAAACCAATCAAAATACGCTTTTTGCGATTTTTTTTTTACCAAACATAGGTAGCATAAAACAAATTGGCCGAAAATGTTAAAAAATTTTGATTTTTACATTTTTTTGGGGGGGAATTTCATATAAAAAAATGTGAAAAATATTGCAATTTTTGCAAAATTGACGCTCTTTTTTTGTTTATAGCGCGTGATCAAAAAATCGCACAGGTGATCAAATACCACCAAAAGAAAGCTCTGTTTGTGGGAAAAAAAGGACGTCAAATTCGTTTAGGTACAGCGTCGCACGACCGCGCAATTGTCCGTTAAAGTCACGCAGTGCCGAATCGCAAAATAGGCCCTGGTCAGGAAGGGGGTAAAATCTTCCGGGGCTTAAGTGGTTAAGAAAGGTCAGAGTATAATCATAACACCTAAACTGAATATTTTGATGATTTAGTGACTTCTAAAGTACTAAAGCCATTGGATCAACAGGACAGCATTGGTAGGCTCAACATGTCCTTCCTGCAGGTTTCCCTTAACCACTTCCATACCGAGTCATAGTAATATGACGTCGGCATGGTGGTTGTACGGATCCGGGCGGGCGTCATATGACGTCCGCCCGCTCTAGCTGCTACTGCGCGCCCCCAGGGGCGCGCAGCGCGGCGATCGGGGGTGAGGCTCGTCCCTCGGACATAGCCCATCCCTGATCAAGGTAAACAGCCAATAGAAATTGGCTGTTTACCACGTGATCGGCTGTGTCAATCACAGCCGATCACATGAGCGGCTCCAGCACGAGCCGCTCGTTCTCTCTGCAATGCGCGCCCCCGGGGGCACGCAGAGCAGCGATCGGGGACGAGGCTCGTCCCTCGGACAGAGTCGATCCCCGATCTAGGTAAAGAGCCAATGAAATTGGCTCTTTACCACGTGACTGACTGTGTCCAATCACAGCCGGTCACAAATGTCAACAGAGAACACGGTAACTAGCTGTCACCGTGTTCTCCTCCTCACACACTGATCCTGTGTGAGGAAGAGAGTGTGGTAACAGCTAGTTACCAATCATAGTGCACCCCAAACACACTGATTGCCCCCCCCCCAATAAAGAGCACCTGTCACTAGCCCATCAAAGTACCCGAGTACCTGTCACCAGCCCATCAGGTACTCTGATGACAGGTACTCGGGTACTCTGATGACGGGTACTCTGATGACAGGTACTCGGGTACTCTGATGACAGGTACTCGGGTACTCTGATGACGGGTACTCGGGTACTCTGATGACAGGTACCCGGGTACTCTGATGACGGGTACTCGGGTACTCTGATGACGGGTACTCGGGTACTCTGATGACGGGTACTCGGGTACTCTGATGACGGGTACTCGGGTACTCTGATGACGGGTACTCGGGTACTCTGATGACAGGTACCCGGGTACTCTGATGACGGGTACTCGGGTACTCTGATGACGGGTACTCGGGTACTCTGATGACAGGTACTCGGGTACTCGGGTACTCTGATGACAGGTATTCGGGTACTCTGATGACGGATACTCGGGTACTCTGATGACGTATACTCGGGTACTTTGAGTACCTGTCAACGGAGTACCCGTCATCAGAGTACCTGAGTACCTGTCACCTACCCATCAGAGTACCCGAGTACCTTCCACCTGCTCATCAGAGTACCTGACGCCTGAAGTACCCGAGTACTTGCCGCCTGCTCATCAGTACCCATCACTACTCATCAGTACTCATCAGTACCTATCACGTATCACTATCACCTATCAGTATCAGTACTTCTCATCAGTACCTATCACCTGCCTGTCACCTGCCCATCAGAGTACCCGAGTACCTGTCACCTGCCTATCGGAGTACCCGAGTACCTGCCACCTGCTCATCAGTACCAGAGTACCTGTCACCTGCCCAACAAAGTACCCGAGTACCTGTCGCCCTTCATACAGCCACCATGTCTAAGTCCAAAAAGGTTTATATACGTCCTCCGTTCAAACCTAAATACCGGTGTTATGGCAGCAGATAGCTGCCATAACCCTGGTATTTTTTTAAACGGTGGACGGTTGGCTTTCCGATAAGGGTGGTCCCAGCAGCGGATTCGCCGTGGGATCACCCTTCTGGGATGGCGGAAGAGGTGCCCCCCCCTCCCGCCGCGTCCGGTCCTTTTCCCCGCTTACTGGACCCGCCGGCAGCGGGGAAAACGATCCGGTCCCGGATCCTCACAGACAGGATGTCAAGTGAGGGCAAGCTTGCCCTCACTTGACTCTATGGTCTTGGAGGACCGGAGCTACGGAAAATGTTGTTGCCTAGCAACCGGTTTAAAGGTCCTTTTTTTTTTTTTCATTTTATATAATAATTTTTTTTTATTTTTCTTTCTATCTTTTAGTGTACTTGTGAGATCTGAGGACTTTTTGACCCCAGATTTCACAAAAAAGAGGTCCTGTCATGCCTTTTTCTATTACAAGTAATGTTTACATTTCTTGTAATAGAAATAAAAATGATCCTTTTTTTTTTTTTTGTTAAACGGTGTAAAAATAAAAAATAATAAATAAAATAAATGGTAAAAAAAAAAAAAAAAAAAAATTAAAGCACCCTGTCCCCGTTAGCTCGCGCGCAGAAGCGACGCATACAGAAACCCCGCCCACATATGTAAACGGTGTTCAAACCACACATGTGAGGTATCGCCGCGATCGTTAGAGCAAGGGGAATAATTTGAGCCCTAGACCTCCTCTGTAACTCAAGGATGGCAACCTGTAGAAATTTTTAAATTGTCGCCTATGGGGATTTTTAAGTACCAAAGTTTGTCGCCATTCCGTGAGCGTGCGCAATTTTGAAACATGACATGTTGGGTATCTATTTACTCGGCGTAACATTATCTTTCACATTATGGAAAAAAATTGGGCTAACTTTACTGGTTTCTTATTTTTTAATTAAAAAAAGTGAATTTTTTCCAAAAGAATTGCGTTTGGAAGACCGCTGCGCAAATACGGTGTGATAAAAAATATTGCAATAATCTCCATTTTAATCTCTAGGGTCACTGCTAAAAAAAAATATATAATGTTTGGGGGTTATAAGCAGTTTTCTAGCAAAACAACTGATTTTAGCTTGTAAACACCAAATGTCAAAAATAGGCCTAGGCAAGTGGCTAGGATGCATGATGGTGCGCCTTGGATGTTAGGCCCCTCTATATGGCTAGGCTGTGAAAAAGTCTCACACATGTGGTATTGCCATACTCAGGAGGAGTGGCAGAATGAATTTTGGGGTGTCATTTTTGCTGTGTACATGCTATGTGTTAGGAATATCCTATAAATTGACAACTTTGTGTAAAAAAAAAAAGTTTTCATTTTTTTCCCACATTTTCCAAAAACCTGTGGAAAAAAATGACATGTTCAAAGGACCCATAATGCCTCATAGAATATACGTTGGAGTGTTTTCTTTCCAAAATGGGGTCATTTTGTGGACTTTTCCATTGTATTGGTGCTCTAGGGCCTTGAAAAATGTGATAGGTAGTAAGAAAGTTTTATGTGTATTTATGCTCCGCCTGAAGGTGCTTCTTGGACGTGGAGTCTCTTTTTGTGGCCAGGCTGTGTAAAAGTCTCACACATGTGGTATCGCCATACTCGGAAGGAGTAGCAGAATGTATTTTTGGGTGTAATTTTTGCTGTGTACATGCTATGTGTTAGAAATAGCTTATAAATTGACAACTTTGTGGGGAAAAAAAAGAAAAAAAAATTTTTTTCTTCATTTTCCCAAGAATTGTGGGAAAAAATTACAACTTCAAAAAACCCACCATGCCTTTTACTAAATACCTTGGACTGTCTACTTTACAAAAAGGGGTCATTTGGGCGGTATTTGTACTGTCCTGACATTTCAGGGCCTCAAGAAAGGAGATAGGCAGTCAGTACTTCTGGTGTGATCAATTTTCAGTAATTGGTACCATAGCTTCTAGACTCAATAACTTTCACATAGACTAAATAATATACACTAATTTGGGTTAATTTTACCAGAGATATGTAGCAGTATACATTTTGGCCCAAATGTATGAAGAAAAATTAATTTTTTGCAAAATTTTATAATTGAAACTAAAAAAAAGTGTTTTTTTTTCAAAATGTTTGCTCTTTTTTTGCATATATCACGAAAAAAAAAAACCCCAGTTGTGATCAAATACCACCAAAAGAAAGCTCTATTTGTGTGAAAAAAATGATAAAAAATTTGTTTGGTTACAGTGTAGCATGACTGAGCAATTGTCATTCAAAGTGTGAGAGTGCTGAAAGCTGAAAATTGGTCTGGGCAGGAAGGGTGTCAAACTGCTCTGTATGGAAGTGGTTAATGCAATACAAAACCAAAGAAAATTCCTAGCTCAACTCTCCAGCCAATCTGCTACCAACCGAATTATCATGTCTAACAGTTTGTGTTAAAAACAGGGGTTTAGTAAGCACATATTTGCAAATACATGCGTAAGCTGCAGAGTCGCTCCAAGGCACCCCAATATTTCTGCAGTTATAAATTTATGAGAGCCTCCATAGTAGAAGCACATGCATTCTAATGGATAGATAGAGGGCAGGTTTATCTTCATGCAGGTAAGTGGTTGTTGCATTTGCAGTAAAGCTTGAGGCTAGGTTCACACCTTTGAGTTTTTTAATGCATTTTGCAGATTGCAGATACGCACTTACGCAGTCCATTTAGTATGGCTCCCTTTGGTACATGTTCAGATCAATGCGTTTTTCGGCCAGTGCTTTTTTGGAAAGGGTCAGGGACCTTTTTTTCCCTCAGCAGATTGTGTTTTGCGTGTAATAGACTTCAATGGACCTGCACCAAAAATGCAAGTGTTGTGTTTTTGATGCGTTTTCACATGTGTGTTGCATTTTTTTTGTTTCTCTTTAACAAACAGTGTATAGCTAGTTGCTAAGGAGCGGGCAGGGAAGCCAGCCACCATGTCCTTACAACCATTGAGTCATGAGCTGTCAACAAGCTTTCCAGAATGTAAAAACAAGAATTGCCGGCAATAAAAAAAAATAGGCAAAAAAATGGCGTGGGGTCCCCCTCAAAATTCATACCAGACCCTTATCTGAGCATGTCTGGCAAGTCAGGAAAGGGAGGGGACAAGCAAGCTGCCCCCCCCTCCTAAACCATAACAGGCCACATGCCCTCAATGTGGTGGGGGTGATTTGCCTCCCCTGCCCCAAAACACCTGGTTCATATGTTGATGGGGACAAGAGCCTCTTCGCCACAACCCTGGGCTGTGGGGGTCTGCGGGCAGGGGGGCCCCCAGATCTCTCTGTCCCTCAACCCCAAATCCCCTTGTCCCCATGTTGATGGGAACAAGGGCCTTTTTCTCACAACCCTGGGCTGTGGTTGTGGGGATCTGCGGGTGAGGGGGCCCCAGATTCTGTCCCCCCTCCTATGTGAATGCTTATGGGGTACATAGTACCCCTACCCATTCACCAAAGACGTGTAAAAGTGAACAAAGACAGTAAAAGAGTTGTTGACAAATCCTTTATTTAACAAATAATAAAACAACGTCCCCTGATGTAGATCTATCCACCATCCCGACGCCTGCCACCACCATCGGACCCTAAAAAAGAAAAAAGCTCCGCTTGCGACAAACGCTCCCCCTTGGTCTGCCTGCTCTGCCGTGTTGACATTTCCTAAATAGCTAAGGGGCAAGGTCATCCAGTGATGTCACCTGGTGGCACCACCGCCTGTGACGTCATCAACCGGTGCATGCTGGGCTGCCGACGTCACAGGGGCCGGTGCCACCAGGTAAGCGGGAGCGTTCGTTGTGAGCAGAGTTGTTTTTTTTGTTGTTTTTTTTTTTGGTTCGGTGGGCAGCGTGATTGATGATGGATCTACGTCATAGGACATTGTTTTTTATTTTTTCATAAAGGAATTGTTAAAACGGTCTTTATTCACTTTTACACTTTTTTGGTAAATGCGTAGGGGTACTATGTATACCATACTCATTCACATGGGGGGGGGGTCAGAATCTGGGGACAAGGTGCTTTGGGGCGGGGCACCCCCCCATTTTGAGGGCATGTGGCCTGATAGGGTTCAGGGGGGTGCTCGCTCGCTCGTTCTCTCCTTTTCCTGACCTGCCGGGCTGTATGCTTGGATAAGGGGCTGGTATGGATTTGTGAGGGGACCCCCACGCTGTTTTTTTTTTTTTTTTTTTAATTTTGGTGTGAGGTTCCACTTAAAATCTATACCAGATCCAAAATGGCCTGGTATGGATTGGGGGGACCCCCATACCGCTTTTGTGGCAATGTTTTTTTTTTTTTTCTTGTTAAATTCAGCTGTCAGCTGATGAATCATCCATTGTTGAGGACGTGGCGGCCATGACAGCCCATCCCCAATCAGGGTAAAGAGCCAATGAAAATGGCTCTTTACCATGTGACTGGTTGTGTCCAATCACAGCCAGTCATATGCAATGTCCCCATGTACGCCTCTCGTGCGCACCCCCAGGGGCACGCAGTGCGGCAATTGGGGATGAGACATGTCTCTCAGACACAGCCCATCCCTGAGCAGGGTAAAGAGCCAATAAAATTGGCTTTTTACTACATGACTGGCTGTGTCCAATCACAGCCGATCAGGACTGTAAACACTGATCCAGTGTGAGGAGATTGCGGTATCTGTGAGATACCCAAGATAGCGCAGGAACCACAGAGTAAAATATACCATCTGTGAGTTACCATTTACAGTGTACACTAGTGTGCCCAGTTTGCCCCACTAAATAAATAGGACCTGTCTGTGAGCCCATCAGAGAACCTGACTGTGAGCCCATTAGAGTACCTGTCTGTGTGTACAAAGGCAGTTTCAGCCCCCTGAGTTCCTAATGTACATGGGAATAAGTAGAAAAATTGTCTGGGACCTAGCATTCCCGCTGTTCCAAAAAGGGTATCGCATTTACATGGTCAATTATATTACTTTGTCCCTTTTCCGCCACCTGTACCTTGAGAAAACTTTGGCCTGCAGTACAGCAGTAAAAAACAGGAAGGGCTTCCCACAGCGTCTAGTCACCACAAGACTACAAAGGGGGGAAGTTGCAAGTGTGAGGAATGAGGAAGTGTTGGCCATGAACTGGAGGGATAGGAGAGATGTGTACGTCATGTCCATCATCCACAATGACACCTCAGTGGAACTTCAGGGAAGACGTGGTCTGTTTCAAAAGCCTGGGTGTATCCACAAATACAATCAGTTCATATGGGGGGGGGGGGGGTGTTGATTTAAATGATCAAATGCTGCTGCAGCCCTATTTTTCAACACGAACGTCCCTCTTCTGGTATAAAGTAGTCGAAATTAGCTTTTTCCACTTGACCATTTTTAACGCATACACCACCAAAAGTCAACGAAAAGATCCAACACCTTTCTCAAATCTACCAAAGAAAGCATTTACTCTGATTGTGACAGCAGACTACATCAACGCCATTTCCCTGAGAATATTCCACCATCGGAAACTGGAACAAGACGCCAAAAAAACGTCGGGTGTGCAGAAAAGGAGGAGTTGGGAAAAACACCAGCTCATTGTCCCCAATGTCCCTCCTAACCTGGCCTATGTATCGGTGAATGCTTCAGACATTATCACACTTCCCTAAATTATTAGCCCATGTTTCTAACAGACTGCCATTTCCCCGTTTTCAATATCTGTGCTGATTATTTCATTGCTGTCTCAACCAACCATATCAATGCCTTCCATGTGAACTGACCTTGGCCTGTTTATTGACTATGCCTCTGCCTCTGCCTGTTGCCTACATTATTTATCCACCACATTTCTGACTTTCACCTGAACTGACCCTGGACTGTTTATTGACTATGCCTTTGCCTGCCGTCTGGATTATCAACCACATTTTTGCCTTTTACCTGCACTGATCTTTGCCTGTAAATCAACCATGTTTTTTGCTTGCCACTTGGACTGATCTTTTGCCCTGCTACTGTAGTAGTGTGATTCAAGATGACATAGGGGTCTCACATATGTGAGGGGCTTCAGAATAGGGTTCTGAGTCGAGAAAACCAATTTTTCTCTGGGTATTGTAATTCCTAGAATAGGGTCTGGAGTCTGGAAGCTTTAAAAAGATTTGGGTGGGAGAAGCATCTACCCTTGTCCTCATTCTTTTCTGACCGAGGCCCTAAGCTTGATGGTCCTGCCTGCTGCCTGGACCAATACTTTGGCTGTGCTGACCATATCTCTGCCTGCTGCCTGTACTGACTATGGACAGTATTCCTGCCTGCTGTATAGACAAACCTTTTGCTGCTGCTGACTACATCCCTGCCTGCTACCTGGACCAATGCTTTGGCTGTGCTGACAAAATCTCTGCCTGTACTTGCTATGGACAGTTTTCCTCCCTGCTGCCTGGACGATCCTTTCACTGTCGCTGACCATGTCCATGCAGGCTGCCTGGACCAATGCTCTCCTATGTGGACCACTGCACTACTAAAACAACAGGTAATATTTTGTTTACCCTTTGCTCAGCATAATGCATTTTGGGGTGTATTTGGTACATGCTATGTGTTAGAGATATAAAGGGCCTTCAAAAACGTGATAGGTTGTCAGGAATTTGTGTGTAATTTATGTCCCTAGAACACCTGATGGTGCTACTTGGATGTTGATCCTCTGGATGTGGCCAGGCTGTGAAAAAAGTCTTCCACATGTGCTATCAACATTCTCAGGAGGAGTAGCAGAATGTCTTTTAGGGTGTCATTTTTGCTATGTACATTCTATGTGTTAGAAATTTCTTATAAATTGACAACTGTGAAAAAAAAAAAAGAAGGTTTTTATTTATTTTTCCACATTTTCCAAAAACTTGTGTAAAAATATGACACGCTCAAAAGACTCATAATGCCTCATAGAATCTACATTTGGGTGTTTGCTTCCCAAAATGTTGTCATTTTGTGGGTGTTTCCGTTGTCCTGGTGCTCTAGGGCCCTCAAAAATGTGATAGGTAGTCAGGAAATTAGATGTGTAATTTATGCTCCTAGAACACCTGAAGGTGCTACTTTGGATGTTGAGCTTCTCTATGTGGCCAGGCTGTATAGAAGTCTCACACATATAGTATAGTCATACTCTAGAGGAGTAGCAGAATGTATTTTGGGGTGTCATTTTTGCTGTGTACATTCTATGTGTTGAAAATATTTTATAAATTGACAACTTTGTGTAAAAAAAAAAAAATAGATTTTTCTTTCCACATTTTCCAAAAACTTGTGGAAACAAATTTCATGTACAAAAGACTCAGATTGCCTCATAGAATATACGTTGGGGAGTTTGCTTACCAAAATGGGGTCATTTTATGGGTAATTCCACTGTCCTAGTGCTCTAGGGCCTTAAAAAATGTGATAGGTAGTCAGGAAATTAGATATGTAATTTTTGTCACTAGCTCACCTAGAGGTGCTAATTGGATGTTAAGCCTCTGTATGTGCCCAGGTTGTGAAAAAGTCTCACACATGTGGTATTGCCATACCCAGGACAAGTAGCAAAATGTGTTTTGGTGTGTAATTGCAAGTATGCATATGCTGTGTGTGAGAAATAACGTGTTAATATGATTAATTTCTTAATTTTCCCTAGAATTGTGGCCTATTACTAAATACCTTAGACTGTCTACTTTCCAAAAAGGGGTCATTTGGGGGGTATTTGTACTGTACTGACTCTTCAGGGCCTCAAGAAATGAGATAGGCAGTCAGTACATCAGGTGTGATCAATTTTCAATGATTGGTACCATAGCTTGTAGACTCTATATAACTTTTCACACAAATTTAATAATATACACTAATTTGGGTTATTTTTACCAAAGATATGTAGCAGTATAAATTTTGTCCCACATTTATGAAGAAAAATTACTTATTTGCAAAATGTTATAATAGAAACATCAATTTATAATAGAAACATTAATTCATATATAATAGAAACATTAATTAATTAACAGAAATAAAAAAAAAAATGTTTTCAAACTTTTCGCTCTAAAAACCCAGTGGTGATTAAATAGCACCAAAAGAAAGCTCTATTTGTGTGAAAAATAATTATAAAAATGTTGTTTGTCATTTAAAGTGTGAGAGTACTGCTGAAAGCTGAAAATTGGTCTGAGACAGGAAAGGGGGTAAAAGCTGCCTATATTGAAGTGGTTAACAACCAGCTATACGCAGATTATTAAAGAGATGAAAATAAAACCGGAAAAAACACATGAAATATGCATCGAAAGCGCATGTTCAAAAACGCAAAATTCACCGCAAAAAGCTCCTGAAAACCGCATCAATCGCAACAGCATAGATGTGAACCTAGGGTGGAGGTTAGAACATTTTGGTCATGCTGCTGTCCTCTGCTGCTGGAACCCTTTTTACTGCATATAGGGGACTGATTTAAAGTCATAATATTTAGATGCTCCTCCTTTGGTTATTAAAGAGGAAATGTACCCAGTTTCAGTTAGGGTGAATACCAGCACATTAAGTTAGCTGTTATTATATCAGTTTTAGGACCCATACTGCACTAGAGGAAAAAAAACAGCAAGCTAAATAGTTGCTAGTGGTAATGACAACATTTGTTCCTTCCATTTTGATCTTGTGCAGCCCCAATTATATTAATTCCAAACGTAAAACCCTGTATATATACTTGACAATGGAAAAAGTTGACTATTGTTCCAACTCTTGTTACCGCTATTTAGAACAGTGGTCTCCAAACTCCAGCCTGGGGGCTGGATTCAGTCCTTTGCTCGCCTTTATGCGTTCCTTGGGGCACTATTGATAGGAGTCACTATTATGCCAACTGACTTCAACAATGGGGCAACACTTCTCCCACTATTGCCAACAGTGGGACAGAATTCTCCCACTGATGCCAACAATAGGGCACTATACCTCCCAATGATAACAACGATGGAGCACTATTTCTCCTGCTGACACCAACCATTGGGCACTATTCCTCCCAATGATACCAGCAATGGGGCACTATTTCTCCAACTGACGCCAGCATTGGGGCAGTATTCCTCCCAATGATATCAAAGATGGGGCTTAATTTCTCCCACTGACGCTAACAATGGGGCACTATTCCTCGCAATGTTAGCAACGATGGGGCACTATTCCTCTCCCTAATACCAAATGCAACTATGTTTGTTTCCACTTATGCCAAGAACCTTTCCACTCCTGCTGGCCACAGTCCAGCCCCTCTAGAGTCTGAAGGACAATAAACTGGCCCTTTGTTTAGAAAATTTGGAGACCCCGGATTTAAAAGAATAAAAGGAAGGAATCAAGATTACTAAAATATCTTTTGTCACAAATTTAGTTTATCTACGTCTGGTCGGGATCTCAGTCAAACATGATGGAGAAGAACCGTGCAAGAGATATAGCCAATCAAATACGAGACAGTGAAAGACGTGGCGCTGCAAAAGTGGAAATTATACTGGAAGGGGAGGAGCCAGAGGAAATGGTTCAGGTACTTTTTTCCTGTTATACTGAAGGGCTTATTAGAACACCCTATTAGAACACCCTATCTAGCTGGGCAGCATAGCGGCTTAGAGGTTAGTACTTTTGCCTTATAGCAGGAGAGTCTTTGTTTCAAATCCCGGTCAGGACACTATCTGAATATAGTTTGCATGTTCTCCCTATGCTTGTTCTCCTATGTGTGGGTTTCCCTTGGGTACTCTGGTTTCCTGAGTCCCACACATCAAAGACATGCTGGAAGGTAAATTGGAAACTATCTAAATTGGCCCTAGCACTGTATGTCTACATCTACATTTAAAATAGGGACCTTAGACTGTAATCTTCTTGGGGGCAAGAACTGATGTGAATGTACAATATGTAAAGCACTGTAATGTAGGTGCTATGTAAATGCTTATAATAAAAAATAAAGTTAAAAAGGTGGATCTCAATGGCATGCATTGAGCCCCATAGTATGGTTTATTCTGGCACAGAAGTCCAGCTTGCTGGTGCAGTAAAACAGAATGCTCCTACTCGACTCCCCTGCCGGAACACCGGCCAGGCTGCAAAAGTAGGAGTGTAGCCATATTCTGCAATAGAAATACGCTCTGGGTGATAAAGAGCCCAGTAAAACCTTATCAACAAATTTATATGCAGCTGATGGGTTGAGCAGAATAAGGGGCTGAGCGACTTTTAGGCCTCATTCACATCTTGCACAGCAGGAATGCCTGTTCCCACTCGCAATTATTTTAGCCTGATTCACACACATTTCTACATGTCCCACATAGGGAGGCCCATTCACTTGAACTTAAACTTATTTTATCTTTATTCATCTTGAATATGATGCAGATTCTGGGAAAGAGGCCGGTGACGCTGAAGGAAGGGAGCATACAGGATGACAAGGAAGCGGATGAGATTCACACCAGGGGAGCTGTGCTTTACCAGGTAAGTGTCCCTCACGCCAAATATTTCTTTTTTTTGTGTCTTTGTCATAGCAGCACAAGTCAACCACATAGTTTTGCAACTTAGGAAAAAAGTGAATTGGTGGCTTTTATAGTGTTGATCTGGGCACAGTCCATCTCTATGCAACGCATTAAAGTGTATCTAAATCCAAAAAATTTTTGTATTTCAGTTTGCCATTCTTACATGGCTGCAATGCGTTTCTTTTATTTAGGTGTTTTTTTAAACCTGGTAAGGCTGTCCTAGGGTGACAATGCTTACCCCCTGTACTGTATCTTAAAAAGATTGCATCGTCACCCTTTGGTTGCTCTCCTGATTTGGACTACAGACACCTCCCTCTATCCTTATACCCATAGCATGGGGGAGGTGTTACATACAACATACAGGGGTATACAATGTACGGTTAACAGCAAACACACACAAACACCTCATCATAGGTTGAACTGGATGGACTGATGTCTTTTTTCAACCTCACTAACTATGTAACTATGTATGTGTTCTGTAGTTTACTAAAGATAACTTGGAAGGCAAATAACATTGGGTGAGATTTATTTAGTGCACAGGAAGTTGTAGTGGATTCCTCCTGCATGAGTTGCTGTAATTGTAGCTCACACAGGATGATGGACCCTGCGTGACAGCCCCGATTGTCACATATTGTATTCTGACAGCCAGTAGCGGCGGTTGTCAAAATACAGTTGGTGCTGCCAAACAGTGACTGCAGCTGACTGACTGCAAGCACAGTTCAGCTAAGAATTATCCAACTGGCACCTTCAAATTTCAGATATAATAATGTTGGGGGGTAGGTTGCCAACAGGGCAACCCACTGCTCCAATTTTGGCCATTTTATCAGAAACCGCCCAAAATGTGACCAGTGTATGGCTAGCTTTAGTTTTATAGTCCAGCTAAGGTCAGAATTAATAATGACATGCCCAGCACAGATCCTGCCTCCCATTTTCTCTAATCTGGTTCTCATTCATTTAGGTTTGCTTACAACAAATTCAGCTGCTAATATCTCTTGATCTGCTGAGCCTCTTCATGAGCAGATTCCACGATGGGATCTTTGATGCACACAAAATATATTAAAACCACTGCTGTAATTCTCACCCATAAGTGTGCTCCACCACCATCAATCCACCAATGTCTCATGATCCACCAATGTTCTCCACCAATGTCTCATGATCCACCAATGTTCTCCACCAATGTCTCATGATCCACCAATGTTCTCCACCAATATCTCATGATCCACCAATGTCTCATGATCCACCAATGTTCTCCACCAATGTCTCATGATCCACCAATGTTCTCCACCAATGTCTCATGATCCACCAATGTTCTCCACCAATGTCTCATGATCCACCAATGTTCTCCACCAATGTCTCATGATCCACCAATGTTCTCCACCAATGTCGCATGATCCACCAATGTTCTCCACCAATGTCTCATGATCCACCAATGTTCTCCACCAATGTCGCATGATCCACCAATGTTCTCCACCAATGTCTCATGATCCACCAATGTTCTCCACCAATGTCGCATGATCCACCAATGTTCTCCACCAATGTCTCATGATCCACCAATGTTCTCCACCAATGTCTCATGATCCACCAATGTTCTCCACCAATGTCTCATGATCCACCAATGTTCTCCACCAATGTCTCATGATCCACCAATGTTCTCCACCAATGTCGCATGATCCACCAATGTTCTCCACCAATGTCTCATGATCCACCAATGTTCTCCACCAATGTCTCATGATCCACCAATGTTCTCCACCAATGTCGCATGATCATGTACAGACAGTATCTGTATATACCAGTTTATATAACTAATTTTTGCATAAGTCTATTAATGTTCGAGTGATAGTTGGTAACTGCTGGTGCTACATGCATACACATTTGATCCACTACTTGCTCCCTGCTGTTCTTTAATGTTGCTGACTCACTGGAACTTTGTTGTACAACAAAGTCTTTTAACTTCCTGGTGCCGACAGTATGCAAATATGCGGCCTCTCGGCAGTTGGGCCATAACGTCAAGTGTCAAGAGCGCGTGCCCTGCACTGCACAATTATCGGCGGCTAATGGAAAGCTCCAGATCGCTACTTGTGATTGGGAACTTTCTTATCATGTGACTGCTGTGACCGCCAATCGTGGCGGTCCCATGATCCTAAACCCCGCCCTGCCTCCCGGCATCTGAAACCCTTTAAGGAGGGTAACACTGTTTTTATATATTGACCCTGTTCTAGATATCATATGTGCTCGTGAAGAAGAAAGCGTGTTTTAGAAACACGTTAAGCTTCTTATGCAGACCAGTTTTGTAAAATCAGGAATATTCTCTCTATTATAGATGTGAACATTACCTGGGTACAACACATGGATGTGGTTATTACTATGTCTATGTTTACTCTTGTGCAATACATTTGGAATTTTCTTTGCTAGGTTTCTGTTTTGTTGGTTTTGCCCACTACATTCTTTCTCATTTACAGTCCCTTTGCTACAACACACATTCTGTTATCTCTAAATTATCATTTTAACATGGAGATTTCATGGTTAATTCTGCATATACAGTACATTTTTTTATATCACAGATTGTTTGAATCTCCCACTTTTGTGACAGGTCTTTTTAACCACTTGCCGACTGCCTAACGGCGATTTACGTCGGCAGTCAGCCCCTCAAGGCAAAGTAACATAGTACTACGTCGCTAGCCTGTGAGGCTCTAGCGAGCGAGAGCACGCGCGCCGCTGGAGGCGCGCTCCTGCTAGCTCACAGACCCCCCCCCCGCGCGCGAGTGACCGGTGGACCCGATGTCCATGTCCGCCGGTTACTTGCGATCGTCGGTTACACCAGGAGAAAGGCAGACGGCTAATGTAAACAAAGCCGCCTGTCTTTCTCCCCTGTTTAACAGCACAGATCATACGGTCCTGCTATGTAGGACCATAGATCTCTGCTGTTACATCACAAGCCACATCCAATCACAGTTAGAAGCACGCCTCTAGGGACACATTTAACCCCTCCTTCTCAAATAAAGTTAACCCCTTCCCTGCCAGTGTCATTTTTACAGTAACAGTGCATATGTATAGCACTGATTACTGTAGTAATGTCACTGGTACCCCCAAAAGTGTCAAAAATGTCAGTCAAGGGTCCGATCTGTCCGCCGCAATGTTGCAGTCCCGCAAAAAAAAAAAAAAATTGCAGATCGCCGCAATTACTCGTTAAAAAAAAAAAACAATAAAAATGACAAAAATCTTTCCCTTAGTAAACGCAATAACTTTTGCGCAAACCAATCAAAATACGCTTTTTGCGATTTTTCTTTTTACCAAACATATGTAGCAGAAAACAAATTGGCCTAAAATGTTAAAAAATTTTGATTTTTACATTTTTTTTGGTGAATTCCATATAAAAAAATGTGAAAAATATTGTTATTTTTGCAAAATTGTCGCTTTTTTTGTTTATAGCGCATGATCAAAAATCGCACAGGTAATCAAATACCACCAAAAGAAAGCTCTGTTTGTGGGGAAAAAAGGACGTAAATTTAATTTGGGTACAGCGTTGCACGACCGCGCAATTGTCCGTTGAAATCACGCAGAAGAATCGCAAAATAGGCCCTGGTCAGGAAAGGGGTAAAATCTTCCGGGGCTTAAGTGGTTAAAGCCCATTTCTGGGCAAAAGTTTTTTTTTTCTCAATCTGTTGAACAGTCACCCTATATATCAAGCCAAGTTAGTGGTAAATCATCCAATTGAAAACTGCATTCTTTACATTAACATTCCCCTTATGTATAAAAATGATAAAATGTTATATTGTGCTTTCATCTGACATTTACTCAACCCCAAAAAAAAAAAACAGGGGTTCTGTAAATTAGTTCTAGTGGGGTTTGATTATGCCATTTTATATTTTAAAAAAATGTTTTACAGTTGCATGGAAAGCTACGGCCAGCAGGTTGGTTCACCTGCTGGATAAAATCCCGATATTTACATCTACTGTAAGTGAGATTGGGTGGCCGTTCCCTGGCTCCTGCATTCATCTAGCGGCCATGATTATATTGTTAATAGTGGAAAAATAACCATAGGTTTATGTTGGCATGGCACAGCATACCTTTTTAAATAATTTTTGCTCTTTTAGTTGTTTACTTGGAGTAGGATTATATATAGGGCTCTATAGGCAGTTTATGTGAATTATAGGGGTATTTTATGGCTCGTTTCCACTGAGCTTTCTGGTACGGTTCGGTTTGGTACGGTACGCTATTTATGCCGTTTCCATTATGAATGGTACCCTAATTCTGAACCGTACCACTTTTGTGGTACCCTTTCGTTGGGGTACCAAGCACATTAGTACCGTACCAACAGGGTGGAGCTACACTCTGCAGAACTTTGATTGGTTGACAGAGAATCGTCTATCACAGCTTTCCTGCTACACCACGCCTATCATGAAAGGGTACTATTGGCAGTGGAAACGCAAGGTGTACCGTTCCGAACCGTACCGTACCACTCAGTGGAAACGAGGCATTAGTGGATGATCATTTTTTTCAGACAGAATTAAGTGATATTTATTGATAAAAACACAGTTTACTGAAGTGTGTATGGCCACCATAACTGTTCAATGTTTCTTCGCACAGGTCTCTAATGCTACCGGAGAGATGAAGGTGACGCGTGTGGCTGATGGGGGTACTTTCCGTAAAGAGCAGCTCATTTCTGATGACTGCTTCATCCTGGACACAGCAGGGAAGATCTACGTCTGGAAAGGTGACTCCAGTTGACCTATAAAATTGCTTTGACTCCATAATTATTTCCTTAGTTGGCTTTACACCCTTTGAAGCCAGCTCCTGTATTTGGAATCAAAGACCCCCCCCCCCCCCCCCCAGGTCAGAACATTGCTGCTCTGTCAATTTTCTAGCCTTCATTCAGAGGTGGCTGCATGCAGTGTCTTGACACAGCAACACTCTGTGCTAACACAGCATACAAACTGGCTGACTAGGTGCAAGTGCCACCAGAACTCCACAGAAGAGCAGACTCTGGATGAACACTATCTACATACAGGGCCAGTCGGAGGCGCTATTCCCATGTAACTACTCAGATGAGCAGTTACATGCGAAAAACAACACCACCAGCTATTGATTTTTACAGAGTTCAAATATGACAGTTATTGCTTGTCACACAGTTTTTGCGGGCAGCATTTATAGTTGCCAGCAAGAATTGACTCTTGCCTGAAGTTGCCCCTGGCCACGGCTGTGTGGGCGTTAAATGTAGCCTTAATACATGAAGTCTGAGTTTTCAAATTCTAACTTAAGCTCAGTTGTGATTGGTTACCTTTTTAACTTCTTAAACAATGTAGAACATTTTAACGGGATTGTTAACATTGTTCGCAGCATTTTCTGCACCCCCCCCCCCCCCCCATCTTGAATGAGGTAGTGTTTTTCTTTTCATTTTATCACCAACTGGGGAACATTTTCAGTATACATTTAAGCTTTTACCACTAGAAAAGAATTGCAAAGGAAATTCTCCAGCTGTGACATGATAAAATTCTATACAAAAAAGAAAAAAAAGGAATTACACAGTGGTGGGATTCAGCCGATACGCACCGGTTCTATAGAACTGGTTACTAAATTTCTGCAAGTTCGCATAACCGGCTGTTCCCTCTAAGCTGCACACCTGACTGCGCAGCCGCGGCGGCTGGGGAGCAGAGCAGTGCGCCCCAAGCCCGCCCATTCTGTGACAATAGCGAATGAAAATTCGCTATTGTCACACGGATCCTCCTCCTGGCCAATCAGGGAGCGGGTCCTCTCGCTTTCTGATTGGCCGAAAGTGCCATTGGCCGAGGAGGCGGGAGGACTGAGGAGACGTGGGGAGACGGGGACTGAAGAGAAGCTGCCGTGATCGTCCGTGAGGTAAGTGCACGGGTCTCGCGGGGGGGGAACGCTGGCACTCTGCCATGATTGGGGGCAATGCTGTGGCACTCTGCAATGATTGGGGGCAATGCTGCGGGCACTCTGTAATGATTGGGGGCAATGCTGTGGCCCTCTGTAATGATTGTGGGCACTCTGCAATGATTGGGGGCAATGCTGTGGGCACTCTGCAATGATTGGGGGCAATGCTGTGGGAACTCTGCAATGATTGCAATGATTGGGGGCAATGCTGTGGTCACTGTGCATTGAAAGAGGGCACGCTGGTCTCTCTGCATTGAAAGGGGGGCACGCTGGTCTCTGTGCATTGAAAGGGGGCACGCGGCGCTGGTCTCTGGGGATTGAAAGGGGGCACGCGGCACTGGTCTCTGGGGATTGAAAGGGGGGCACGCTGGTCACTGTGCATTGAAAGGGGGGCACGCTGGTCACTGTGCATTGAAAGGGGAGCACGCTGGTCACTGTGCATTGAAAGGGGAGCACGCTGGTCACTGTGCATTGAAAGGGGAGCACGCTGGTCATTCTGCTTGGAAAGTCGGAACTGGTTACTAAAATTTTTGAATCCCACCACTGGAATTACATGAATATATATTTTATATTATATATATATATATATATATATATAATATAAAATAGTTATACAAAAAGCAGCGGAAGTAGTAGACAAACATCAGAATGGACTTAAAAATCAAATTAAAAATACATAGTTCAAAACTACAAGTGAATTTCAAAGAAAGGCATCACATACCAAGGTGTGTGTCTTTTTCTCAGGGAGAATAGTCTGCAGCCTCTTCCCCAATCCATGTTAAGCCAGTCAGGGCTATTGTGGGGGCTAAGGTTATCCCCAACACTGCCCCAGGTAGAGAGGAAGCCTTTGATGGCCTGTGTGAAGGAGTATAATGCACTAGGCCGATGCGCCCTTGTGTTTGTTCTTTGATTTTTGTGACACTGCAAACCACCACCACCCCCTCTCCAGCAGAAACCATCCTCTGGTGATACAGGCCTGGTGACACTGTATAAATACCAACTGCTACATTGCCTTATACCAGTGCCTACTAAAACTATCTTTATTCATTACTGCTAACATGTATACAATCTATAAGGTAAATTAAAAAGAACTGTGTTTTCAGTCTCTCTATTCTTGGGTACCCCAGCCTAGGCCCCACCTATAGGTGGAGCACATCTTCAGGGGTGGGCTTTAATGGTTATCCCCAATACTGCCCCAGGTAGAGAGGATGCCTTTGATGGCCTGTGTGAAGGAGTATAATGTACTAGGCCGGTGCGCCCTTGTGTTTGTTCTTTGATTTTTGTGACACTGCAAACCACCACCACCCCTCCAGCAGAAACCATCCTCTAGTAATACAGGCCTGGTGACACTGCAAACCACCACCACCCCTCCAGCAGAAACCATCCTCTAGTAATACAGGCCTGGTGACACTGCAAACCACCACCACCCCTCCAGCAGAAACCATCCTCTGGTAATACAGGCCTGGTGACACTGCAAACCACCACCACCCCTCCAGCAGAAACCATCCTCTGGTAATACAGGCCTGGTGACACTGCAAACCACCACCACCCCTCCAGCAGAAACCATCCTCTGGTAATACAGGCCTGGTGACACTGCAAACCACCACCACCCCTCCAGCAGAAACCATCCTTTGGTAATACAGGCCTGGTGACACTGCAAACCACCACCCCTCCAGGAGAACCCATTCTCTGGTAATACAGGCCTGGTAACACTGTATAAATACCAACTGCTACATTGCCTTATACCAGTGCCTACTAAAACTATCTTTATTCATTACTGATAACCTTAATACAATCTATAAGGTAAATGAAAAAGAACTGTGTTTTCAGTCTCTCTCTTATTGGGTACCCCTGGCCTAGGCCCCTCCTATAGGTGGAGCACATCTTCAGGGGTGGGCTTTAATGAGAGGAGGATGGTTGAAGATTGCAGTGCCAGCTTCTATAACATGGAAAGCTGCTGGAGGCTGTAAACCAATTGGGACAAAAAAAAACATGAATGATTCACAGCAACTAATATTGTAATATAATCAAAAATATTCTTTTATTATCAGGTAAAAAAGCAAACAAGGAGGAGCGGGAACAATCACTAGCAACTGCCGAAAAATTCATAACTCTCATGAAGTATTCAACTAAAACACAGGTGAGATGGTGATTTCTCTTATCCACGATTAAAGCCGCCATCCTGTAGGTCCGTGTCACTGCACGAGAACAAGCATGCATCCTTGGTACTATAGTACTTAAAGCTTCATCTTGACACGATTCATCAGAATTTTTGTGACACCTTCCTCTTGGTGCTACTTCACACTGTATTGCAGGTTCTAACAAACATTACCGCAAAGCTTGGGAACTCACTGTAGGTGGACATTAGGGATCGACCGATTATCGGTAACACTGGGGGCCGATATGCACTTTCCCCGATATATCGGAATCAGCCCCTGAGGTTACCGATATTGCCGATATTTAGGGAAAGTGCTTGTACCGTGGTGATGCCTGCAGCTAGAGGCATCACCCCGGTACCGGTGTCCATAGCCGACGGTCGGCTGACTTGTAATGACAACCAATGCGGCTGAGAAGCCGCTCGGCTGTCATTACAAGGAGCAGGAGGGGACATCCCCCTCCCACTGCCTTCCGCGGCTCGCCCGGGTCTCCTGTCCCACAGGGAGACCCGGGCATCCTACCTCCACCGCCGCCGAAGAGAAGACCCAGGTCTCCATGTAAAAAAGCCGGAAGTGATGTAATGACATCACTTCCAGGTACTCTATGCCGAATTAAAAAAAACTGACAGCATTCAAAACAGCCAAACTTGGCGTTTTGAATGCTTTTCGGTGCCGAGGAGGGGTTTGGGGTCTTTTAGACCCCCAGATCCCTCCACAAGGAGTACCTTTAGAGAAAAAAATAAATAAATTTTAAATATTGGCCGATACCGATATCCAATGACCAGAATATCGGTATCGGCATTAAAAAAAAACTATATCGGTCGATCACTAGTGGACATTGCAATGCAAACTCAAATGCACACCAATGTCAATCTACAGTGTACTACAATGCACAGATGCATATACTTTATGCAGCACATTGCACCTAAATTAGTCTATTTTTTTTTAGATGTGCTGCTTAATGGAAAACGTCTTGACCCTTGACCATGGACATCTAGCATATTTTAGCAAGCAGCAGGGTTTTTTAACACACTCCTGGCTCTGTGTAAATCTGACAAGTTGGCTGACAGATGGAAGTGATTGGGCTGTTGTTTAGCTTGCTGTTGGTCAAGCTGAAGTCTGCATGTAAAGCCTCGTACACACGCGTCGAAATTCAGCAGGGAACTTTCGTCCGACGACCGATCTGCTGATTTTCGGCTTGTTAGTATGATGCTTCCGACAACCGACTCCGACTTTTCGGCCGAAAAAAATCTGGTGTGCAGGCTATAAAATTTTTGTCCTCTGTCAAAACACGGCCGATTTTCGTGCAGTCAGTACAGATTTCGACAGGGAAAAATCTTATGAGCAAGACTAGGCATGCGCAGAGAAGAAAGAACACAAAGAAAGCAAACTAACACATGACATCACTTCTGAAGTAGAATTTTGTCATGTGGGAAAATTCGTGTGCAGTCTAGGCACATTCCAACCAACAAAACACCACTCTGGACAAAAGACAGACGACCGGTCGGAGGAAATTCGTTACGTGTGTACTAGGCTTAAAAGGCCAAGTCACAGCCACCTTTTCTTTTAGGATCTCTGTCACAGGGATCCTCAAACTACGGCCCTCCAGCTGTTGCGGAACTACACAACCCATGAGGCATTGTAAAACTCTGACATGTACAGACATGACTAGGCATGATGGGAATTATAGTTCCTGAACAACTGGAGGGCAGTAGTTTGAAGACCCCTGACTATGATATTTAAAAGCAAGGGAAAACAGGGCTATTCCGGTGCTAGACAACCCCACTCATATTGACAGTTTGAGTGGGGTTGTCTAGCACAGGAATAGCCCTGTTTTCCCTTACAATTTTTGATACATTTCGATTGGGGTGAGGGTGCAGGACTTGATTGGTTGGGCATATATCATTTTTCCTGATATTTAAAAGTAACTAAAATTGAAGAATGCATTAAAAAGGCACCAAAAAAGCTGCTGGAAGCTTAAAAAATGCTTTTGAAAACCTTACTGTACATATTCTATTTGGTCTTTCTTCAAGCCCAATTTTAGTTGGGTATAAAATAAATAGGTAGCCCAGCAATTAAATTAAAAAAAAAAAAAAAAAAAAAAAAAAAAAACGTGTCTCTAGCAGACTAATGGCACTTTTCCACTGGAAGTACCGGCTCGGCTGTACTCTGCCCTGTTTGCTTTTCCACTGCGGTACCGCATGGTACGGTGTTGGAACGGTTCGGTACGGTACGGTATGGTTTGCTTTTCCACTAAAGTAGTACTAAAGTTAAGTGGGTGGGATAACAACGGGGTGGGTGGGATTCTCTGACCAATCAGTGGCTAGTAGTGACTGCATGCAAAGGATTGTGGGATATGGTACCGGGTATGGTACCTCTTGGAACCACAATCGAGTAGGTACTGTTTTTGAGAGCCGTACCATTCGGTTCCATGCAGTGGAAAAGCGCCACTGTACCGTACCGAACCGTTCCTACACCATACCATGCGGTACCAGCAGTGGAAAAGCACAAAAGCGAGCAAAGCCATTAGTGCTCTGTGATCCAGCATAATGCTTTTCTGGGTTAAAAATCAGTTGGGGCCATTCTTCCTCTCCTTCCTGTGAGTGCAGGTGATCACGGCCCTTTCCCCTTGGGGCACATGACCACAGCATCCTGCACTCACAGTACAATAATGCAGAGAAAGGAGTGGTTGTCCTCACTTCAGTGACCCTCTGCATCATTGGGTACTGCTTATCACTGGTGGAGAGAGGATGATGACCCTACAAACCATGTTGCCAGTCTGAGAAGGAAAGTATGAAAAAATTGTTTATATAAAAATGATCCAGACCAGAGGCTGGATTTGAGATTGACTGTACATGGCCCAAGGGTCTCTTGTTCAGATTAACTACTACAATGTTCACATTTAAATGATTGTTTGTTTGCTTAAACCAGTGGTTTTTATTTATATAGTTAATATAAGGCCGTTTTAAGTGAATGTTTTTTAAGAATAATATGAGTTGCTTTTGATAACCTCCTTTTGAAAGTGATAGCTACCTCACCATCATGTTGATCTACTGTCTTCAGTACGAACGCTGGCTTTACATGCTTTTGTATTTGTTCAAGCAATGGGTTGAAGAAAAAAACAAAAAAGCCAATTCCACCATCTACTTTGAATGAATTCCCCCCCACTGTGCTATTGTATTCACCCGGCAGGAAACCTTCCCTGCCATCAAAATACCATGATCAGTGCTGCTGGCTACAGCCGATGGCACTGATCTTTTGGAAAAAATCTATCAGGCTGGTTGTACACAAGGACAGTTGATTGACTTGTGTATAGCCAGCTAGCCCATACATCACTGACCTGGAACATCTACGTAAATAACTAATCAGGAGATCCTAAACGGCATACATGCTCTAAGAGTCTAAAGCCCCGTACACACGATGAGATTATCAAACGATCTGTCGTCCGTTTTTTGTGGCATGCTAGTCTGATGTGGAAAGTGAAGAGGTTATTAACATACGAATTTTCCCGTACAACAGAATTCTACTTCAGAAGTGATGTCATGTGTTGGATTGTTTTGTTCTTTTGTCTCTGAGCATGCCTAGTCTTGCTCTTAAGATTTTTTTCCGTCAAAATCTGTACTAATGAGACGAAAATCAGACATTGTTTTGACGGACGACAAAAGTTATATAGCCTGCACATCAGGATTTTGTCAGCCAAAATGTCAGAGTCGGCTGTCGAAAGCACCAAACTAGCAATCCGAAAATCAGCAGATCGGTCGTCGGACAAAATTTTCCCTTCAGATTTTCTTATCCTGTGTACGGGCCTTAAGTCAAAGTGATTGTAAAGTCTTGTTTTTTTTTTCAATAAAAATAACAAACATATTATACTTACCTGCCATGTGCAGTGGTTTTGCACAGACCAGCCTGGATCCTCCTTTTCTCGGATCCCTCTTTGCCTCTCCTGGCCCCTCCCTCCCTATGAGTGCCCCCACAGCAAACAGCTTGCTATGGGGGCACCCGAGCTGAGTCACAGCTCAGTGTATTCATTCAGACACAGAGCTGCAGTTCAGCCCTGCCCCCTGTCTCTCCTCATTGGCTAACTGACTTTGATTGACCAATGGCGCTGCTGCTGTGTCTTAGCCAATGAGGAGGGGAGTCCTGGACGGCTGAGATGGTCATGGACATCGCTGGAAGAAGGGGCTCAGGTAAGCATTAGGGAGTTCTGCTGCACAAAGATAAAAAAAAAAAAACGTTCTGACTCTACAACCCCTTTAACCTGGCCATAGAGAGAACATCAGCTGCCTGATCCCCCCCCCCCCCCCGAAAAATAAAAACCCCCTAACATCAGCTGCCTGATCCCCCCCAAAAAATAAAAAAACCCCTATCAGCTGCCTGATCCCCCCCCAAAAAAATAAAAAACCCCTATCAGCAGCTGCCTAATCCCCCCCAAAAAAATAAAAAACCCCTATCAGCAGCTGCCTGATCCCCCCCAAAAAATAAAAAACCCCTATCAGCTGCCTGATCCCCCCCAAAAAAATAAAAACCCCCTATCAGCAGCTGCCTGATCCCCCCCAAAAAAATAAAAACCCCCTTTCCACACATTTAACGTGGGTTAAGGAATCCTTGCACTGTGTTCTTGTATTCTGACAGCAAGGACTCCTCTGCTGTCAGAATAAACTGACCAGTGCTGCAGCCAATTGGCTGCATGTGCTAAATGAACACAAAAAATCCCAACAGTTCTGTGCTACTGGAGTCAATCTCCAGAACACAGAAAAGCCATAGATGGATCAAAATTTGGCCATGCTGAAATGCCCAAATTTTGATCTATGGCCAGCTTTAGCAACTCAAGTACTGAAGCAAGCAGATTCATATGACAGTCAAATTGCCAACATTTCAAATAATGGCAGCTGACATATTTTTTAGGAAATGTTCCCTTGATGGATAAAAAAATACACTTCTCTTTAACCTGAAATTACCTCTGTCCCTTTGTCTGCAGGTCCAGGTGATGTCCGAGGGCAACGAGTCACCTCTCTTTAAACAATTCTTCGGAAACTGGGTGTGAATGGCTGGCCTTGGGTTCCTCTGTGCTATACAATTTCCCCTCTCCCCTCCACCTCCCAGTGCACCCGCTTCACCACCAGGTCAATTTTGTATTAAGGTTAAGCCCTATCTGCCAGGTGAAAAACTGTGCTGCCTTCTCTGGTTGCAGTGAAGGGCTTGGAATGTCTCGAGACGGAGGGATGTATTCTGTCACATTAAAAATGTATTGCAACTCGCATATAAAGTTCATGTTCACTGAGCTGAAACACATTTGGCTTGTACTTCACATAGCTTTTCATCTGCTGATACCAGTATACCTCATTGAGCTTTATTAACAATGCACCAGCATGAAGGAGATCACTAATCTAACACTGCATACCTAGCGGAGCTGTCAGTCACGGATGCTTCAACTCTCCTCACTTTTCACTTCTTTACTGCTGTAATTATATATTTTATTTATACCATAGCAAGTCGTTTTGATGACAGCGCTGACAATGTGTTCAAGATGGCAGCCAGGCTCAGGGCTTTTACATACAGTATCTCACAAAAGTGAGTACACCCCTCACATTTTTATTATATCGTTTCATGTGACAACACTGAAGAAATGACACATTGCTACAATGTAAAGTAGTGAGTGTACAGCTTGTATAACAGTGTATATTTACTGTCCCCTCAAAATAACTCAACATGCAGCCATTAATGTCTAAACCGCTGGCAACAAAAGTGAGTACACCCCTAAGTGAAAATGTCCAAATTAAGCCCAATTAGCCATTTTCCCTCCCCGATGTCATGTGACTCGTTAGTGTTACAAGGTCTCAGGTGTGAATGTGGAGCAGGTGTGTAAAAGTTGGTGTTATCGCTCTCACTCTCTCATACTGGTCACTGGAAGTTAACATGTCACCTCATGGCAAAGAACTCTGAGGATCTGAAAAAAAAAAAAAAAAAGAATTGTTGCTCTACATAAAGATGGCCTAGGGGTCTTCATACTGTGGCCCTCCAGTTATTCAGGAACTGCAATTCCCATCATGCCTAGTCATGTCTGTGAGAGTCATAGTTGTCAGAGTTTTACAAAGCCTCATGGGATGTGTAGTTCCGCAACAGCTGGAGGGCCGTCGTTTGAGGATCCCTGGCCTAGGCTATAAGAAGATTGAGGAGACCCTGAAACTGAGCTGCAGCACGGTAGCCAAGACCATACAGCAGTTTAACTGGACAGGTTCCACTCAGAACAGGCCTCACCATTGTTGACCAAAGCAGTTGAGTGCATGTGCTCAGTGTCATATCCAGAGGTTGTCTTTGGGAAATAGACATACGAGTACTGCCATCATTGCTGCAGAGGTTGAAGGGGTGAGCGGTCAGTGCTCAGACCATACACCGCACACTGCATCAAAGTGGTCTGCATGGCCGTCATCCCAGAAGGAAACCTCTTCTAAAGGATTATGCACAAGCCCACAGTTTGCTGAAGACAAGCAGACTATGGACTGGAACCATGTCCTGTGGTCTGATGAGACCATCAGGGTTCAGATGTCACGCGTGTATGGCGGCAACCAGGTGAGGAGTACAGAGACAAGTGTGTCTTGCCTACACTCAAGCATGGTGGTGGGAGTGTCATAGACTGGGGCTGCATGAGTGCTGCCAGCACTGGGGAGCTACAGTTCATTGAGGGAATTATGAATGCCAACATGTACTGTGACAACCTGAAGAAGAGCATGATCCCCTTCTTTCGGAGACTGGGCCGCAGGGCAGTATTCCAACATGATAACGACCCCAAATACACCCCCAAGACATCCACTGCCTTGCTAAAGAAGCTGAAAGAAAAGGTGATGGATTGGCAAGCATGTCTCCAGACCTAAACCCTATTGAGCATCTGTGGGGCATCCTCAAATGGAAGGTGGAGGAGAGCAAGGTCTCTAACATCCACCAGCTCAGTGATGTCCTCATGGAAGAGGGTTAGAGGACTCCAGTGGCAACCTGTGAAGCTCTGGTGAACTCCATGCCAAAGAGGGTTAAGGCGGTGCTGGAAAATAATAGTGGCCACACACAATATTGACAATTTGGGCCCAATTTAGACATTTTCACTTAAGGATGTACTCACTTTTGTTGCCAGAGGCTTAGACATTAATGGCTGTGTGTTGAGTTATTTTTGAGGGGCCTGCAAATGTACACTGTTATACAAGCTTTACACTCACTACTTTACATTGTAGCTAAGTGTAATTTATTCAGTGTTGTCACATGAGAAGATATAATAAAATAATGTGAGGAATGTACTCACTTTTGTGAGATACTGTATTTACAGGCTTTTTCAGGTAAATAATATGTGCATATGTCAGAGTAGGATATTTGTTGAAATACATGGTCTGGTGACCGCGTCCCATACGTATGATCACTGGCAACTGCACAGTATGATCATGCAAGCCTTAGTGATATACCATGGGGCAGATTAATCAAGCATAGTCACACATATTTGAGCCTCTGCCTTAGGGTACATTCATGCAGATGTTTTGCCATGGTGCATATGGCAGTGGTTCCTGCTGCTGTATTTAATAGCTGTACGTAGCTAGCGGCAGCCACTGTACATTACAATGACGGGTTGAGTGTAACCTGGCTGGCGAGCGATTTGTGGCTGCTTACATTCAATGTAGATAGAGGGAGAGAGCCGCTCCGGTGAGGAAAGGTGCTCCGGTGCAAGTCAGATCCGTCATCCAAAGGTCCAATGATTCAAAGAAAATGTGACCGCAGGAAATTGAAGAATGAAGTGTTTAATCCCACGTAGGATGTAATACAAACAGTGCTTCACATAGACACAGGACAGGTTAACGCGTTTCACGATTCTAAGATCACTTAATCATTACCTTGGAATCATGAAACGCGTTAACCTGTCCTGTGTCTATGTGAAGCACTGTTTGTATTAGATCCTACGGGGGATTAAACACTTCATTCTTCAATTTCCTCTGAGTGCGGTCACATTTTCTTTGAATCGCTGCTTACATTCACACCGCAGTAAGCACTAGCAGTGCAGCCATACCACAACCTGTGCATAACAAATGTCAGGATATACAGGAACTAGACTGCTTGATCTATATTACTGATGGAAGGCTCTTATAGCTCAGTTGTTACTACTGTAACCTTGAGTGTTCTACTAGGTCTGCAATTTCCCCTCACTTCTTGTCCCAGGAACGTGCATCACGGTAAGACCAACTAAAAAAAAATATATATTGGCAGTATTATACTGTACATATCTGCTGCTCTACAGGTAAGAATAAAGGAAAACATCTAAATACAGGAAATCATTTACATAGTCTTCGCCAAAAATAGGTCTGAACAAACTGTGGGCTTCCGTGTGTATAGATATATGCAAATTATCGCATGTTACAACTGTGCACCAAGAGCTTCTGGGATGTAGTGAAGGTACAGTCTGAATAGCCCTTCTACCTTCAACATTCATACAAATGTTTTCTGCTCCTTAGCTCTCAGAGTAGCAGACTGCATGACTTGCATTTATGACATTTTGGTATTTCAGCCTCTCAAATCTGCATTTATTTGAAAGAAGTCACTCTTGGTATAAATCCCTCTGGTCTACACACTAATCAATTAATTTCACATAAAGCATAGGTAGGACAAATCAACATAGCCATAAAATATCTACCTTACCCATTGCTTAAGCCCCGTACACACGCTACGAATTTCCGCTGACCGGTCGTCCGTCTTTTGTCCAGTGCGCGTGTCCGTTGGTTGGAATGTGCTCTAGACTGCACACAAATTTTCCCGTACGACAGAATTCTACTTCAGAAGTGATGTCATGTGGATGGATTGCTTTCTATGTGTTCTTTCATCTCTGAGCATGCCTAGTCTTGCTTATAAGATTTTTCCCCCTTCGAAATCTGTACTAATGAGACGAAAATCGGACGCGTGTTGACGGAGGACAAACATTTTAATGCCTGCACATCAGGATTTTGTCAGCCAAAAAGTCGGAGTCGGCTGTCGAAAGCACCATACTAACAATCTGAAAATCGGCAGATCGGTCGTAGGACGAAATTTCCCTTCCGAACTTCTTATCGTGTGTACGGGGCTTTATACTTGCATTTCCTTCACACACCTTCCCCCTGGAGAGCAAGCCAAACGTGCACTTTAGGTTATGCGGGAGCATGCAACTCTTTCCTCCAACATGATATAGCCCTTGGCTCTCAGCTGCCAGGCAGCAAAACTGGGGAACCCTTCACTTGGACCAAGCAGAGCTTATGCAGGGGCCAGGCTTCTCCCTTGGGCATTGGGGCAGAAGGAAAAGGACAGTAAACTACAGCAGAGACAAAGTTTAACAAATCTGCCCTATATAAGCAAAGCACAGGTTCAACGTTGAAGATACCAAAATCACATGTAGATTTACAGTGCCTTGAAAAAGTATTCATACCTCTTTTCCACATTTTGTCATGTTACAACTAAAAACAGAAATGTATTTTATTGGGATTGTATGCGATAGACCAAAACAAAGTGGCACATAATTGTGAAGTGGAAGGAAAATGATAAATGGTTTAACATATTTTACAAATAAATATGTGAAAAGTGTGGCGTGCATTTGTATTAAACCCCCGCGCTCTGCAGTGATTGGGGACAATGCTGTGGCGCTCTGCATTGAAAGGGGCTCACACGCTGAACTCTGCATTGATGGGGGCACGGAACAGTGTTCATTGCATTGAAGGGGGCGCAGCACGCTGAACTCTGCATTGCGGGGGCACAGCAGTGTTTATTGCATTGAAGGGGGCACAGCACAGTGTTTATTGCATTGAAGGGGGCACAGCACAGTGTTTATTGCATTGAAGGGGGCATAGCACAGTGTTCATTGCATTGAAGGGGCACAGCACCATATTCATTGCATTGAAGGGGGCACGCACGCTGATCTCTGCATTGAAAGGGGGCACGTACACTGGTCTCTGCATTGAAAGGGGGCATATACCATCTCCTGTACCATATCTGTGCCATGCCTGTACCATCACCTGTGCCATGACTTCAAAGTCACGCAATTTTTTACTGCGTTTTTTGACACGAAGCAATACCTATTACATTTTTCTTTTTGCGCCCCCCCCCAAAAATTTTGAGCACCAGCCGCCACTGCACATGAATATGGTTTGATTTAAAACCATTCCATTATAGCTCTGGCTGTATGTTTAGGTCGTCCTGCTGAAAGGTGAACCTTCTTAACGAAAACATCCCCACAACATGATGCTACCACCACGTTTCAAGGTGTGGATGAAATGTTTAGGGTGATGTGCAGTGCTAGTTTTCCACCACACATAGTTTTTCAGACAAAAAAGTTCAATTTTGCTCTCATTGGACCAGAGCACCTTCTTCCACGTTTGCTGTGTCTCCCACATGGCTTCTCGCAAACTGCACTTCTTATGTCTTTCTTTCAACAACGGCTTTCTTCTTGCCACTCTACTATAACGGCCAGATTTGTGGAGAGCACGGCTAGTGGTTGACCTGTGGACAGATTCTCCCACCTGAGCTGTGTATCTGCAGCTCCTCCAGAGTTACCATGGGCCTCTTGGCTGCTTCTCTGAATAATGCTCTCCCTGCACAGCCTGAGAGTTCATGTGATTGGCCATGTCTTGGTAGGTTTGCAGTTGTGCCCTACACTTTCCATTGTCTGATGATGGATTGAACAGTGCTCTATGAGCTGTTCAAAGCTTGGGATATTATTTGGGATATTATTTTTTTTTTTTATAACCTAACCCTGCCTTAAACTTCTCCACAACTTTATCCCTGACCTGGCTGGTGTGTTTCTTGTCCATCATGATGCTGTTTATTCACTAAAGCCCCGTACACACGTACTGATCGGCCGTCTTTTGTCCAGGGCTGTCGTGTCTGTTGAAAACTGCAAAAGACTGCACACTAATTTTGTCGGCCAACAACAGCCGACTGCAGAAGTGATGTCATGTGATGGTTAACTTTCCTTGTCTTTTTTCTTTTCTGAGCATGCCCAGTCTTGCAAATCTGTTGTCTGTCGGCCGAATTCTGTACTGACTGGCGAACAATCGGCCGTTCTGGTGTCGGCCTACAAAAATTTTAATGCTTGCATGACAGATTCTTTTCGGCCAAATGTGCGCTGTCGGCTGTCGGAGGCATCATACTAACAAGCCTACAATCGGCAGATCGGTCGTCGGCCGAAGCTTTTCGGCCGACAATCTGCACGTGTGTACGGGTCTTAAGGTTCTCTAAGAAAACTCTGAGAACAGCTGTATTTATACAGAGATTAAATTACACCCAGGTGGACTCTAATTAGGTGATTTATGAAGGCAAGCGGTTCCACTAGTTTTTATTTGGGGGTTTTAGAGCAAAGGGGGGCTAATACAAATGCATGCCATACTTTTGAATTTTTTTTTTTACAAATTATGTGAAAACCATTTATCATTTTCCTTCCACTTTACAATTATGTGCCAGTTTTTGTTGGTCTATTACATAAAATCCCCCAAACATTTTTGTTTGTAACGTGACAAAACATGGAAAATTTCAAGTGATATGAATTGTACAGAAAAAGTATAAAAATTTGATTTTTGTACTTACCGCAAAATCCATTTCTGAGTTCAACAGACACAGCGCTCCATAAATCATAACTACTGGGTTGAGAGTGAGACTAGGCAGAACAAAAAAGACACCTGGCTATGCCCATGGGCCATCCCCTGCTGGTATATAACCCCACTCTCTGCTCTAGGTAATCAGTTTAGTAGCAAGCAGTATTAGAAGTATCAGAACTCCATAGAGGGGTGGGTGCAGTGTCCATTGATGAAGAGAAATGGATTTTACCCAAGTACAAAAAAGTAGGTTGCCACTGCTGACCTATTCAATACTTTTTGGCAGTGACATGGAACAAGCATACAGCAGCTAGAGAACTTCTGACTTTCATTCATGATTCAGGACATTGAGGTGTTGGATCAAGATGGACACCATACAGCTAGTGCTTTTATGAATGAAAGAACAATGGGAATCTATACAACCCACCCACTTGGTACTAGGAACATTTTAGTCTAAGAACTCTTGGATATTACTTTCTCCCTCAGGACTTTTGTGAATAAGGATAATAAATGATCTGTGCCATGCCAATTCACATAGTTTGTGCCCTTCTCAAAAAAAAAAAAAATCTGAGCGGTGAACCTAGGAATGGAGAGAAGGCTCTGAAGGCGCCTACCCTTTGTAGCAGCCCTACAGAATGGACTCTCCCACAACCTGGTTTTAAACAACGTCAAAAACTTGGGTTCTAACCCATCCCCTGCTGTATTCAAAAACACAAGGTTTTAATTGCGATCTATGCTCCCACTGTATACATACCCAATCAGTTACTGTTGTGACATACATCCCATTACCTGTACAGGAATTGAAGGGGGGGGCGGAGAAATCTTACATGGAGATATAGCATTAAAACATGAGATTCTAGCCACCCGAGGGCTTCTTACACCATAGACCCTCCAGCAAAGACATCCATGCCAGAGTTCTTACCTTTCCTCCCTTAAATCATGCCAGAGTTTTTACCTTTCCTCCCTTAAATCAGTCATCCAAAAGCTAATCTATATAAATCCTACAAAATGGAGCCAGTGATGATTCAAATGCAGCATTTTTTCCTTGACCAAGTACACCATAATGCATGGTAGTACATAGTGTTGTTCTGTGGGGCTCTGCAATTCATACGTGTCCATTTTGCACTGCCTTAGTTGGAGTCACTGAAAATTATTGAAACCTCAATGCCAACGTAAGCCTAGTGCTCACGCGTTACCTCAACACACCAGAATCCATAGTTACATAGTTACATAGTTAGTGAGGCTGAAAAAAGACACAAGTCCATCCAGTTCAACCTATGTGTGTGTGTTTGCTTTTAACCGTACATTGTATACCCCTGTATGTTGTGGTCTTTAAGGTGTCCATCCAATAGTTTTTTGAAACTATCAATGCTCCCCGCTGATACGACTGCTTGCGGAAGAGAATTCCACATCCTTACCGCTCTTACAGTGAAGAACCCCTTACGCACTTTAAGGTTAAACCGCCTTTCCTCTAGTTTTAGTGAGTGGCCACGTGTCTTATTGTATTCCCTTACTCTAAATAGTTTGTTCCTTATGCTAGGGTCGCCAGTACAGTATTTGTACATTGATATCATATCCCCCCTCAAGCGTCTCTTCTCCAGAGAGAATAGGTTCAGTGCTTGTAGTCTTTCCTCATAGCCGATGTCCTCCATTCCCCTAATTATTTTTGTTGCCCTTCTCTGGACTTTCTCCAGTTCTAGCACATCCTTCCTGAGGACCGGTGCCCAGAACTGGACAGCATACTCCAGATGTGGCCAGACCAGAGTCTTGTAGAGTGGAAGAATAATCTCTTTATTTCTAGAGTGAATCCCCTTTTTTATACAACCCAGTATTCTGTTGGCTTTGCTTGCAGCGGCTTGGCATTGCATGCCACTTCCAAGCCTGTTGTCTACCAGTACCCCCAGGTCCCTTTCCATCCTAGACTCACCCAGAGGTTCCCCCCCTAGTGAGTAGCTTGCTTTCTGGTTTCTGGCCCCCAAGTGCATTACTTTACATTTTTCTACATTAAATCTCATCTGCCATGTAGTTGCCCACCCCGTTATTTTGTTCAGGTCTGCTTGCAAGATTTCCACATCCTGCATAGAAGATATTGGCATGCCTAATTTAGTATCATCTGCAAATACTGAGATTGTACTAGATATCCCCTCCTCTAGATCATTTATGAATAAATTAAACAGGATTGGTCCCAGGACAGAACCCTGGGGGACCCCACTTTCCACACCCGCCCAATCCGAGTACTCCCCATTAATCACCACCCTCTGTACTCTCCCCTGGAGCCAGTTCTCTATCCAGGTACTCACCTTATGGTCCATAAGTGTTAATGGGTTCTTAAAGAATTGAAGAGTACAGTATGGTTATACTCTGCAGATTTACTACATGCCACAGCATTCAATTTGCAGCCCATTTTTTAAAGTGCAGGCCACAGCATACAGCCCCTGGTAGCCTAGAAAGTTTTCCCGTGAATGTTTTTCCTGGTTAACAGAACCGAGAGTGAAGAACCAGTCACAAATTTAAAAAAAAAAAAAAAAAAAAAATTGGTCATTCCTCATTCTCTCCCCCGACACTGCATTTTAATACCAACTGGCTTTACAAATATCCTTTTGTTTTTTTAATCAGCAGTATAGCCAAATCAGTGCCCTCGGTTTAATTGCCATCTGTTCTTATTGTGGGAAATTTTCCCTCAACGTTTTTCACTGGCACAGAAGTGAGGTGAATCTACCCAAAGTGAATGTAGACTACAAAAATCTCACTTTCTCTCAATACCTGCAGAACTGAGGAGGTACCTTGACAGAGGAGTGGCTGTGGACATAGTATACTTGGAGTTTGCAAAAGGGTTTGACACCGTTCCTCACACACGGCTGATGTGTAAGGTAAAGTCTACAGGCTTGGAAAGATCAGTTTGTAAATGGATAGAAAACTGGCTAAAAGATAGAATTCAGAGAGTAGTGATTAATGATTTTCACTCTTAATGGTCTAAAGGCAGGGGTCGTCAAACTATGGCCCTCCAGTTGTTCAGGAACTACAATTCCCATCATGCCTAGTCATGTCTGTTAATGTCAGTTTTACAATGCCTCATGGGATGTGTAGTTCTGCAACAACTGGAGGACCGTAGTTTGAAGGATCCCTAGTCTAAGGCATCAGTGGTATACCCCAAGATTCAGTGTTGGGACCCTTACTTTTTAATATCTTTATAAATGATATAGGGTCTGGGACCATTTCAGTCTTTTCAGATGACACCAAACTTTGCAGTGGAATAACTGCCTTACAGAATGTCTTCAACTAGCAAGCTGACTTCAATGCACTGTTTCATTGGGCAACTATGTGGCAAATTAGGTTTACTGTTGATAAATGTTATGCACTCGGGGGGGGGGGGGGGGGGGTAAGAATTTGCATGCATCGTACATACGGGGGGGGGGGGTTACAATTGGGGGAAACCCACAGTGGAGAAGGATCTGGGTGTTCGGGTAGATAAGCTTAATAGCATGCAATGTCAAGCTTCAGTTTTCAAAGCGAGCAAAGTCCTTTCTTGTATTGAGAGGCATGGACTGCAGAGATAGAGAGATAATTTTGCCCCTGTACAAATTAGTAAGACCTTGTCTAGAATATGCAGTCCAGGGTAACAGTTCTATAAAAAGGATATCAGGGAACTGGAGAGAGTGCAGAGAAGGGCAAACTGATAAGAGGCATAGAGGAGCTCAGCTATGAGGAAAGATTAGAGGAACTGAACTTATTCTCTTAAGAGGAGACGGCGATATGATCAACATGTATAAATACATTAGGGGTCCATATAATTAACTTGGTGTTGAGTTATTTATTTTAAAGGTCCTCACAGAGGACACTCTTTACGTCTAGAGGAAAAGTGATTTAGTCTCCAAATACAGAAAGGTTTCTTCACAGTAAGCTGTGAAAATGTGGTTCTGGCCAGTTAAGTCGATTAAGTCAAAAAAAACAAAAACAAAACCGGATTCTTTCCTAGGTGTACATAATATAAATGGGTACTAACATTTATAGGCAAAGTTGATCCAGGGAATGGGGGGCTCAGGAAGGAATTTCTCCTGCTTTAGCAAATTGGATCATGCTTTGCTGGGGTTTTTTTACCTTCCTCTGGATCCACTGTGGGTATAGGATTGTAGGGTGCTTTTTCTTTTATTGGTTGAGCTAGACGGACTTGTGTCTTTTTTCAACCTAACTATACAACTAGCAGTCTTGGCAGGAGTTTCTCTTTAATAATTACAAACTGTGTGGGGCTGCCCACTCATGAAAAAAAAAAAAAATCACCAGCTGGTGCCAAGTTGACCACATCCCCTAATACCATCATTATTCATGTTACAAACTAGAAGATTCTAGGTCATGCTTCATAATTCAGGTGCTTCCCAAGGCCCTGTAGCTTTTTTAGCTATGCTTTTTTGGTTTCAAATCATGAATACACAAGACAAGAGAAGAATATAAAGTACTTTAATTGAAAACCAGGTGATAAACTAATTTATATTTACATTTCTGGACCTAACTGTAAAACTGCATTTGAGTACGACAAGACACAGGAAAACAAGTAGTGCAGCTGCAAACAGGATTCCTGGAAGAGCCACGGTGAGGTGCGGGAGGCTGGCCAATCCTGTGACACACAAGAACAAGATGTAACAAGAGTCTTTGCATTGGCACCAAGATCATAATATAATATTCTAAGTTTGATATTGACATTTATCAGCATAATGCAGGAAGCAACAGAACTTGCACAATTTTCTGGCATTGAGACTTTGGGTTTGATATGTGAAAAGTCTGTGCGATAAACGATTTTCAGTAGCTTAAGGCTAGGGCCTTCTTGGAGATTTTATAGTGCAGATATTAAGATTTAACCATTTGAAGGTGGTCACTAGAGCTATACTAGATATTTTTAATAAATCAATGCTGCTACTAAAATGGTTAGTGAAAGTTAAAATGCTAGGTGTAGCAAAATCGCTAAACAAATGGCTCTCTATGGAGCAGGCTACTCAAGAAGCATTTAATGGCGATCAGGCTCGCGTGTCATATTACTCTATGTGCAAGTGATATCTACAAGATGCTACTGCATGCCACTTGTGTAGTTAGCACCATAGGGAGCTATGTGCTTCATTTGTTAGCTATATGTAGCTACTCACTAGCAATTTAAGTAGAAGCTAATAGAATTTCCTGTACAACGATAAAGCTGGCCATACACTCAGATTGTCATACTAACATTCTCAGTACATTTGATGTCATACGAACATTCTCAGTACATTTGACGACATGACAAATGTTAGAAAGTAGTTAAAACGGAGTGCCACCCAAAAGTGGAACTTCCACTTTAAATACTGACATGCCACATTTGGCGTGTTTTTTTTTGGGGGGGGGGGGGGGGGGGGGAACAGGTACCTGGATCTGACAGGTACCCGCTCCCACTCGGGTCACCTAGGCAGCTCAAGCAGAAGTTCTCTCCCTTCTATCTTCTGGGACACGTCAGAGGTCCCAGAAGATTGCCCAGCCTTTTACGACGCACAACTCGCGCATGTGCACCCGGCTGTGAAACCGCAGGCTGTCACAGCCGGGTGCCAACACTAGAGATGTTGGCGCTGCTGAGAGGAAAGGGAGAGGAGCGTGCTTCGGGCGGCCGCATCGCTAGATCGCAGGACAGGTGAGTGTGTTTATTAAGTTACCAGCTACACTTTGTAGCTGATGACTTAATAAACACAAAAACGAATGAAACTCCAATTTAAAAATTGCGTTTAACATTCAATTTTGGAATTTTTGGAATACTTTAAGGTTTCCCAAATGGAAAAAAAAAAATACACATTCACGGTTAGATGTGTGAAAAAAAGTTTCCTTGTTGGCCCTTCAAATTCTTATCACTGCAATCAAAAAACGTTGATTTGGCCCCATTAATTAGATAATCAAATGAGCGTTCTTAAAAACTGAGAATTAAATGACATTCTACTTGTATGGCCAGCTTAACATACTTAAGTGGCTACCAGGAAATAGTAAAAGCTCTTTGTTGCAAGAGATTCAAATTATGAGTATGACCCTTGCCTAGGCTTGTCAACATCCCTAGAGTAGCGCTAAACACCCTGACCCTCACCTAAGCAGATCAAGTATATCTAGTGTCTAATCAGGCACAATCAAAAAAGATAACTCAGCGGTCAAACAGAAAAGGCGATTTTGCAAAGTGAAATGTAAGAACGTTTTTTTTTTTTTTTTTTTTTTTTTTTTTTTAAATCGTGGAGTTTTTGTTATGACTTGATTAGAGGAAGCTGTATTTTTGTCAGTTTAGTTAGCTTAGTGAACAGCCTAGACACCATCTCAATATGTTTTCCTGTCTAGATATAGGTCACCCTGTTAGCATGCAAATATCGGCTTTTCCTAGCAAACTGACCACAGTCCCACCGGCTGTGCTCAAATGCCTCCTCCAACCTGGTGTCATGCTCCACCCCCTTCCACTGCATGTCTTGTCTCCTAAAACAGTTGCATCAAAGATGAGCTGCAGACAATACTACGTACAAGCAGCGATGAGACAACCTGCTCCTGTCATCTCGCTTTAAAAGTTGATGGCAAAAGTTGATTGAGTAAACAATGCCGCCCAGCCCTTATAATGCACCTATTGACACTTCCTTCTTACAGAGGACTACTAGATTTGAAATTATCCTTTAAATGGTTGTGACTTTAAAATACATAAGCAAAAAATGACTACCCAAATATATGGGCCCAAAATGGGCAACTGTATACAATATGTAGGCAACAAATAGGTAACCATCACAATGTAGACCAGAAAGTTGGTAGTCATGACAATATGCAGGCCAACAAAATGGGCAACCACCACAATACACAGGCAACAAATTGTGCAAGCATGGCAATGTGGCCATCATGAGGGAGAGGCCATCGCCAAAAATGAATCATCCCTCAAACAAAAAAAAAAAAAAAACCCTCCCCTTTTCAAACCAAAACCTTGTGGAAGCCAGCCCAGCTTTTCATGATATCTGCCATGTGCCTTATACCCTCTTCATGTGTCATGACATTTCAAGCAGCTTTACTTGGAGAACCCAAGTCAGCACCACTTACGTTTCTCCAAAGTGCTGACTTAGCCTGGCTGCAGTATAAGCACCCATAGGTCTTCCATTTTTCATGTGTGCCACTCTCTCTCACTCTGTAAAATTTACAGACATAAAGAGCTACATTCCTCGGTGTAGACCACAGAATGCCAGCACATTGTTGGGATCAATAGCCTTTCTAATGCTGCAGAGTCCAAGGTGTCGCAACTAAGCAGAGTGTTGGGAATGGATGTATATGTATCTACCCAATTTGCCGTGTATGAATCCATTTGGGTATGTGTAACTGAAGGTATCTTGTTTGTGCCACCATTAAAATGCATGCCTTATGTCACACAAGAGGGGACATATCCGTTTTAAAATTTCAAATAAGCCACCAAGTTAAACTTAAATTAACAAAATACCCTGAATAAATGGCCAACATCCCAGTAATGAACAGCAATCACAGAAAAAAAAAGCAGGATTTTCAAGGTCGATAAAGGATGGATGATCAAACAAAATTTTGTATAAAATAAATTTTATTAAATCATAAAGATAAAAATATATGTATGCATACAAATGTTTTACCTAAAGATCATATTCCCTAAGGAATTATTGAAACAAGATACCAAATTGGCAACAATTAGGTCTCATAGCGGGTATAGTCTGTAGGTTCTCAAAGAGCCAGCGCGTTTCGCCAAAGGCTTCTTCAGGGCCAGAGAGACCTTCAAGACATTACCATAAAGTCATGCACTAGGCATACCATCTTCCGGGGCAGGTGCCCAGACCAAATGAAGAGGGAGCAACCACACTCCTGTATTCCGGACCGTGTATAACTCAATATGGATAATACACCTATTATAGCAGGCTGGGAGGGGTATAGATATCCAATAATTTGAACTGATACCAACAATAGGATTTAGCAGGACAATTTGTCAATCCAGTACATCCAGCGTCTATCTTGGGAGACTCTCTCCACCAAAGTAAAGCGCATATGCATGTGACCTAGTGACTTTAGTGTAGTTGATCAAACCCTTCCACAGGACCATGTGGACCAGCAGTGTATGGTCCCAAGAAACCAATACCTCAGGGTATACCCTTGATCATTAATCCTTCTGTGTGTGGCCGCTCCTCAATATATACCCGCTAGGAGACATAATTGTTGCCAATTGGTTATCTTGTATCAATGATTCCTTAGGGAAAATGATTTTATGTAAAACATTTGTATGCATACATATATCATTTTTATCTTTGGGATTTAATAAAATTGATTTTATACAAAATGTTGTCGTATTTGTGATAATCCCTCCTTTATCGGCCTTGAAAATCCCGCTCTCTTTTTTTGTGATTGCAAGTAAAACTTAGTTTGCTTGAGTGTGGAGGGGTTTAAGAGCCAGTCTGTTTTTCGCCTCTGACCCCAACCCCACTGGAGAGATTTCCACCAATTCCTGTCCTTGCGACAACAGAAGTTGAAATCTCAATGGAGGACAGAGTAACAAAACTATATTGTCCCCATGTCATTGCTGTGTTGGGTCTCATTTTTGCAATTTTCCAAATTTGTTCTGAGAACCATCTTTAATATTGCTTGTGCAAGGTAGAAACCTACCACAATGCACCCAAATGCCATTAAGCAGTTTAACCCTTCATTGCAGAGTCATTACGGAGAGACAGTGTACACCTATGTGTGTTTTGATGTGTGCTACATTAAGAAAGCCCATTCAATTTAAATAAGTCGATGTGCTGCCGCTAGTGTACATATGCATCGGGGTACCATTTAGAATGAATAGCGGTCTACAAAAACAGTTGCAACATTTTCATACATGCATTACTGTGGTGTAGAGCCAGACTAAAAGATTGAGTGGTGTTTTTACAGAGCAAATATTGGAGCATTTGTGTACTTGTTTCCTATATGTATTCAAAAACAAAATGCTCATACCAGTTTTGGCCTCCGGTTGAAAGACAAGAGGCCCAGCGGTCTTCACCAAGTAATGGGAATAATCAGTCTCAAAGCGCCGACCTACGATGGTAAAGAACCGGTCAAAAGATCAAGTAACACCAGTAATCAGATATCAGATTCATGCACACTGGACGTTATACAAACACCAAAAGCTTTAGCTGTGGAATACTGCATTAAAAAAAATTGTGAGTTTTTAGCATTCTGCAGAGTTTTGCATTAGCATTTTTGCGTCTAGCAAATACTACACTCCCACAAAAGCTTATGGCTCAAAAAAAAAAAAACAAACACAGAATAGCCAAGTTTCGTTTTTTTTTGTTTTTTTTACGGCTAAAAAATTCCTCTTCAACCCTACTAGTTCTGGTGGGGGGGGGGGGGGGTGGGTTCCAGCCAGAAAACGCCCCTGCCAAAAAAAGCTGATAAAAAAAACTTGTGTGCATGGACACATAGGATAAGATGTTGGAGAAAAAAATGCCTGAATCCAAAAACAGCAGCGATAAATGTCCAGTGTGCATGAGGACTTGGGCTCAACTGAGGTGACTGCCACTTACCTCGCTTCAGGCTAAAGCAGTCCGAGGTGCAAGTTTCATTGGGGGAGGGAACACAGACCGAGACGCTACAGAAAACAAACACCTAAACAAGTGGAGAAAAATATTTTAAAGGTTTTAGTTTTTGCCCTCCACCTACTCCCAAAGAATTCCTATCACAGCGACAGCACTCCTGCTAGGCAGGCACCCTGTTCTCATTTGAGTGGTTTATATATTGTTCAATAGGGTTTAAATACACATTACCAAAAGTATTGGGGCGCCTGCCTTTACATGCACATTTTGGACAAGTTCATGCTCCCAACTTTGTGGGAACAGTTTGGGGATTACCCCTTCCTGTTCCAACAGGACTGTGCACAAACAAGATCCATAAAGGCATTGATGCTGGAGTTTTGGGTGGAGGAACTTGACTGTCCTGACCTCAACCCGATAGAACACCTTTGGGATAAATTAGAATGCAGACTGGGCTAGGCCTTCCTCCTGTCCACATCAGTGCCTGACCTCACCAATACCCTTCTGGACGAATGGTCAAACAGTTCCATAGACTCACTCCTAAACCTATTGGACATCCTTCTAAGAAGAGCTGAAACTGTTACAGCTGCAAAGGGTGGGCCAAGGCAATATTAAACCCTACAGACTAAGACTGGGATGCCATTAAAGTTCATGTGCGTGTAAGGGCAGGCGTATTCATTTGGTAATATAGTGTATGTCTAAAGCCAAACTGCCCCCCCCATTTTGGGTAGATTAGGGATGGGATTTAACTGCTCATGTCTCAGAGACTTCCCTCCCACTTCCTGTTCTGTAGACTCAATGGGAAGTGAGGATCTTTCCCAATGTGAGGAACATACTCACTTCAACATTTCACAGAAACAAGTGCCCCATTGGAAGATTCTTCCTCTTGCTGCTTTGGTGGCAACTTAAATTTTGATTTAGCCATTTTATTTTTTTTCAGTGACATCGTTGATCAATACAATTAGAGAGTATAAAAAACAGATCCAACTACAGCATCTTAGCAAACACTATATAGAAAAATACATGCACACTCATACACCCACACAGGTTAAACTGATGTCTTTTTTTGAACCTTACCAACTTTGTAACCCCTCCAAAATTTAAAAAAGCTTTTTTTTTTTTTTTATAAAGGGCAGAGTAACAGGTTCTCTAATACCACCTCCCCAGCAGCACATATTACCGTTCATTGACCCCACCACTTCCCCACTGCAAACAAAATACTTTGTCATTGTGAAAGGGACTCACACCTCATCTAATGATGGTAGGGAAGGAACCTTCAGTCCTATATAAACTCCGGCTAGCAAAACTTTAAGCTGGCCATAGACTGTTCAAATCGCAGCTGGTTCACCTGAATCTGGCCAAAATTCCAACCATGTATGGGCAGGCTCCATCGATAGACTCGGGTACAACCAGCAGGTCGAATTTTTAGGATGGTATTATAGCCACTAGCAATAATCACCCGTGTTGTCCCAGCAGGGAGAGCTCCCTGGCAAGGCATTCCCCCATCAACACTTGCTGTCAATAGAGGAATCAAGCCCTTTTCTTTCCCTTAACCCATGGATGCACAGTGCCTTCCTTTTGTCGTTTGATGGCTGAAAAGGGCTGCAGAAGAGCAACGGGGAGGACAAAAATGTGCTTTTGGGATTGCGCAAACCTGATGCTCCCATACTTCTTTCAACCCAGAAATAAGCATCCATAAAAATGCCCTCACAAATCATTGAAGCACTTCCGTTTTCCAATGGGTCAGACCTAAGCATATTCCCTGAGTCTCCTCAAATTCTCTTTCCACTACAATTACTTGAAATTAGGGAACAATTGGGGGGCACCTAAGCATTGGATAGGAGCAGCTCCAGTGGCTCTCAGATTTGATTCACTACCCATCAGATGGGCTTTTTTTGGTTCCATTTAGATCTGTGCATTGCTGTAAAACAGATTTAACTGTGAAACTAGGTCAGGCTTGGAAAAAAAAAAAAAAAAAAAGAAAATCTAAATACACAATCCTTAACACCCGCAGCCGATTCAAAAGAAGGCAAAAAACTCCAATAGGTTCAGTGGCATTCATTTTGAATGGCATCCATTGCACCTAGCCACTGCCAACACATACATTTTAGCACACCACAATGTATAGATGTGTACAATTTTTGTGTTTTGGTGTGCTGCAAAAAATACTGAGGTGTTAAAATCCATGTCGTGGTTCAATAACCACTCACTGAAGTGAATCAACCACTACAAGTTAACCCATTGCAACATATGGCCTTAAAAAGTCACAAGGTGCCTTTTTTGTTCCCCTTTTTTCTTTTTACGGATAGTTTTAGAGAACCAAAAGCGAAATCTCACCATTGGACAAACAGCATGAAATACACTTCACGCAAGTTAGAACCTTTGTTTTAATTATTTCCTGCACATTGATGAGGCAGTGCAACATCTACATATCTCTGCGAATGTTGTGCAACTAAAACCTTTATCATTTAAATTGTTCATGCCATTTCTTTGGTAAGTTTGCTTGTTTTTTTGCTCTGTGTAAAGCCCTTCGAGTACACCGGATCCTAAAAGCTAATAAAATTAAAGGTGGTTGCCATTTTTTGTCCCCAATTCCCAACATTGGGGACATTTCCCATCACTTCCTGTTCCGTTGACCAGGGACCAAGAAAATGGGTAAAACTTCAGGTCACGTAGGGAGCACCAAAAACACTGCAAAGAAAAGTTTGTCAAGGTTTGGGTGTATTGCTGCATATTGAGGATATGGAGCCCCCACTGGGGTCACAGACCACAATTTCAAATGAATTCAAACAATGCTTCACTCACTCTTCTGAATGCAGTTCCACACTGAACCACAAACAATTCACTCAAACCTTCTTGCTTATGCCAGCCATCGTGCAACCCAAGGACAGATATCTGGAACTCTGCTACACAGCAAGGCTGCCAAGCACCGTTTAGTCCGGGGTCTTAAACTCAATCTGCACTCATTCATAAACTACCTAGAGGAGGGGATATCCAGCACAATCTCGGTATTTGCGGATGATACTAAACTAAGCATGCCAATATCTTCCATGCAGGATGTGGAAACCTTACAAGCGGACCTGAACAAAATAATGGGGTGGGCAACTAAATGGCAGATGAGGTTTAATGTTGAAAAATGTTAAGTAATGCACTTGGGCGTCAGAAACCAGAAAGCAAGCTACTCACTAGGGGGGGGGAACCTCTGGGTGAATCTAAGATGGAAAAGGACCTGGGGGTACTGGTGGACAACAGGCTTGGCAGCGGTATGCAATGCCAAGCTGCTGCAAGCAAAGCCAACAAAATACTGGCATGTATAAAAAAAGGGGATTCACTCCGGAAATGGAGATTCTACCACTCTACAAGACTCTGCTCCGGCCACATCTGGAGTATGCTGTCCAGTTCTGGGCACCGGTCCTCAGGAAGGATGTGCTGGAACTGGAGAGAGTCCAGAGAAGAACAAAAATAATTAGGGGAATGGAGGGCATCAGCTATGAGGAAAGACTACAAGCACTGAACTTATTTTCTCTGGAGAAGAGACACTTGAGAGGGGATATCAATGTACAAATACTGTACTGGTGAGGACACTAGCATAAGGAACAAACTTTTGGGAAAGGAAATACAATAAGACACCAGGCCACTCACTAAAACTAGAGGAAAAATGGTTTAGGCTCCTTTCACACACTCCGTTCGTTGGACTGAGTCAGTTTTTCTCAGCGGGGGATCGAGCCGCCGATCCCCCGCTGAGCAGCAGGAGGACAGCTGTGTCTCTGTGCTGTGTGCGGAGACACAGCTGTCAGTTCCCCATGCATCTCTATGGGGGAAATCAGATGGGAACGGACCGTCTGTCCGTTCTCATCCGATGCAATCCGATCCGCTGGACGGATGGAAAATAGGGTTTCCATCCGTCCAGATTTGACGGATCGGGTCGGATGTCAGCAGACATGTCTCCGCTGACATCCAATGCCCCATAGGAATGCATGGGGGGACCGTTCAGATCCGCCAAAAAAACAGACAGGCGGATCTGAACGTACCGCCTGTGTGAAAGGGGCCTTAACCTTAAAATACGTAAGGGATTCTTCACTGTCAGAGCGCTACGGATGTGGAATTCTCTTCCATAAGCAGTCGTATCAGCAGGGAGCATCGATAGTGTCAAAAAACTATTAGATGGGCACCTTAAAGACCACAACATACAGGGGTATACAATGTACGGTTAACAGCAAACACACATCATAGGTTGAACTGGATGGACTGATGTCTTTTCAACCTCACAAACTATGTAACTATGTGCAACACTTGCAAAATGGCAAAGTTATCCTTCTGGTACATACCTGTGACTGGCTTGAGAAACCAATAAATGTGAATGCAGACACAACAAACCTCTGGTAGCTGGAAGGAACAGGCCCTGTTAAAATATTGGTCATTGGTTCATCCTCTGTATAAGGACATCTACAAAAAGACAGAACATCTAGATTAGGCAAACCTATCTCCATACACATTTCGATTTTTGTATCCTTGCCTTTTTTGAATGTTGGTTACTTGGATGTACAGGGCCCTGTTTTTCCTCCTTGATGTCCAGCCTTCCCTTCTCCCCCATAGATCCAGTGAACATGACTATGTTGAGAATCTTTTTTTGCATTCTGTATTTAATGAAGTTTTTTCCCAAATTTCTCAAGAAAAAACGAAAAAAATAGGACTGGCAAAATGCAGTCTCAAATACAAAAATCAAGCACAAAAGAAACATTTAAGGCTGCCTGATTAGGCATGGCACTGCAAATTGGGTACATAATAGTGACCCAAGCCAGCGTGAACAGTCCATAAAATTTGAACCACTCATCGGAACAAAGAAAAGCGTGGTTTGCCATGTGTGTCGCAGCTGAATCTTGTTGGGCATGCCATTAAAAAGAATGACACCCAAAATTGCGTCACGTGTTCTGGCACAATTTGGAATCGGGGCAGAACAGCTGCAATTCTGACCACAATCCCAAATCACGGGATGTAGATGGGGCCCTATGGACCAGATCTGATTTTACATTTCTGCTATAGGCCTGTCGGTTTAATATTTTTCTTTAAAGGACAACAAATTAGACAACTGATTAAATACTTACCTGCTCTGTGCGATGGTTTTGCGCAGAGCAGTCTCGAACCTCTTCTGAGGTCCCCCGCAAGCGCTCTAGGCTCCTCATGTGCACCACCATAGCAAGCCGCTTGCTATGGGGACATGTGTGGGCTTGCTCTCAAGCTGGGCTGTGCGAGTCCCAGTATTTGACAGCAGCCAGAGCCAATGGTAAAAAAATAAAAATCAGCACTAAGGGGCAAGCAAGCAGTAGGTATAAATACAAAGTCGTGTTTAGTTGGATTAAAAAGAAAAAAAAAAAAAAAAAAACACAAAACACCCATTATTTAAATCAGGGGTGGGGAACCTTTTTTCTGCCAAGGGCCATTTGGATTTTTGTAACATCATTCAGGGGCCATACAAAATGTATGCATAAATGTAATAGGCAAAAAACGCTGTAAAAAATTGCGTGACTGAGGTCACAAAAGTGTGCCCCCTTTCAATGCAGACTGACCACAGCGTGCCCCCTTTCAATGAAGAGAGAGACCACAGCGTGCCCCCTTTCAATGAAGAGAGAGACCACAGCGTGCCCCCTTTCAATGAAGAGAGAGACCACAGCGTGCCCCCTTTCAATGAAGAGAGAGACCACAGCGTGCCCCCTTTCAATGAAGAGAGAGACCACAGCGTGCCCCCTTTCAATGAAGAGAGAGACCACAGCGTGCCCCCTTTCAATGAAGAGAGAGACCACAGCATGCCCCCTTTCAATAAAGAGAGAGACCACAGCGTGCCCCCTTTCAATGAAGAGAGAGACCACAGCGTGCCCCCTTTCAATGAAGAGAGAGACCACAGCTTGCCACAGCTCTGCGCCCTGGGTCCACCCTTTTCTGAGACTCGTACTGTCAGGACGGAGCCATCGGCTCCTTCTGACACAGCGGCACGGGGGGGCGTACACAATGATTGTGCGGCCTGCAGGTTCCCTACCGTTGATTTAAATACTCCTTTGCCCATTTTAAACCATAAGTCTACGCTCACGTCTTGGCGTTGCCATTTACAGGCGTTTTTCTGGATGTTTTTAGGTTGACTAGTGACCGATGGAAAAAATAAAAATGCCTGTAATCTGCCCAAAAAGAAGCTCATGTACTTTGAGCGTTGGGCGTTTTGCTTGAAACGTCAAAACGCTCAGATGTGAACAGGGGCCATTGAAAAGAATAGGATTGGTCTTGTTGGGTGTTTGAGCTGATCCTAGAGCAGAAAAATGCCCCAAAACGCCTACAAGTGAACTTAGCCTTATGGTCTACATGCATGTATGGCTGTCTGGCATATCTCAGGGTGGCTTTCCTGATGGTGACAACAGCAGACCTCTGGAATATGGGTGCTGAAATGAGTCACACTTGTGGTCATGTTTACTGGACTCTAAAAAAAGCAATAGACCGTGGAACACTTTTGAAGGGCAGTATTGCGTTTGCTCAAAGGTGTTCAGCAAGTGCTACTTAAACAGCTATTTTACATTGTGGGACTGTTCCACAACTATAAGCCAAGCATTTGGCCTGCCATGGCCCCACTGATCTCAACGGGAGAGTTTAACAGGCGGTGCAGCCCGAGTAAAACATGCCACGTCAGAACACAAAATCCCAGTCAGTCACATGTGTATAGCCCTGTCTGGCTAGGTTAGAATTTGGGTGGGTGACCAGAAGGTGATAAAACTGCTGCTTGGTCATCTGTTTTTACCACCCCTTTTGGAAGCCCATGTTCTAAGGTAGCAATGCAGGAGAACTGAGAGACCAGGACAGAGCATCCTCATTCTGACAGAAGTGACTGAACATGGACCTTTATGGCAGGAACACCAAGTATATTATTGAAAGCTTTAGATTAACTTGCTAAAGCTTAACACCAGGGTTAATACTCACCCCATCCTCCATTTCCCTATGTACAGCTAGTGAGAAAAAAGTAATCAATTCTGTAGCCTAAACATGGTTATATTATACAGTTGAAGATGGAGCCCTGGGATTATGGAGAACACCCAAGGCACTTAAGTTCATCTAAACCCCAACAACTTTATACACCAAGTTGTTAGGCCCAAGAGCTTTGTGGTTTAAGAAATATTTGTGGTAACCCAATTTTAACCCTAGGATAAAATCTTAGGCACATGGTATGCTGTGTTTGGGTGCAATCTGAATGCATCCATTTGGACAACGCATAAGCACCAAGTGTGCTGTTGTGTGCAGCGGCGTGTTGTAACAAAAGCATTGGAGTGCCATTTAAAGTGCATGGGGTGTGAACCAACCACAACTGACACACTACTGTGACACCAGATAAAAATCATGTCACCATGCCTCACCCATCATTAATCAGAGGCCAGCGAACTGTGGATGCCGGGTCCAGGCTTGGGGTTCCCCAGCAGTGATGAAGACGGAGATGTAGTCTGGGATCAGATGGCTGCAGGAGTCTAGTCTCAAAAAATATGGGATCTCGCAGAAGTATCTGAAGTGGGTAGTCCATTGATGTGTAAAATTCAGAGAAGTCTGGACCTGGATCAGATTTAAGAGACGTGGTCACAACTATGCTTATTCAAGAACCTCAATATTAAGTCTAAACTGAGCAGGCTTGCATATTTCATGACAGTTATTAAGCTGGAGAGCCAAGGTCATCTGACCACAGAAGGCTGCCCTGTGAATTACTGGTCAACGCCTCATTCCCCAGCATCGGAGTATGCATAAATAAAAACCTGTAGTCGCCAAGAACACTTGTGCAGATAAATGTAGAAAGATAACCAAGTAATTGCACAAGGGTAAGTTGGTAGTTAACCACTTAAGCCCTGGAAGATTTTACCCCCTTCCCGACCAGGGCCTATTTTGCGATTCGGTACTGCGTGACTTTAACGGACAATTGCGCGCTCGTGCGACGCTGTACCCAAATTAAATTGACGTCCTTTTTTTCCCACAAACAGAGCTTTCTTTTGGTGGTATTTGATCACCTGTGCGATTTTTTGATCATTCGCTATAAAACAAAAAAAAGCGACAGTTTTGCATAAACAATATTTTTCACATTTTTTTATATGAAATTCCCCCCCCAAAAAATGTAAAAATCTAACATCTTAGGCCAATTTGTTTTCTGCTACATATGTTTGGGAAGAAAAAAAAAAAAAAGCGTATTTTTATTGGTTTGCGCAAAAGTTATTGCGTTTACTAAGGGAAAGATTGTCATTTTAATTGTTTTTTTTTTTAACTAGTAATGGCGGCAATCTGCGATTTTTGCGGGACTGCGGCGGACAGATCGGACCCTTGACTGACATTTTTGACACTTTATGGGGGTACCAGTGACATTACTGCAGTAATCAGTGCTATACATATGCACTGTTACTGTAAAAATAACACTGGGAGGGAAGGGGTTAACTTTATTGAATGGGGAGGGGTTAAGTGTTTCCCTAGGGGCGTGTTTCTAACTGATTGGATGTGACTGTATCAGCACAGATCAACAGTCCTACATAGCAGGACCGTATGATCAGTGCTTTTACACAGGGAAGAATGACAGGCGGCTCTGTTTACATTAGCCGCCTGCCTTTCTCCCTCTCCACCCGACAATCGCGAGTGACCGGCGGACATCGGGTTTGCCGGTCACACGCACGGGCTTCTTAAAGAGTACGAGCGGGGGCAAGAGCGCGCCTCCGGCAGCGCGCGCCCCCTATTGGTTTCCAGGCTAGTGACATAGCGGTACGTCACTTTGCCTGGGAGGGGCTGACCGTCGCCGTATATAGTCGGGCGGCGGTCGGCAAGTGGTTAAGGGAACCTCTACAGCAGCCTTGCAACCTTTTCAACACAGAGGAACCCTTGAAATAAACTTCTGGTCTCGGGAAACCCCCGCTTTAAAAAAAATCTACAACGTATGACAGTGGGAAGAATGCTCCTTACTCTTATCATAGGGAAGAATTACCCCCTTACAGATAGCTAAAAGGAACAATGGTGTCATTGGAAACTACTGAGAGGCAGAAAATGCCTATTGCTCAAGGAACTCCCTAGCAACCTCAGGAGGAACCTTGGTTGAGAAACGCTGCTCTACAGAGTTAATATGAGTGAGGTCATTCCTTATCTACTTCTGAACATGCTGATTGCCCAGATGTTACTGGTTTCAAATTAGTTACTGATCCAGAACAAGTATGCATCAAGAGATTGTGAAATTCAGAACTCCTCTGCATACTTGTACCAAGTCCCTGATTAAAGGATGAAAGCTAATCAGCCTGTAAACCAGCATTTTCAGAAGATGAGGGTAGCAATGGCAGCTACTATATAGTGCATTTGGCCATACAAAAGGCTTAGGACAGCAGATCAGTTTGCTTTGAGGCCCACTTTGTCTGAAAACTTGGAATGAGGTGTCCAAATAGTGGCTTAACAGATTGCCAACTGCCGCACGACTACTTACTGCGGCGGTCAGCCCCTCACAGGCAAAGTGACGTAGTACTATGTCACTTGCCTGTAAGGCTCTAGGGGGCAAGTGCGCACCGCCGGAGGAGCGCTCCCGCCCCCACTCGTTCCCTAAGCAGTCCGCGCGAGTGACCGGCGGACCCGATGTCCGCCGGTCACTCACGATCTCCCCGTGAAGGGGGAGAAAGGCAGGCGGCTAATGTAAACAAAGCCGCCTGTCATTCTCCCCTGTGTAAGAACAGAGATCATACGGTCCTGCTATGTAGGATCGTATGTCTGTTACACCACTAGCCACACCCCTTTACAGTTAGAAGCACGCCCCTAGGGACACACTTGACCCCTTGATCACCAAGTTAACCCCTTCCCTGCCAGTGTCATTTTTACAGTAACAGTGCATATGTATAGCACTGATTACTGTAGAAATGTCACTGGTAACCCCAAAAGTGTCAAAAATGTCAGTCAAGGGTCCGATCTGTCGGCCGCAATGTCGCAGTCCCGCAAAAAAAAAAAAAAACGCAGATCGCCGCCACCAAAAATGACAGAAATCTTTCCCTTAGTTAGTAAACGCAATAACTTCTGCGCAAACCAATCAAAACACGCTTACTGCGATTTTTTTTTTTACCAAACATATGTAGCAGAAAACAAATTGGCCAAAAAGGTTAAAAAAAAAAAATAGATTTTTACATTTTTTTGGGAATTTCATATAAAAAAATTTGAAAAATAGTTATCAAAATTTACGCTCTTTTTTGGTTTATAGCGCAAAAAGTAAAAATCGCACAGGTGATCAAATACCACCAAAAGAAAGCTCTGTTTGTGGTTAAAAAAAAAAAAAAGGACGTCAATTGAATTTGGGTACAGCATCCCACGACCGCACAATTGTCCGTTAAATTCACGCAGTGCCGAATCGCAAAATCGGGCCTGGTCAGGAAGGGGGTAAAATCGTCCGGACTCTTAGGGCTTTAAAAAAAAAAAAAAAAAAGGAGATTCCGCACAGCTGAGAAACCTACTTATGTGCAAATTACATGATCAGATGGTCCTACTGATATTTAAAGTAAGTCTGGATACCTTTAGCAATGCGCAGCTCTACATCCAGTATCCCGCTATTGGTCACAGATGGGAAGGGCGGTGGAGGCTCCACAGAGGACACTAGCGTTAATGACAGAGTGATATTGTACAGGCATTGAATGGTCACCCTGAAAAAGAGTATGAAGGATGTTAGAGCACAAATTCAATCCTATACCTAGTCTATGTATGCAGCCATGTATGACCTGCAACAGATATTTGCTGGGAAATGCCTTACAAATGGGATCAATAACTGTATAATCCTTTACTGGAGTACATTAAAGCCGAACGCCAAGAACTAAGCTATTTTGTAATATTTGCTGACTTCGCATGCGTTGTGCACCTTGTTGGACCTACCACTTTGTAGAATTCGGGTTAATTTCTAACTGACATTTTATGGAGCTTTGGGAGCATAGCCATCACTATATTTCCAGAGCGCCAACACTGGACCTTCCGGCCTCCTGTAGCTGTATAGTCACATGCAACTGCTCTTAAGTTAAAAGATTGTCTCCCATGCACAGCTGCACCGGATTTTGCACTGTCCAGTTTTAGTAAATCAACACCTATGGCTGATTATTTCAGATGGCATTCCTTCATTTACTACTCCTAATGGCGCTGACTGCCAGATTCCGCATGTGTACAATAGCTTTGTTGCTGCTGGGGGCAGAGGCGTAAGTAGAACCTTCAGGGCCACGGTGCAAGAAACCCTAAAAGGCCCTCCGGACCCCTGTCCGGGGCTCTTCCCTTCAAGGGACTCTTCCCACTGATCCTGGGACCCTTTACTCTCATCGTGGGACCCTTCCACAATTTCTGCAGTGGGCTCCCTTCCTGCCATCTTGGGGCCTCCACACGGTGGTTGAATGCCAGGGCCCGGTCGCAAGTGTGACCTTTGCGATCCTGGAAGTTCACCCAGCACAGTAGGAGGGGGGGGGGGTCAGGGGAGCACACAGAGGCCCAGAGACAGAACACAAGTAAACTGGATAGGAGTAGGGGTGGGGGCAGCATACAGAGTAACCAAAATCCTCCATTTTCCTTCTGCAGCTACAGGAGGAAAAAGGAGGACAGTGATTTCTCTACATGCTGCCCCTCCTATCCAGGTGTACAGGGGAGCCGCACAAGCCCCCTGGAGCATGGAGCCCGGTTGCAATTGCAACCCCTGTAGTTACACCCCTGGCTGGGGGATTTATTGTTTAAAAGGGGTGTTGCTGGGAGGTGGGTGGGGGCAAAAAACATGGGGCAGTTCTGAGGTATTGATAGGGGGGGTGGAAACAAAGGTGACCCTGGGGTAACGGGGGGGGAGGGGTCAACAGAGCGAGCAATTCCCTCTTGGTTTTCCTAAAACATTTAATTTTCTCGTTTTTTTGTACACCCAAGCACCCATTGTTTGAGGCCCCAACAATAAGTAGCTTGCTTTGTTTTGCATGCATGCATAAAGATAACCAATGTTGGGCTTTGGATTCCATCTTGACGTGATGAGATGGAATGGTGTTTATACTGTCCTGAAATTCTGTAATCCTAACTATAGTATGACATTCACCCAATAACTGGATATAAATGGCTTTACCTAAAATACCAGATTCAAAAATAATAATGCATTAGTCTAGGGGGGACAGGAATAGGCAGTAAATATTTACATAGTCCATGTTGCTGCAAGCTTGCCCTCCAACTGCACAGCCGGCCATCCCTAAGCCAATCTGCCAGTCACAGACTGGCGAGGGCCTACCCACATCCCGGGACATTGAAGCACACAGCAGAGTGCTGGCTGCCTAGGATTGACAGAACAAGGCAAGTACTACTGCTAATACCAATCCCCTTAGGTCAGTGACTTGGGACACCCAATTGTGAGTCATCTTCTCATCCAAAATCTGTACCCAACCTCACAAAGATGGTTTAAGCCTGAATAGGCATACATTTCTACAGATTATCCAAAACATTAGGGAACGCTTTCCCAGAATAGTGGAAGCCATTATAGCCACAAGGGGTGAGATCAAACTCCATATTAAAGGCACATGGTTTTGGAATAGGATGTTCAACAAGCTGATATAGATGATAACTGGGCTTAGGAACTGACACACTTACGTAAGAGTGCTATCTCGAGTTATCGATCCCGATGAGGAAACCAGAACATCTTGCTTTGCCATGATGGGCAATTGATAAATCAGCTGTCCCTGGACAAACTGAAAAAAGACAGAAAAGCTGATACCAAATTATGCACATAATGTCTTATAAAGGGCACAAAATGATCATCCCACCTGAGGGGTGCTGCAATCCAGAAGCTTTCCTGTCACCACCAGAAAATCTCCTATTATAACTGGGGAAGGACATGTCCCAAAGCCCAGAACAATCGATGTCAACAACAAGGGGGGATTGGTGGTATAGCGAGAAATTACCAGCTGGAAGAACCCATCCCATGAGCAATTTGCCGTCACTGAAAGATAAAGAAGGGTCTTCATTAAAGATGTAGAATGCAATGTGCCAATAGTGACCAGAGGCAAGTTTCAGATCTTTAAAAATCTGACTGGCTCTGCACACTTTTGGCCTGAATAATCAAAACATTTTTCTTCCACAGCAATGGAAACTTATGTAATGGAAAGAAAAAAAACGAACATTACTTATATCTGCATAGCGAGTTCAACAAAAATCAACAAAAATCTACAAAAATATAGACTATCATACAGATCAAAATGGTGCACTTTGTCTGCTCAATTCCAATGATATTTGCTTTAGACCTCATGGACCCAAAATCTAATTTCAGGTCTTTTTTTGAAAACTGGAATAAGGCCACCATGCTGTGTACTTAAATGGTAAGGCAGACTTCTTACACACTGCGACCCACTCAGCAGAGGCACCCACTCTTCTCTAGGCAGAGGAACACCAGTTTCTTAATGCCTGCATCATGTTATTTGATCACACGGTACACAGTCACCGTAGGCACCACCCTGACATGTGGGTCTGAAAAGTTTTCCTGAAGACTATCTCCTTTTTCTGCAACGCCAGGTGGTTTATATAGTATTTCTCCAACACTTTACCCTAGTCACCAGGACCAAGAGGAGGAGAATATACCTAGTGGGGAAACAGTCTTGTCAGGTTGTAATCCTGCCACATTCTAGACAAAATAAAGTTTTATGCAATGTAAAATAATTTATATATTCCAGCTTACAGTTCCTGTCCTAGGACTACTACAAACAGGTCTCCCGCTCTCTCATCTCTAAACTTGAGGGAGGGGGATGCTGTATCCTGGCCTAGGCCAACAAGGCCCAGGCCTAGGGCAGCACTTTGCAGGGGGGCGACAAAAAAGCCACCCACACATGAAAAATACAGCCTCCTCCCGGCTTTTATTGTAGCGCCATTCTTATGGGCCGGACTGGGCAGGGTGGCAGGGCCTATGAGGCAAATCGGTCTGGCACCCCCAAAAGCGTCCAATAGACTTGCAAACGTATGGAAAACCTACTTGAAGCAAGCAAAAGACTCTTAACACAGCTTAGGGTACATTCGCACCAGCCGCTACACTGGTGAAGCCTAAAGAGGAAGGGGTGGGGTTTGCAGATGGCAGGGGGGGGGGGGGTCTTAAACAGGAAGGGTAGTGGCTTTGGCAGAAGGGGTGGGTCATATTTAAATTAGAGGGTGCATGAGTTTAGTCAGGCCTAGGGCAGCACAAATCCTAAATACACCACTGGGGGGGGGGGGGGGGGGTTAGTTTACAGAAGATGGATGACAGTGAAGTTCCAATCACAAGGAACAATAAAGATAGTTGATTGCTGGTAGGATCAACAGGTATTGTCTATACTTGTGAAAATGTTCTCAAGATGAGGAATAAACACAAATGCAGCCACCACATCTAGTACGTTCTAAGTAAGCTGCAATATAACTGAATGTTTAGATATTTCTTAGGGCCTCTAGGCTGCATGTAGGGTAGGCGTGGTGGTCACCACGTCCATGTTTCCCTCCCCGCTGGGTGCAAAGTCACATAAGAGGCCTACCCCAGGGTGGGTTCTGGGCTAAGTTAAGCACTTTGTACAGGGTCACTGCTGTACACCTAGGGCATCTTTCCTTGAGCCATGCTTAGGACCTGGACATATGATTAAACACGAACGCTAGTAAACTGTCATGTACACAGACGCAGTTACTTGTGAATTTAGGAGGGACACTCTGAGCAAATGCCCTCTCCACCTGTCCAGTGCATCATCGCTACCTCACTCCCAGTAGTTACCATCCCATACAGTTGTATGGGATCCTGCAGTGCACCTAGCACAGACTCCATGCACGCACTTTACTGTCTTCCGTACCTGTGTATAGGACAAGGGCATAGGCGGCACAGAGCTGCTCCCATTGCTTTGGGAGATGGATCATGGCCGAAGGAGTGCAGACAACATCTCCCTCACTGCAAGAGGCTCTCTCACCTGAAACATGTACACGCCTAATGACAGGCTGCTAGAGAAACCTTCATTATCCTTGGTAACCCACTTGTGTCTTCACACTATTAACTGTACCATTAGCGTCCTACCCAAATATGCTTTATGATCCAAGCTGTAGACTATGTGCCAGTTACTTTCATTGCACCCCTTTAGTAACTTCAGGCTAGGCAAAAATTTTAAATGTGATAAAGAATAAATATGATAACCGTTCGGAACAAAGTGAAGACAATTTCCTAGCATCCCTAGTCTCTAGCTCAGGCTTGTGGCTGCCCCAGCATACCTGCATAGGAAAGAGTGCATATTTGGCAGGGTCCATACTTTGATGATTCCATGGATAAATAAAATATTGCACTTATGTAACTCAAACAATTTAAGCAAAGCTGCACCACAATCGTGAGATCTTGACAATAAATGAATAACTGATTGAAAAAAAATAGACAAAACCAAATTTGTGACAGTCTGAAATTAGGCTGGACATTCCAGCTTCAGAATATCCAGTGAAAGATTTGAAATCTCAATCCAAAACTCCCTCCACTGCGTATTCAGCGCCACCAAATAAAGGATGTGCTCTTACCAGAGAGCCCGGCCCCCCCTATTATGGAAGGTCATACAGGCTAGAATGAATCCTCCAGCACAGATCTCAGAAAGGAGACTGGGGAGCTGTTCCAATCCTTTTGTCCTCAAGCCGTCCACTTGGTAGTAATGCACCCAGTAAATAAATCCAAAAACGCTGATAGTGTAAACCCCTCTCACAAGTAGTGTTTTTATAAAAAGTATTGCACTTACATAATTCTAGATAAAAGACAGAATAAACAGCAGATATCATGGTGATGGTGGGCATAAAAAACATCCAAACTGCGAAAGTCAGAGTGTGTAGCTCAGCCCGACTGATTGTCACCCTTTGGCGAGTGCAATATTTATTTAATGCTACTCGCGAGAGGGTTTTAACCTATTAGTGTTTTTGTATTCATTTACTGGGTGCATTACCACCAAGTGGACGGCTTGAGGACAAAAGGATTGGAACAGCTCTCCAGTCTCCTTTCGGAGATCTGTGCTGGAGGATTCATTCTAGCCTGCATGACCTTCTGTAATAGTGTGTCTTGGCTCTCTGGAAAGAGCACACCCTTACTTGGTGGCTCTGAACACACGATGGAGGGAGTTTTGGATTGAGATATGGAATCTTTCACTGGATATTATGAAGTTGGAATGTCCAGCCTAATTTTAGATGGTCACATTTTGGTTGTCTATGGACTTTTTCTTCAATTGGTTATCATTCAGCACAAAGCCTTTATTTTATTATTCCAAGGATGGTATCTTCAGGAAGGACTAAGTTCCAGCAATCCCCCTGGACACAGGCGAGTAGCAGTATACTACAAATCGGGAACAAGAACACCCTCCTACTATTGGCTGTCTGTCTTTCCTCCCATACAGTGAGTAAATCCCCCCTCACACCAACATCCTGGCTTTTTATTATATGAACCCTCACACAGTACCGGAGGGTCGGACCCAAGAAAAACCTGCCAAGAAATACCCGGTGTTCAGTTAACCCCGACTTCCCACTGGGGCAGCAGAGATCACTACCTACCTACTTGCATGCATTTCAGGATCTTCAGAGTATCAAGCTACAAAACTGACACCATTAAATCATCTCTTCCAGTTGATCATTCAATAACCACTTATGCCTCGTACACACGCAACGATTGTTGGCCGTGAATTTTCGGCCAACGTCCGATCAGCCGATGGTCGGCTTGTTAGTATGATGCTTCCGACAACCGACCGACTTTTCGGCCGAAAGAAATCTGGTGTGCATGCTATAAAATTTTTGTTGGCCAACAAAGAACGGCCGATTGTTCTTCAGTCAGTACAGATTTCGGCAGACAAAAAACAGATGAGCAAGACTGGGCATGCTCAGAGAAGAAAACACACACGGAAAGTCAACCATGACATCACTTCTGAAGTTGGTTTTTGTTGGCCAACAAAAGTCCAGTGCAAGTCTAGAGCACATTTCAACCAACAAACAACACTGGACAAAAGACGGCCGATCGGTCGGCCAACAATCAGTGCGTGTGTACGAGGCATAAATCTCCCCTCACACCAACATCCTGGCTTTTTTTTTTTATATGAACCCTCACACAGTACCGGAGGGTCGGACCCAAGAAAAACCTGCCAAGAAATACCCGGTGTTCAATTAACCCCAACTTCCCACTGGGGCAGCAGAGATCACTACCTACTTACATGCATTTCAGGGTCTTCAGAGTATCAAGCTACAAAAAACTGACACCATTAAATCATCTCTTCCAGATGATCATTCAATACCCACTTAGTTGGCTTTGCTGCATGCATCCAACATTTGTCTAGGGCTAAGACATCAAGGCACGAACCAGCCTCAAACAATGTCATCTTCTGCGAATATAAGTAGTAGTTTTTCTGGGCATTGGGCCCGATTATGGTCTGCCATTGTTACCGGTGACACCTTCAGCCCATTTAAGCTGAATACTCAAGTGTGAAGTTGAGACAATGACCATTCCGGCATCTTTGGTTTGTTTTGTTTATTTGATAATGGGGATGGGAGAAGGGAATGAGTGGGATACTCCTCTGGCTCAACTAGGTAAAAACTGGGACACTTTGCAGAAAAATGCATGTCAGTGCTGTCTTGACACCAGCTGAATGCCGACCAACGCTTACTAGAGCTCGAAAAATGCCATCTTCCTGGACTGTGCAAGAACTTAGTTTTTAACCCTCAGGTTAACTGAAAAGATCCTGGACTGTAGTAAGACTTGACTCTTGACACTGCATTTAGCGCAAAAGTCCTGTGAACAGCTCCCTCCAGCCCTTCACTGGCTGAGGTAGCTCCTTGTAACTGCTTGTGCTGCTGCAACTCTCAACACTGTACATTTCACACTGCACACTTAACTCTTCAGGGCCCAACCACTTGCACCCCCTTTACACATTCAGGGTCCTCTCACTAGGCAACCCCCCTTTACCGCTAGCTAGGTCCTGGGACCCTTGGACCTTCACCGGAGCAGTCCCCTCTCAGCTAGGCAGACCCCAAGGGCAGTTACAGCACTCACGAACTTGGAATGCTTTCCTGAAACTGGGCCCCCTCAACTCCGCTGGTCCTCGGCACACCGGATCCTCTACAGCTCAGCTCTCTGTACTCTCCCGCAAGCCGCCCGGAACACCTGATCCTTCTGACAGGAGGAGAGACCGCTGTACTCTCCCTGCTGGAACTCTGCTTCCTGCCATAGACGCTGCGTCATACGCGCCCCTCAAACTTATACCCACTCCCAGAATCCAGTGCGGCAGAATCTGCCTTTCTGGGGTAGATACAAGCCTGAATGTGCCACCGATTGGGTTTGCGCCACTGCCCAATGAGAATCCTCTCATGGAGCCAGTGGGGAGACTCCCCAGCCTCAACAGCAACGCCTGGGAGACATGACAGCCCAGCTGAAAATCATGGCCCTGCTGTAAGGCAGCCAAGGCCCCCAGCACCACCCCTCTACATGTAATAGAAATATGTTGAAGTTGGAGTGTTAGTAGTTCAATACAGGAGAGTAGGGTAGGGTTAGATACCATACAGCAAATGAGTTTGTCACTCAAGAACAGGAAGCATGTTAGCTGCAGGATTATCTGGTACTAAATTAAAAAGAAATAATTGAAAAAACCTGAAAGCAAAAAAATGATTGCATCTACAACACATGGACTGGTAAGCTACAATACAGTATATAGAATTTTTGTAAATAGATATACTTCGAACCAAATTTATTTTTTGGGCATTTCGTAATAGAGTCAGGCTACACACAAGTACATTGCTCTTTTTTCCTTTTGCGCTGCAGCAAGGGTGGCCCCCGTGCTGGCAGGACCTTTAAGATTGACTGCTCCGAACACAAGCAGGGACCTCAGTCTCCAGCAGTCCCGACACGTCACCTGCATATTGCTTCAACAGGGAGGTAGGGCACTCTTGATTAGAGCAGGTGCATGGGGCATTTTGGAATGTTGCAGTCTGACCACTGGAGACCTGGGCTACTTCTTTAGCGTGGGAGCAGTGATCTTAGTCTCCAAGGTGCTGCTTGTGTGGGGTACTTTTGAATGCTTGCTGCAGGATATTGGTAACTGTATATGGAGCCTGACTGCATTACAGTAAAAAAACAGGGGGTTTGACTTGGCAAGGACCAGTTTTGTAGACTGCCAATCATTACTTTCAAAAACCTCACCTGTATGTCCAAAGTAGCATGGCGTGATGGGATCTTCAGGATCATGACAACAGTGGTAATGCAAGCATGTGTCACGGGAAACGCTAGAATCCAAGCACGGGACCCTTTCGTTAGGCACAAAGCACTGTGAAGCATTTAGGATATCTGTTAAAAGGAACACAGTATTAAGGGGGTCAGGCCACCCAAAAAAGAAAAAGTTAGTTTTGGGAAGACGCCAATGCTTTTCACTAACCAATGGCTTCTCACGTGTCAAGACACAACGGGATTTACAAGTCTATTACAAATTTAAGTGGGAGTTGGGCTCTTGTTAGAGTTGAGCCATAAAGCCATATAGTGATCGTTAAAGTGGACGTAAACCTCTACATATAGCCAGTGAAGGGACTAGCCTCAAGTGACGCAGAGCTGAAGCAAATCCTCCTACAAAACTTGTACCCGTTTATCTGCAGCCCTTTTCACTACAGCCGCTCAAAGTCCAGAAATAAAGGATAAGTTCATCTTTGCAACATGTTCCACTCAAATTCAGAGTATAACATGTTCGATGCACCAGCAACTCTGCACGCCCCCCCATCTAGAAAAAATGCAGCCGTGTTTACAGGGTTCTATAAAATCTTAAAACTACCAGTACAGACCGCCTTTGCAGCTGTCTGCTTGTATTTCTCAATGAACTCCCAGAGCACTGTTCAGCGTTCTAGGTAGTTCATTGAGCTTCCTGTCATTTAAACTGCCTACCCATATCAGAGGTATGCGCCGACAGCTACACAGTCTGCAGGACCATGGCATTACACCATGATCTGCTGATCCTGGGTGCATTGCTTTATGGGCTCCTAACAAAAAATAAAAATGCATATTTTTTTTACCTGCAAAAAAAAAAAAAAAAAAAAAGTGCATTATTCATTTTTTATAAAGGTGAACTTCTTTAAACAGCTTTTCTGAGCTTTCAGAAAGCAGGGGGTGGGGATCTGAAGTTACAGTCTGCAGAGCTAAGCGGCAGGAGCTCAGAGTTGATTGGAGGGAAGGGACTGATGGGAGCTCGTAGAGCACAGCTTGCCTTGGAGAGGTTGGGAAATCCCTTCTCAGCTCCATAGGTCCCTGTTTAAGTCACCCTGTGTATTAGGGGCACATGGTGACTGAGAAAATGATGGACCGCTACTTAGACACCGACTGGTTTGGATTACTTCAAATTGAACAGTAATATTTATCCACAATATCCCTCAAGAAATCTGATACATTAATTCCACTGTATCAGAAGGATGGAACATTGTACAAGCTTTGCCATAAAGCCTGTTGTAGCCGTGAAGTCTGACTCTGGAATAATCAAAGCATTGCTTGGATGTAGATTCCAAACATGTAATTGGAACACCTATTGCCTCCTGCTATGGTCCAATAAGGTGTTCTGTGTTTATACTTCGGATAATGTGTAATGTACTTTGTTTTAGCCTTGTTGCCGGTCAGTCTGGTCATCCAGGCTGGTATAGGTGCTGAGTTAATTAGCATGTTATTTATAACATCGTCTAGGTGTGGATTTCCATTCATCTATTGTTTCTGTCCAGATGGCTAGTTAATTCGCCCAGGTTGTTTGTGTGCAATTTGTATTGTTAGGGTGATCTGATCAGGAGGGGGGGGGGGATGTCCTCCTGTGTGTGGTATATATTCTGTGTGAGTTTGTTCAATAAAACGGTTCCAGATCTCTAGTCTTGCATGTAGGGCAGCTAAAATATCTGATATCCATGTTCAAGACTGGAGGAAGCAGTATACTGATGGAAGCACACAAGCACATTGCGGGTTGGTTCCATTACAGGGACAAACCCAGAGACAGAGCTGAGCCTGTCACAAGCTGGAGCTCTCTCCCCTGTCACTTTTTTACCTCTGTCAGGAAAACTTGTTAGAAGTGACTCATTTATGGCTGAGGAACGAGGCAGCAGATAGAAAGTACACAATACAGAGGGATAGGCTTTGTTCATATTTTAGAAATCCACAACCACTTTAAACAGGAACAGATCCTCCAATCAATTTTGTACAAGTGCTGCCTTCGGGTTACCAAAGACAAATGCCAAAGAAAACCAAAATGGCATCTTTCTCCAACACAAACATACTGACCTCACCTGGATAAGTTTGTGGTCTACTCGTAGTTTGCTGTTCAATAGGGAGAGGCCTTGGGGATGTCACATTTTTCTTTATTTCAGCGATTACATCAGGCTCCTTTGTTTCAGGGACTTTGTCAGGAGGAGGAGTTGGTGTTGGTTTTTGATCTTCACCTTCTTCCTGAACAAAACGGGTTTTAGTTTGCAATGTTGCATTGGTCAGCAAATCTACACTTCCTTTGGTGAAAGTACTGCTGACTCTGAGTGGTGTTGTCCAAGTGGGCACAGTAGTCAGCTGAGGCACTCTGGTCCTTGGCGTTTGTGTAATCACTCGAGGTTTTTTATCTTTTGACTTTGGGCAAACGATGTCTATGTCCTCAGTTCTTTTACTGCCAACCAATCGCACACGAAGGCTCCATGACTCCCCCTACCAGGAAGAGGGAATAAAGATTAAAAAGGACAGCATTTCCATAGCCAATACCCACCTGGTTATTCATCACCCACATGGTAAATGTGGTCATGTGACATGCCCTTCCCATATATGTAGTCATTGTACAATCGATTGACTTTCTAGAGCAATGATTTGTCAGGAGCTGAACTTGAATGAATTTGATACTGTAAATCTCACTTGCCATGATCACTGAACTTTTAAGCAGATCTGGTTGAAATACAATGGATACATTGAAGTCTTTATAAATGCTAGTTGCCTGGCCGTTAGGGTGACCCACTAGCAATTCTTTACTGTTACTAATTTTTCACATAAAAAAAAAAGGCAGGACTGTGTGCATGCTAGCTCCCAATCAATGAGTCAGTTTACTCAAGCCAGCAGTGGGTGAGACTAATAACCAGGCAATTAGAATTTTGGTAAGGAAAGCTCATTAGCGGCAGCTTCCAATTTTATTTCATGACAGGATTCCAACTATTTTGGCTTTAAGCACCAAACATAACAGGTGCAATAAACACAGTCTGGACATGTGATCTTTAGTAGGGATGATCGAACTTTTGAAAAGTTTGGCTCGACCAGAAGACCCGAACTTCCCGAAAGTTCGGGTCCGGATTCCAGAACCCCATTGAAATCAATGGGACCCGAACTTCGGTAATCAAAAAACAATTTTGAAGCCCTAAAACCCAATAAATGCCCCTAAAAAGTGCCTAGGGTTCTGGGTCATGCCCCAGGGACTATTAATCACACAAAAAAAGTTCTTAAAAATTGCCGTTTTTGATAGAGAGCCAATTATTGAAAAAATTATTGAAAAAAAAAAAATTAGATTTCTTTGGATTTAGTGTCGGGGGGGGGGGGGTCTAAAAAGCGTACCTGTGAAGTTTCAGCTCTGTAGCATGTCCAGAACCAGAAAGAAAAAAAAAAAAAGATAGCTTGTCTTAGAATTCCAGTAGAGCAAGGATATGGCTCCGCTATTTTCACACCTGGGCGTTTTTGTTGCAGATGTTTTTTGGGCATTTTCTGGGCGTCTTTGGAGGCAGGCATAACATCTGAACTTCTGTATAGGGGTATATATACACACACACATATGTATATATACACACATAGGTGTGAAAGTAGCAGAACCCTATGCCTGCGCTAATGAAATTTGCAGGCATAGGGCTCCGCTCCTATCACACCTATATGTGTGTATGTGTATATATACACTATGTGTGTGTATATATACCCCTACACAGAAGTTCAGATGCCATGCCTGCCTCCAATGGTCTCCACAAAAAAAAGCCCAATAAACGCCTGCAACAAAAAAACGGCCAGGTGTGAAAGTAACGGAGCCATATACCTGCTCTACTGCAATTCTAAGACAAATGATCTTTTTTCTATGGCGGTCACCCTGACATGGAAGAGTTTGGTCACCCTGTCATAGCAGTCAGTCAGTTCACCCTACACTACAGTCACCCTGACACTTACACTTTACCTACAGAAACTAGATTATTAAATCTAACTATAGTGGAAAATACCCTAACTACACTAGATATCCCTTTCCTCACACTAAATTGCTAAATGACACTTTTGAAGCAGGAGTAACAACTGCTTCCACTCTCTTCCACAGCCCCTGTATTACAGTGCTAGAGATTTGGCGGGGCTATGTTATATACTGGGGGGCGTATTCACTAGTGATTGGCCTCTGGACCCCCTAGTCACTTCAATCACATTCCTATCATTCTCCTGCCCCCTCAATTGGCTTTTACTGATGGTTCTGGTCCAATCACAGGTCCAATCACAGGCTTTTAAAGCCCAGTTCCTGTCCCATTGCATTTTGGTCGGTTATGGTTGCCGAACTCCGAACTTTTTCCGCAAAAAGTTCGGAATTCGGCCGAATTTCGAACAGTCAATGTTAGGGTCGAACCGATGGTCGACCCGGACCGTTCGATCATCCCTAATCTTTAGGAAACAGGTGCTGAATTCACCAAATTTAAGCAATGGCCTAACAGTTGTCACACTGATCATTTATCCTCCCCCTGGACAATATCTAGCACCCCTGCAAGGCTCTCCTTCCACATTGCTAGAAGCCCAGGCACCACTGTACTCTGTGGAATCAAGCTCTCGAGCCTTCGCTGAATGTCAGGAAGGGACCAGAGGGTACAAGGACGAGGGAGCAGGGCCGTCTTTAATATGGATTGGACCCTGAGCAAACATTTTCTTGGCCCCCTCCCCCCAAATGCAATTTTGCATGCACCTTTTTTTCTGCTGGAAACACATAGCAGCCCATTCAAATGAATATGATGCTGTGCCTTTGAAAATGTGGGCCCCCAACCTGCATACATGTGAATCAGGCCTAAAGTAGGCCCATCAAGCAGTGTCCGGCCTGGTGGTGGCCCAGAGCCATGCAGCGTGCTCTCTAAGGCCCCTTTCACACATGGAGTCCGTCGGACGGACTCAGTTTATCTCAGCGGGAAATCAATCCGTCAATCCCGCGCTGAGCAGGCGGACGACAGCTGTTCTCCGCGCTGTGTGCGGAGACACAGCTCTCAGATCCCCATACATCTCTATGGGGGGAATCGGATGAGAACGGACCGTCGGCCGTTCCGATCTGCTGGATGGATGGAAAATTGGGTTTCCATCCGTCCAGATTCGACGGATCGGATGTCAGCGGACATGTCTCCGCTGCCATCCGATGCCCCATAGAGATGCATGGGGGACCGTTCAGACCCGCCAAAAAAATGGACAGGCGGATCTGAAATGGTACGCCTTACAAATAAATCCTTCTGGACACAGCTGGAAATGGTCAGGATTTACTAACCAACTGTATCAACTGTGGTCAGGCATCAGTTGCACAGATACAAAGTGGAGGGGGGGGGGGGGGGGTTAAACATGACAGCATTTAATAGTCTGTATTTTGTATCTGTGCAACTGCAACTGATGCCCTGACCACAGTTGATATTGGGCAGCAGTGGGAAATCTCTAAAAATTTCCAGGTTGGCAGGTTCATGCATTAAGGGGTACATTAATATACTATTACTACTCTAACTCACTACTACCTATGGGGAGCCTGGGAGCCTAGAGAGGAGAAAGACCTACCTGGCCAGCTCCGCTGTGATCAGTGGCTGCAAGTTGTAACTGCGGCCTGAGTGACAGCCAGGACAGGAGCACTCTGCTGTCGGCTCCACTGTGCAGTCCTGCTGGCTACTCCGTCTCCTACCCCGAGGCCCTCCATCACATCACACCATTCACAGCAAAGGGGCGGGGCTAGTGTGTCAGTTGAGCTCAAGGCCCCGCCCACTCCTCTGCTCGCTCCATCCTAGATATGCAATGACCAGTGTGCGGCGCCGATGCCAGGTCCGGTGTTCCGTGAGAATTACCTACCCGTGAGAAAAACCTACCCTCGTCACTTCTGGTTCACGGCAGTGTGTAACGCGAGCAGTTACATTAAAACAGCTGTGCTGCACTATGAGTCATCTCCGCTCCTGTCCCGGTCGCTTCCCTGCTCTCGGCTAGTAAATATAAAAGCGGTGGCGGCTGTATGCAAAGATAAATCACGGAGCCGCCAGCCGCTTTTATATTTACTAGCCAAGATCAGGGAAGTGACCGGGACAGAAGCGGAGATGACTCATAGTGCAGCACAGCTGTTTTATGTCACCGCCGCGTCGTTAGTTTTTTTTAACGGACACCGAGATCGTTACAGACTAGTGCGCATGCGCACTAGTCTGATCCTCAGCTCTTCCATTAGGTATCCGGGGCTGTGAGCATGCGCACTGCTGCGCTGCTCAGCTGTTCCTGGCCGGAAGTGACGAGGGGTAGGTTTTTCTCACGGGGTAGGTAATTCTCACGTTACACCGGGTGTACTGGCGATTGTTTCAACTTGCCGAAAGTTTCAACCATATACGTCACTTCCGCCGCGAGTACGAGACTTCCAATGCGAGTTTCCAATGCAATGCAGTGGCCGCGGGAGTCAAGATCTTGCCGAAAAATCCAACTCTCGTGCACAGTGTTCCCCGCTATGCACGGGCATCGACTCCCTCGGCCAGGGCATTGCATTGGAAACTTGCATTGGAAGTCTCGTACTCGCGGCGGAAGTGACGTATATGGTTGAAACTTTCGGCAAGTTGAAACAATCGGCAGTACACTGGCCAGATGCCGGTGTAACGTTAAAAAACCATACCCCTCGTCACTTCCGGTCTGAAACAGCAGAGCAGCGCAGCAGAGCGCATGCTCAGAGCCCCGGAGACGTGATTGAACAAGAAAGAAGTTAACAAGTGCGCATGCTCGGAGGGTATGATATGTTAACGGCACTAATACTTGCGGCGGTAACATTAAAACAGTTCTGCTGCAACATCAATCATCTCCTCTCCTCTCCCTGTCACTTCCCTGATCTCCCCTAATATAAAAGCGGCGGCGGGTGTATGAAATGTAAGTGACGGCGATCTGTGCTCCGTGATCCGCTTTTATATTTATTAACCGAGATCAGGGAAGTGACAGGGGAAGGAGCGGACATGAGGCATGATGCAGAGGAGCTGTTATAATGTAACCGCCGCAAGTTAAAGTACCGTGAGAAATCCATACCCTCCGGAAGTGACAAGGGTATGGTTTTTTCACGGAACACCGGCTTCTTTGCACAGAAAGTCACTGACAGTCTGAGAGACTGTCTAGACGCAGCGCCGTGGACCGGAAGTTCGGAACGGTAGATTTACATTACAGCGGTCAGCGCCGATTTGCGGCTTAAGGAGCAGCTCTGCTTTGGGCCCCTAAAGATTGACAGGGCCCTGGCAGCTGCCCTTTTTGCCCTGCAGTAAAGACGGCCCTGCGAGGGAGGCCAGACAATAAGTTATAAATGTTTGTCCATCACGCATCCATGGAAACTGGCCAGCACACTATCGCTAGTGCCTGGGTCTGGGCACAAAAAAAAAAAAAAAAAAAAAATGCATAAAAAAAAAGGAGCACGCACATACTAATATGAGATCAGGGTAGATGCCACTACCTTCTGCTTGTCAGCCAAGCAGTCTACTAGACAATCACACACTACTTGTACTGGACTGCATCCAGACAGTGAATAGCAATTACCCTTGGGCACTTTGGAGCAGGGAACAAAGATGGCAGGACCGAGTCTTCGTGGAGGTAAAGACTAATACCACATTAGAAAAAAAAAAAAAAGGGGGAAAATGTGTACCTCGTCTTTGTGAAGAATGAGAAACTACTCCTAAGAGAGGCTGACAGACAATCGTAACCAAGGCAGCCACAGGTAGCTTCTGGAAGGCAGAGAGGACCATATTTAGGGCCCATGAAATCACTGGGTGCTGTATGGGGAACTTGATCTGAGACACCTCAGGGAAAAAAAATGTAACAAAAAAAAAAAAACTTTGACAGTGAGACCACGGATGATTGACAAAGGAAAGGGCTGAAATCTGTCTTGTTCGAGTGCTTAAAGCCAAGTTTTGGTCAAGTCCTGATTGCAGAAGGCCAGAATGAAGGACAGAGTAATTTCAGATTAAAGTGCCTGTGTTAAAACCAGCCAAAGAAAGATTTCTAGGTATGGGAGTAAATATTTCCAGAATTGGCTTTCATTGATTTTAGCAAAGTAATAATTAGTGAGAAGCAGGGTGTAATACAAGACCCTGAGACAACCGGTCTCGCTAGTTAGGAGGAGGCCAGGGGTTGTTGCCTAGTAGTCCAAGTCTGTCTACAAGGTTCTTTCGGGCCAGTTCAGTGCAAGATCAAGAGAATTTCTTCTCTTGCTCCATTTTTCTTTTCAGAGAAGGAGAGGTAGAATTCACACTGGAAAGAATGCATTAGTTTGAACTGAGACCAGGAAATTGTTAATGCATCAGAGACCAATGCATCAGATGCCAGTGCTACAGAATCAAAGCTCCTGGTCACAACTTCTTGTTGAAACTGGAGGCCAGGATATCTACATACGGGTCCCCCCCCCATTTCTAACATACGTGGTTGAACATGTCAGGGTGAAGGGCTTGTTCCACCTGGGACGTGGACAGCAGAGGACAGCGTTTCTCACTCCCATGAGATGATCTGGCTTGCTTCCTTCAAGGCTGCACAACTCCTGGTGCCTTTTGGTTGACACAGGCTACAGCCGTGGCATTGTCAGATTGAACCCCAATTGGGTGTCCATAAAAGTGTCTAGGGGTTCAGAGTAGAGTTGAGCGAACACCTGGATGTCCGGGTTCGGCGGGTCCGACCAAATTTGGGGAAAAAAAAAAAAAAGTCTGGGTTCGTGACCCGGATAAACACTAAATTGACCCCGATCCCCATTGAAGTCAATGGTCACCCGAACTTTTGAGCACTAAAATGGCTCTAAAAAAACATGGAAAGGGCTAGAGGGCTGCAAATGGCAGCAAAAGCTTGTTAAGAGCATGGCAAGTGCTCTGCAAACAAATGTGGATAGGGAAATAAACATTAAAATAAAAAAGAATCATCTTGATCTAGGAGGACGAGGCCCATATGGAGTAGGAGGTTGAGGTGGCGGTGGATGTGGCGCCCAATTGAAGTTGAAAGGGGCAGATCCGTCATTCAGTATGTCTAGGCGTGTGCACACATACTGCTCCACCATGTTGGTGAAATGCTGCCTCCTGCTAAGACGTTCCATATCAGCTGGTGGTGCTGCGGCTTGGTGTGGCGTGCTGACAAAGCTTTTCCACATTTCGGCCATGCTAACCCTGCCTTCCGAGGTGCTGGCGGTGCCCTGGCGACCTCTTCCTTCTCTGCCTTGGCCTTTGTGCTTCCACTGTGCCCCCGCTGTCAGGTGGGAATGCCACCAGCAGCGCGTCTACCAGCGTGTGCTTGTACTCGTGCATCTTCCGATCACGCTGCAGTGAGGGAATAAAGGACGATACGTTGTCCTTTTAACGGGGATCCAGCAGCATGGCCACCCAGTAATAAGCACAAGTTACAATGTGGGCAACTCGGCGGTCGTTGGAGACACTGCAGCATGAAATTGCTCATGTGTGCCAGGCTGCCCAGAGGCAATGAAAAGCTGTCCTCTGTAGGAGGTGTATCGTCTGTCCTCTGTATTCCCCCAGCCACGCACCAGTGATGGCCATGAGCTGGCCTGGGTGCCACCCTGCTGTGAACATGGTTCCATCTCCTCATCCTCCAGAACTGTGCCCCTGGACAATTGTGTACCTGGCGTTTGTGGGTGCAGGAACTCACCCTCGGAGCCACTTGTGAAGGAGCCATTTGTGAAGGAGCCATTTGTGAATGACTGCCCTGAAAGCCTTGGAAATGATCCCTCTTCCTCCTCCTCCTGTGCCACATCCTCTTCCATCATCGCCCAAAGCGTTTTCAAGGAGGCATAGAAGTGGGATAATTAAGCTGAGAACGGCATCATCAGCACTGGCCATGTTGGTGGAGTACTCAAAACAGCACAACAAGGCACACAGGTCTCGCATGGAGGCCCAGTTATCGGTGGTGAAGTGGGGCTGTTCCGCAGAGCGACTCGCGTGCGTGCTGCAGCTGAAACTCCACTATGGCCTGCTGCTGCTCGCACAGTTTGGCCAGCAAGTGCAAGGTGGAGTTCCACCTTGTGGGCACGTCACATATGAGGTGGTGAGCAGGAAGGCCGAAGTTACACTGCAGCGCTGACAGGCGAGCAGCAGTGTGAGAGCGCCGAAAGTGCGCATAGACGGCCTGCACTTTCTGCAGCAGCTCTGACATATCGGGGTAATTTTAAAGGAACCTCTGCACCAAATTCAGCACATGCACCAGGCAAGGGATGTGTGTCAAACAGGCTAGGCCCAGAGCGGCTACGAGATTTCGCCCATTATCGCACACCACCAGGCTGGGCTTGAGGCTCACTGGCACCAACCACTCATCGGTCTGCTGTTCAATGCCCCTCCACAACTCCTGCGCGGTGTGGGGTTTTTCCCCCCCAAACAGGCAAGTTTTAAAACTGCCTGCTGTCGTTTACCCCTGGCTGTGCTGAAGTTGGTGGTGGAGGCGTTACGCTGACCGGATGAGGAGGCGGTAGAGGATGAGGAAGCGGAGTAGGAGGAGTTAGGAACAGGAGGCAAACTGAAGTGCCCTGCAATCCTCGGTGGTGGAAGGACATGCATCAAACTGCTATCCGCCTCAGGCCCAGCCACTACTGCATTTACCCTGTGTGCTGTTAGGGAGATACAACATCCCTGACCGTGCTTACTGGTCCACGTATCCGTAGTTAGGTGGACCTTGCCACAGATGGCGTTGCGCAGTGCACTTCTGATTTTGTCACCCACTTGGTTGTGCAGGGAAGGGATGGCTTGCCTGGAAAAGTAGTGGCAGCTGGGCACGACGTACTGTGGGACAGCCATCGCCATAAGGCTTTTAAAACTCTGCGTCTCCACCAGACGGATTGACAACATTTCAAAGGCCAGGAATTTGGAAATGCTGGCATTCAGGGCCAGGGATCGCGGGTGGTTAGGGGGGTACTTCCTCTTCCACTCCAGTGTTTGGGAAATAGAAAGTGAACGCTTCCACAGGACATTGTGGAGATGGTTGGTGACCCAGGTGGGGGTGTTGCTGGCAGATCCTCTGTTTGCAGGGTGGCAGGTGCCGTCTCCCTACAGAGGTGGATGAAGAGACAGACTGCAGCAGAAGAGGAAGCAGGAGTCCGAGACCTTTCTTGGTTTTTGAGGCGTCTACTCCACTGCAGCTCGTGCTTTGCACTTAGATACCTGGTCATGCAGGTTGTGCTCAGGTTGAGAAGGTTTATGCCTCGTTCCACAGGACATTGTGGAGATGGTTGGTGACCCAGGTGGGAGTGTTGCTGGCAGATCCTCTGTTTGCAGGGTGGCAGGTGCCGTCTCCCTACAGAGGTGGATGAAGAGACAGACTGCAGCAGAAGAGGAAGCAGGAGTCCGAGACCTTTCTTGGTTTTTGAGGTGTCTACTCCACTGCAGCTCGTGCTTTGCACTTAGATGCCTGGTCATGCAGGTTGTGCTCAGGTTGAGAAGGTTTATGCCTCGTTTCAGGCTCTGATTGCACAGCGTGCAAACCACTCGTGTCCCGTCATCAGCACATTGTCTGAAGAACTGCCACGCTAGGGAACTCCTTTGAGTTGGCTTTGGTGTGCTTGGTCCCTACTGCCTCGTTGGGCAGTAGCAGGTGTAGTGTTTAGGGCACGGGTGCTCCGCTTTTGAACCCTGCTCACTTCTGTTGTGCTGGTGGCTCTGTGCGACCACCACCTCTTCCTCCAAAGTACTCAGGTCACCTGCATAATGTTCATTACATGTGGGGTCGAGGACCTCATCGTCCTCCACAGCATCTTCCACCCAGTCTTCACCCCTGCCCTCCTTGTCGGTCTCCACAATTCGGAATGCCGCAGCAGTTGGCACCTGCGTTTCGTCATCATCCGAGACGTGCTGCGATGGTCCTCCCATGTACTCATCTAGAGACATAAGTGGTTGGGCATCGGTTCACTCAATCTCTTCCACTTCTGGGGCAGGGCTAGGTGGATGGCCCTGGGGAAACCTACTAACAGAGTCAAAAAGAAAGACTGCTGCATGACTTGGGGCTCAGACAGCTTGGCTGATTTGCAAGGGGGTGAGGTGAAAGATTGATGGACATCGGCTGCAGGTGCCAACTCTCCCACCCAGTCTACTGCTGAAAGGTCAGACAATGAAGGAACTGGAGGCACTGTCAGCAACCCAATCTACTATTGCCTGTACTTGTTCTGGCCTCAACATTTCTAGAGGCGCATTAGGCCCTGCCAAATACTGCTGCTGGTTCTGTCGCCTACTCACACCTGAGGAAGGCGTTTCACTTGTGCGTGTAGCTGGCACAGATTAACCACATCCTCTCCTTGCAACAGGAGCTCCACCAGCAGCACCACGACCCAGGCCACGCCCCTTATTTTTTACCTCTCATATTTCTCCAATTTAGGATCTTCCCCTAAATGGGTGTTTATTGAATAGTGGAATAGAACAGTATCCAAAGGGTGTATCTCACAGTAAAATATGCAGACTAAGCCGCAATTTAAATTTTTTTTCCCCTAAATGGCTGTTTATTGAATAGCGGAATAGAACAGTATCCAACGGGTGCATCTCACACGTACAGATACAGACTAGGGCGCATTTTAATTTTTTTCCCTAAATGGCTGTTTATTAATAGCGGAATAGACAACAGTATCCAAAGGGTGTATCTCACAGTAACGTATGAATGAAAGTTTTTTATTTTTCCCTTTAATTGGTGATTTTTGAATAGCAGATTTCAACAGCAGTGTCTAAACGCTGTATGTCACAGTAAAATATGAAGGAAAAAACTTTTTTTTTTTAAAAATCCAGATTAAGCAGACACATATGCACTGAGCTTGCATTAAATGGCCGCTGCACGCCACCCACCTAACAGACTGATAAAGTTTTTTTCTCCCTCCTCGCTGGGCTCAGGTCAGGGCAAAAAGATTGTATTGTGTAGGGATGCAGTGCACAATCAATGTAGATCGCTGTCTGATTAAAGAAAATTCTTCTGTCCTGTGTTCCATTCTTTCCCTGAAAGCAATCTCCAGCCTGTCCTACAATAATCTATTTCTCCCTCGAATAAGCAGCAGCAGGAACCTGTCCCTACAATAGTTAGAGCAGAGTGACGTGTGGCGCTACACGACTCCAGCTTATATGAGGCTGGGTCACATGCCGCACTGGCCAATCACAGCCATGTCATTAGTAGGCATGGCTTCTAAGGGCACACTAGTTAAACGCTTGCTGATTGGCTGCCCTGCAGCTGTTGAAACCGCACCATTAAAACCACGCCAAAACATGAAACAACCAAACGGACTGTATCCCGAATACACAGTAAAATGTTCAGGTCCGTGTCCCGAAAACCCAGAAGTCCGGTACAATCCCGAACAATACAGTCCGTGTTCGCTCAACCTTAGCTCAGAGCCATCCTTACCGCTCTGAGCTCCAGGATGTTGAAGAGCTTGACTTCTACTGATGACAATATTCCCTGAACACTCCCCCCCACCCCAGGCTTGAATGACTGGCATTTGTTAAAACTTTCCAGGAATATAGAAGGAATGACTTTTACATTGTTAAGGCTGGGAATACACTAGGCCAGGTAATTCATTGCTTGGCTTAACAGGAGCATGGGTAGGTCAAGAGCAGGAGCCCGCTTATACCATGCTTACAAGTGTTAGAGAGATCCTAACTTGGGATAGGACTAGAATTAGACCCAAGTATTCGGGAAGTAATTCACCCATCCAACAGCCTAAAGCATCTGAATTGTCCTGTGTATGTATGCAGAAAGCTGGAAGGGAGACGTAGATAAGCCTTTGACCTAGATGCCCTAAGTTGTCATAAGGGCAGGAAAAGGTGCAAGGACTTTTGTGAATACTCAGAGTGCAGAGTATAGGCCAAATGGCAATACAAAGTGATTGACTCCTATAGCAAAGTGTAAAAATTGCTGATGAGGTAGATAAATAGGAATGTGCAAATAGGCATCTTGGATGTCTGTGGATGCCAAGCATCCCCTAGTCTCAGACAATAACTGGCCTTGTGGATCACATGTTAAAATTCAGAATTTGCTGGCATTTTTTAAGTGATTTTATGTACATTTTAAGTGATTTTATGTACAGGATAGGACAACACCCCCCATGGGTTTTAGTATTGTGAACAGAATCCTTTGAACCCGTCTTGTGGGGGTACTGGCATACCTACGCCCCGGGACAAGATGGTCTAGGGCATTCGGCACATCTGACCATCCTTGGGCAGATTTTGGTTGAGTTGAGAGAAGTGGTGAGTGAGTAGAATTTTGAACAGAGGTGTAACCTTCAGGGCCCTGGTGCAAGAAACCATGAAGCTGAGCCCAGAACCCTTCCCACTGATCTCAAAGAACTTTACTCCCATTTCAGAGCCCTTACACTTGTTCTGCAGTGGGTCCCCTACAGTGGCAGAACAGCAGGACCTGGTCAAAAGTAGGACTTGATACCCTGGTAGTTCCAGGACTGGTGTCCGTAGGAATGTGAATAATATCGCTCAGAAGACTGGCAGCAGGGCAGTGGACCAGGTCAGTCATTTTTATTATTTTTTTTAGAGCCCAATAGAGGGGCTTTGGTGCAAAATAAGGGGTCTAAACAGATTCTGTGTACAGAACACATCCAGGTAGCCATATTGCATTTCACAGAAAAAAACAGAGCTGCAAATGGACAAGGAAAGGTCATTTTAATAACCTTATTTAAAAGATTTGTGTCGTAATTGTAGAAGCTGGATTTTTCCTTGCCATTTTATTCCCTAACAAAAGTGGAGTTACCCTTGAAGGACACCCCTCAATCTCTGTCCCTGCAACCTCAACTGTACAAAAAACAGACAGGAATAGCTCTGTAAAGAGTCCAGTTCATTCGAAAACTGAAGTATAGTAAACAGTTTACTATGCTTCAGTTATATATCATAATTTTATTTAAAGGGCCAGGCGCCTTCTCTTTTCTTTTTATGCTTCAGTTATGACTGGACACCGGAGCAATTAGTACCGATCCCACATGGTGCCCATTCAGAAATAGGGGCCAGTAAATTACATATTTATCAGCATCTTCCTCCACTCTATCCTGAAAGCAGTCCCCGAAGCAGCCAGGAGAGGGGAGGGGAAAAACTGGCAGTACTGCAGTGGGAGAGTTGGGACCAGGGGGTACTGAGCGGTGAGACGGTCGTTCAGTGCCCAGGGAGAAAATGGCAAACTGAACTTACATCAGGAGTCCCCCCCCCTTACATCATAGCCCTTCCTTACACCAGTGTGCCCCCCTACCTTAAGCAGCATGGCTGTAGCAGCAGAGGAGCTGGGAGGCGGAGCGGGTGTGAATAAGTACTGTGCTTTCTGGGGGAAAACAAGCCATGTCATTGGTTGTACAACCAAATATGACTAGAGAAAATGTTAAGGGTTTTTTACAGAAGTGAGCACATCCACATTGGCAAGAAAAATGGCATAAGCATAAAAATCAGGTGCATAGGAGTCTGCATTGAAAAAAAATTATGCAGCCTCCAACACCGCCTAAGGGATCTCTTCATTCCCTTTCTTTGCCAGGCATATCGAGATCTGCTAGAGAAGGAGCCTGGCAGTTTTGAGCCCTGGACAGTGATGGCTGTATTAAAACCGTGTATGAGGAATTGTGACATACTGGGTGTGTTGCAAGGAGATTTTGTTGTTGCATCTTCACCCAGTTAACATCAGCATCATCCCAAAATAGGCACATAATGAAAATTAGAGACTTTGAATGTGCCAATGAGAACAAACTTTACACCTACATAATAAAAATGTAAGTTTATTTTACTTTACATTAAAAATAGGCAGTGTTTCTTTAAAAAACATTAGCTACATAAAAAGGTATTGTAGCACTGCCCCCTTGAGGACTGCTGGATTTCACACTTACGGGTCCCCCTAGGCTACCAATAGCAACTTTGACATTCACAGGCTATCACTTTACTTCTCGACTCAGTCAATCCGTCCAGGGGTATGTAGCTTTGTATTTTATTTTATAAATTCGGGATGGGAGAAGGGAATAGTGGGATACTCCAGATTAACTATTCACAAAATGGAGGACTTCTAACTCTTGGTACAGCCAGGCTGTTATTCCCCTTAGCCCAGGTGGGTTTAGGGTTAAGTCTCTTCCCAGATGACTTGATGAACTAAATTATCTTCAGGACACTCTCCTAGTATCCCCTTTGACTGCTGACACCCATCTGCTGACTATCCTATTCTTGGGATGGCCCCCCTCAAGTCAGGCCCCTTGACACGATCCCCTGTACTCAATACTGTTTTTCTACGGTCTCCAGTGACTCCCTCTCTGTCAGCTCTCCTGGACCTCTGGGTTCAGCCTTGTTCCTGTGGCCCTCAGGATGACCCCCTGAGACCACGTTCCACTGCTACAGAGGAGGAGGTAGCTGCCACCCTCCTTCCGGGACACTGCATACCAGCCAAAGACCCTGCAGCACATGTGCTCCTGGCTTTTATACAGTATGCCACAATTGACCAAAACAGCCCATCTCTGCCAATCACCAGGACTGTATCAAAGCCTATGTATCCATTGGTCAGGTTTCCACTAAGCCCCCGTTCACACTGGGGTGACCTGTCAGGTGACCTGGTGGCCTGACAGGTCGCCGTAGGTCGCCTGCCATAGAGAAGCTGTTGACCCGTTCTAATAGGAGCGACACAAGTCGCTCCGACTTAGAAAAAGGGTCCGGAGCTTCTTTGGGGCGACCCGGAGTGACCTGCATAGACTTCAATGTTATGAAGTCCGTGCCGGCCGCTCCGAGGTCGCGGGGCGAGCAGCGCGCCGTGACCTATGAGGTCGCCCGGCAAAGTAGCGTCGCCCCAGTGTGAACGGGGCCTAACTGTCCAACATGCCTCCCTATTGGGAACACTCTAGACCCAATTTCTCACATTGCCTTACCAACGGATCCTGCTCTCTGGTAGGCAGAAAGCAATATAGATTTGCCTCTGATAGGTAGGTGCTAGTGAGAGAGTATAGTCGTTTTTTGCTCTGCCTAAGAGGGGGCTACACGATGTCTAGAGCAGGTAAGGAACCAAAACTTGCTTTTCTTCATTACTTTTTCTGAATGCAGTAGTGCTCAATGTTGATCAGATGTAGACTTAGTGTGTGCAATCTATGAGGAATGGAAGAGAAGTCTGGGGCCCATGCAGCCTCAATGGGCTGAGGATGTAAAGGTATGGCCAATACCTGAAAGATAGAGGCTCAGGCTAAAACTGGAAACAGAGTCAACATAGTTTGCAGATGACAAGCTTAGCTTTTACTATGTAATGCAGAAACTAGCAAGTCCCATTCTTCAGATACTCCTACAGTTAGAGCCTCCCTGACAAAAGGTCCAGTTCTGTTCACCTGCAAATTTTGGGTGTTGCAGTCTACCTTTGGGTTTTCCAGCAACTTATACAGTATTAAATATAACATACAGACCTGTCGAAAGGAAATACAGATGCGGTAAGACACAAAGAAGACGTTTTCCCCATTTGGCTTCCTAGTCGAGAAGACACATTTTGAAATACATCCATCAAAGTCATAAGCAATATCGAATTCATCTGGAACAAAACAAAAAGGGAATGAAAGTAGGTTTGCCAAAGCTGCATTAGTTCGTTGGCAGTTACAGAATATGTAGAACTCTAAGGGGACAAAATGTTTAAGCACTGTACCAAGAGCCCTCCTCCCAAAAAAAAGTGTTCCTTTTCTAGAAAGCTAGCCCCTACCCTAGGTTTCTTATACTAGATAGCTGGTTTATTCTGGAAAGATCCAAGATTTATGAACTGAAAAGACAGTAATTAACATGACTGGGGGTATTGCCCAATGTATAGGCTGCCCGAGCCTGAACCAACCAACCCACATACCTTCCCTGTATCCCAATAAATGACTACACCTCTTTAGTATGGTTTAAAATGGCCAAAGCAGCCTATTAAAAAAACAAATAACCACATTTTTATTACACCATTTTTAAATATATAACATACAAAAACCAGCCTGACAAAAACTACCTGCTTTTCCAATAGGTCTACCAGATTTTTGAAGGCACCCTTAAATGACCAACCGGCTGTATCTGTCACCACCTTAGTGTCACCATAGGCCCCCAGACGCAATTACACCGACTCGGGGACAAACATTTGTAACTCCTCCAACCGATACAGCCAGCTTCCAGCCTTGAGTATTAAAACCACTTATTAAGGCAGGTACACCCATACCAAAGATGGGCCCAGACCCTTGCTCTCCAAAGACCCCTGCCTTCAAAAACCTAGCGACCTCTGCCTGCTGCCCTGACAACACCCGCACCCCAGAAAGTAGCACTGACGAACACATGCCAACACCAAAAACATTCTCCACAGGGCGGGTAGGGAGATTCTAACCCTGCGCTGTCCCTTGCTGGAATGAAGCTACAATCAATAACTCCCCCAGAAGACCCCCTGAGACCACACCCTGACCTTCACCAATAAGGTAAGTCCTCTATTTACTTAAACCTTAACCTACTTAAGCCTTCGCTCTGTGGCCTGTATGTCCAAACCCCAGTCATGCAGGCCCTCTGCCTAGGCTGCTCCTCAGCTCCTGGCCTATTACTTTTTTTCTACCCCCAATCAGCCTCTGCTTGGTCAAACTGATTTGGAATTTAGCTGAAGGCTCCAGAGTGATATGCTTATCCCTACCCCACTGGCCTGCTGCTGTACAACCACCTTAACAGCCTAATGCAGCACCACATATGCCATCAAAATTCTATATAGCTTCCCTTTCTAGCCTCTCCTAGATCCTAGAAGACACTAAAATGTGGCCAACGAAAAATAAATTGATATTTCTTTGAACAGAGACGCACAGATCTATAGTTCCACTCAAGAATGGCCTCTCCAGCACATTGACAACCCAGTTGCCGACCATCACAGTCCCATCTCCACTCATTAAAAACAGGGAAAATAAAAAAATTAATAAATAAAAATCAGCCACACTCCCATTTAGGTCTTCTTGCAGAATTTTTACTCCAACCCAAATCCAGCCTTCCTTGATGCGTTTCCCCATTCCTGGTTTGCTCACAAGGATAAAGAAAGGCCTCCCACTCAAGTCGTCCTTGATGTCATGAAACGCATCATGAAAGGCTGGTTTTGGGTTAGAGACGTCATTGTATGCAGTCAATGCACTGATTTTTGACTTCCAATCCCAAGTTTCCCATTCCTAATTTTTTTATTTATGCCCATTTTTCAGAACAGTAATAGTACAATTTTTCCCACCTAAAATGGAAGCACTTTAACACATGCTTTAAGTATCCTATAATTATGAAAAAAAAAAAAAAAAAAGTTGTAGCACAACAAATGGATTGGCAAAGTCGTGTTAAGGTGCCATACCATAGAATAAATGTCGTTCTTAACCGTCTGACCCCTTCCAAAAAAAAAAAAAAAAATAAAATCTCATGGGCTTAGTAAATAAAGGTTTTTACATATATTACTTCCGAGCGTATTTATTTTTCTATTTTTTTTTTTTTTTTGCGAATAGGTCAAGGTAGAACACTATAGTATATGCATGGCCACAGCCTTTTTTATTTCAGGCATTTATACAGTGCTTTACATACCATGTATTTACTTCAGTCTCAGCTTGAAAGAGGTCCTGTAACGACAATGAAACACGGCATTCTATTCTGAGCATGACACAGAGAAAAATATTGTTTTCTGGATGTCACTACAATTACCTGACCGGCCAATCACCGGTAAAAAAAAGTGCAAGCCACCTGATCTCCTGTACCCTGAAGTACCAGGTATTATTATTTACTCCCTGCAGCAACCGGGAGCAGGACAGTGAAGTGAATGCAGCTTGTGGAAAACTTCTATAGGACCCATTTACACCAAGGCAGAATGTGCGTCGCAGTAAGACAACCTATTCAATATGAATTGGCAGGTGCTAGGTAAATGTATAGTGGGCCTTGTCTGCCTAACAGCAGGGCTGTGATTTGCTAGGTAGGGTGTCAGGGCTTCCAGATGTGCCTGCTGAGGGGAGAAGTATCCCCATTGGTCCCTGTGAGAGGATTCGCATAGGGCAGTGTGGGAAGCCCAATCAGGGGACACATCCCAGCTTGCGACTACCCCAGAAGGCAGATTAGGCTGCAAAGGATTCTGGGAGTGGGTATAAGTTTGGGGGGGGCGTGGCACGGTGTCTTTGGTGGGAGCAGAGTCCCAGGAAAGAGTGCGGCTGTCTCTCCTCCTGTCTGAGGAAGGTGGATGTCTCGGGATGTCGCCTGAGTATCCAGAGAGAGCTGAGTTGAGCTGAGGGGATCCGGTGCGCCGAGAGCCTGCAGAGAGAGAGAGGGGTCCAGTCCCAGGAAAGCTTACACAGGTCGTGAGTACTGAGGATTGCCCCTGGGGGTCTGCCTAGAGTTAGAGGGGACTACTTCAGAAGAGGTTCAAGGATACAGTGTCAGCTAGCTGCAAAGGAGTTACATAGCTAGTGAGGTTGAAAAAAGACATCAGTCCATCCAGTTCAACTTATGATGTGTGTGTGTGTGTTTGCTTTTAACTATACATTGTATACGGTTGTGTTGTGGTCTTTAAGGTGCCCATCTAATAGTTTTTTGAAACTATCAATGCTCCCTGCTGATACGACTGCTTGTGGAAGAGAATTCCACATCCTTACCGCTCTTACAGTGAAGAACCCCTTACACACTTTAAGGTTAAACCGCCTTTCCTCAAGTTTTAGTGAGTGGCCACGTGTCTTATTGTATCTCCTTTCTCTGAATAGTTTGTTCCTTATGCTCGGGTCGCCAGTACAGTATTTGTACATTGATATCATATCCCCCCTCAATCTTCTCTTCTCCAGAAAGAATAGGTTCAGTGCTTGTAGTCTTTCCTCATAGCCGATGCCCTCCATTCCCCTAATTATTTTTGTTGCCATTCTCTGGACTTTCTCCAGTTCCAGCACATCCTTCCTGAGGACCAGTGCCCAGAACTGGACAGCATACTCCAGATGTGGCCGGACCGGAGTCTTTTAGAGTGGGAAAATAATCTCTATTTCTGGAGTGAATCCCTTTTTTATACAACCCAGTATTCTGTTGGCTTTGCTTGCGGCGGCTTGGCATTGCATGCCACTGCCAAGCCTGTTGTCTACCAGTACCCCCAGGTCCCTTTCCATCCTAGACTCACCCAGAGGTTCACCCCCTAGTGAGTAGCTTGCTTTCTGGCCCCCAAGTGCATTACTTTACATTTTTCAACATTAAATCTCATCTGCCATGTAGTTGCCCACCCCGTTATTTTGTTCAGGTCCGCTTGCAAGGTTTCCACATCCTGCATAGAAGATATTGGCATGCCTAATTTAGTATCATCTGCAAATACTGAGATTGTACTCAATATCCCCTCCTCCAGATCATTTATGAATAAATTAAACAGGATTGGTCCCAGGACAGAACCCTGGGGGACCCCACTTTCCACACCCGCCCAATCCGAGTACTCCCCATTAATCACCACCCTCTGTACTCTCCCCTGGAGCCAGTTCTCTATCCAGGTACTCACCTTATGGTCCATACCTACCTTCCCTAGTTTGTACAGTAAGCGTTTGTGGGGAACGGTGTCAAAGGCCTTTGCAAAGTCCAGATACACCACATCCACAGGCTTTCCTTTATTTAGGTGGCAGCTCACTTCATCGTAGAAGGTTAATAGATTGGTTTGGCACGAACGATTTTTCATGAATCCATGCTGATTACTACTTATAATACCGTTTTCATTACTAAAGTCTTGTATGTGGTCCCTTAACAACCCCTCCAAAATTTTGCAGACTACTGATGTTAGGCTGACCGGCCTATAGTTACCCGGGATATATCTCGGCCCCTTTTTAAATATTGGTACCACGCTGGCTTTTTTCCAATCAGCTGGCACCATACCAGTCTGTAAACTATCCTTAAAGATCAAGAATAATGGTCTGGCAATCACCTGGCTGAGCTCATTAAGAACCCTCGGGTGCAAGCCATCCGGTCCCGGGGATTTATTTATGTTAAGTTTCTCTAGTTTAGCTCTAAGTCTATCCTCTGTTAGCCATGGCGGCACTTCCTGAGATGTATTATTTAGTTCGGCCTTACAAGCAAGGTTCGTGTAGCCCCCCCGATTCCTTTGTGAAGACTGAAGAAAATAAATTATTTAACACTTCCGCCTTTTCTCTGTCCTCAGTGGCCATTTTTCCTTTATCTTTAATGGGGCCAATGTGCTCTGGCCTCGCTTTCCTACTGTTTATATACTTAAAGAACTTCTTGGGGTTCTTTTTACTCTCCTCCGCTATATGTCTCTCGTGTTCTATTTTAGCCGCCCTGATTTCGTCTTTACATTTCTTATTACACTCTTTGTAGTGCTTAAATGCTGTCAATGACCCCTCAGTCTTGTATTTTTTGAAGGCCTTTTCTTTAGCTCTAATATACATTTTTATGTTGGAGTTTAGCCACCCAGGGTTTAGTTTTGCTCTTTTAAATTTATTTCCCTGTGGAATGCACTGGCCCACCCCCTTGTTAAGTATGCTCTTGAAGCACTCCCATTTTTCCTCCGTGTTCTTTGTTCCCAGGGTTCTATCCCAATTGATATTTTCTAGCAGCGAGCGCAGTTTAGGGAAATTGGCTCTTTTGAAATTCAGTGTCCTTATATTACCCTTGTGTTTCCTATTACTGTAATTAATACTGAAACCAATTGACCTATGGTCACTGTTCCCTAAGTTTTCCCGTATTTCTATATCCGTGAGCAGGTCTGTATTTTTGGTAATCAGTAGGTCAAGTACCGCATTGTTTCTTGTCGGTGCATTCACCATCTGACCCATGAAATTGTCCTGCAAAACATTTAGGAACTGCCGAGCCTTGGCCGAGTGCGCGGTTCCTTCTGCCCAGTCTATATCCGGATAATTAAAGTCCCCCATTATAATGACATTTCCCATCCTTGCTGCCAATCCTATCTGTAACATGAGGTCCGCCTCACCCTCCTCCCTCTGGTTGGGTGGCCTATAGCATACGCCCAATATTACCTTCCCCACCGTGCCTTCCCTTTGAAGCTCTACCCATAGGGATTCTGCCTCGTCCTTAGCTCCATTATGAATATCATCCCTCATATTTACCTGTATACTGTTCTTAATATACAGACATACCCCTCCCCCTTTTTTACCCTCTCTATCTCTGCGATAAAGGGAATACCCCTGAATGGTTGCCATCCAGTCATGAGAGCTGTCAAACCAAGTCTAAGTTATCCCCACAAAATCTAAGTCCTCCTCAAACAGCAGCTCCAGCTCTCCCATCTTGTTGGCCAGGCTTCTGGCATTGGTATACAAACCTCGTAATTTTGGTCGGTTACATTTATCCTCATTTGATGTTTTTAGGCTGCTCTCTTGATTTTTCCCCGTACCCACCCTGGGTATAGGAGCTCCGAACACCCTACCGCTAATGCCCCCATTTCTGCCCTCTGAAACTTGCTTTCCACTGGCTAATTCTACATCTGTACCCTCCCCCCCATTCCCTAGTTTAAAAGCCCCTCTAACTTTTCGGCCATCTTCTCACCCAGTACGGCTGCACCCTCCCCATTTAGGTGCAATCCGTCCCTACCAAAGAGCTGGTGACCGAATGAGAAGTCAGCCCAGTTCTCCAGGAACCCGAAACCCTCCTTACTACACCAGCTCCTCAGCCACTCGTTAACTTCCCTAATCTCCCGCTGCCTCTCTGGTGTGGCTCGAGGTACAGGTAGTATTTCGGAAAATACTACCTTGGAGGTCCTAGTCCTCAACTTAGCGCCTAAGTCCCTGAAATCGTTTAGGACTCTCAGTCTTCCTCTGCCTATGTCATTGGTACCCACGTGTACCATGACAGCTGGGTCTTCCCCAGCCCCACCCAGTAATCTGTCCACCCGATCCGCGATGTGCCGAACCCAAGCGCCCGGCAAACAAGACTGTTCGGCGCACACGGTCTTTGTCACAGATTACACTATCTGTCCTAATAATTGAGTCCCCTACCACCAGCACCTGTCTTTCCTTTCCCTTTCTCCCGGCCTCACTGGAGGAGTTCTTCCACTGGCAGCTAGGGGCGTCCCTCTGCTCCAGCAATACTGGTCCCTGACTGGTTTCCCCAACATCACACAACGGGGCGTATCTATTGGGGTGCTCCAGCCCAGGATCAGCCTCCTTGCCTTGTCCCCTTCTACCCCTCCTAACTGTCACCCCTCTACTCTGCTCTGATGCCTGCACCTCCGATACTCCGCCCACCTCTGTGCAGACCCCTGTCTGCACCTGACTGGTACGATCCTGGCTCTCCTCCGGTATGGACATTCATCTCAGTGTTGCCAGCTGCTTCCCTAGATTCAGGACCTGAGCTTCCAGGGAAGCAACGTGCTTACATTTTACGCATTTGTATTCGCCCTCGATCACATGTCTGAGGAACGCATACATATCACAAGATGTACACCGAGTCGCATCTCCACACCCGCCAGGCATTGTACCTACTAATCTAATCTAATGGGGATTCAGCAATTTAAGTCTATCCTATGTGGCTATTTCCTGGCTTCCTAACGCTACCTTCTCACCCTCTGGTACTCCGCTCCACTCACTTGACACTCAGACGCACAACACTCCGGTAGCAATAGGTACTCCCAGACACTCCGGTAGCAATAGGTACTCCCAGACACTCCGGTAGCAATAGGTACTCCCAGACACTCCGGTAGCAATAGGTACTCCCAGACACTCCGGTAGCAATAGGTACTCCCAGACACTCCGGTAGCAAGGGTACTACCTCAAGCTGGCCAAAGCGGGGGACAGTATTCAGTGAATTGTACAGCATAACAGTGTCAGGAGTTCTACAGTTTCACAGTCCTGGATGTTCTGGACTTTCAGTCGAGGATTCAGCACTTCTATCAAGTTGTAGTGCGTTAGTGAGCGTTGGCTGGCGTCAAGGAAGCGCCAACAGGCAGTTTCAGGATCAAAGTCCCAATTGTAATTAGTTCGAGCCTAAAGGAGTATCCCACTCATTCCCTTCTCACATCCCCTTCAACTTATAATAAAAACCACAAACAAAGATGCCAGAGTGGTTGTTGCTTCAGTTGTCACACCCAGGGACTCCGCTCACATGGGCTGGAGAGGATTCCGGTACTAATTGCAGACACATATCAGGTCACAGGCCTGGAAACCTTGCTTGCTATATATACACATACATATACACATACACATACATACACATACACCAGGTCATTAAGAGAAGCTCCCGAGCAGAGTATTTTGGGGGTGGTCTCAGAGGTTCTGTAGGTGTATTTTAGTGACCCTGTCATTAAAGTTACTTGCCTAATTACATACCAAGGATGTAACATACTTACCGTTTTGAAAACCAGTGTGTTGTAACGTAACCGCTTAGGGGGGGGGCAGCGGCACGGGAAGGGCACGGTGGCATTTTATTGCTTATCTACCTTAACTATAGTATTTTATATGCGGCCCAAGAAAATTTCTCTACACTCAATGTGGCCCAGAGAAGCCAAAAGGTTGGACACCCATGCCCTAGAGCATAAAATGCCGATCATTGCAATATTTTATGTCCATTTGCGTAGCGGTCTTTCAAATGCAAGTTAGCCCAATTTTTTCGTATAATGTGAAAGATGTTTCACCAAGTAAATAGAGACCCAACATGTCATGCTTTAAAATTGCACACATTTGTGGAATGGCGACAAATCTTTGGTACTTAAAAATCTCCATCGGTGAAGCTTTAAAAATTTTTAACAGTTATCTATTTAGAGTTAGAGGAGGTATTGTGCTAGAATTATTGGTCTCGCTCTGACGATTGCAGCGATACCTCATATGTGTGGTTTAAACAGTTTCATATGCAGGCGCGACTTGCATATGTGTTCCATTTCTGTGCATGAGCACGGAAGGATGGGGCGCTTTAAATTTTTTTTTTTTTTTTTTTTTAACACCATTCTTTTAAATGAAAAGATTTGATCACTTTTATTGCCGTCACAAGGAATGTAAACATCCCTTGTGACAGCAATAGGCAGTGACAGGTACTCATTATGGAGGGATCTAGGGTCTAAAAGAACCCAAACCCCTCCACTACACCTGGCTATTTTGAACGCTTTCTTTTTTAAATCTGGCGCCAGCAAGGCTCCAGTACCCGGAAGTGATGTCATGACTAGGGATGATCGAAAGGTTCGGGTCGACCATCGGTTCGGCCCGAACATTGGGTGTTCGAGGTTCGGCCGAATTTAGAACTTTTTGCCCAAAAAGTTTGGAATTCGGCAACCAGAACCGACCAAAATGCAATGTGACAGGAAAAGGGCTTTAAAAGCCCGTGATTGGACCAGAACCATTAGCAAAAGCCAAGTGAGGGGGCAGGAGAATGCTAGGAATGTGATTGGAGTGACTAGGGGGTCCATAGTCCAATCATTAGTGAATACGCCCCCCAGTACATAAGATAGCCCCCGCCAAATTCCTAGCATTCTTATACGGGACATGGAAGAGAGTGGAAGCAGTTCTGTTACAAAGTGTTACAAAGTGTCATTTAGCATTAGTGTGAGGAAAGGTATATCTAGTGTAGAGTGCTCTTTAAGGCTCCATGTACACGGGACGCTGGAAATGGCCGTTTAGGAGCAGTTGGGCGTTTTTTTCAGAAGCCCCTGAACCCATCTACATTTTATCTTATCTGTCCATGTACACCAGGTCGTTTACAGTCATTTGCAGGCAGTTGCGTTCAGGGACTGTTTTTAGAACGCAATTATTTGCGTTCGAACGTGTGTTTCCCGGCGTTTCAAACGCACAAACGCGTCTGAACGCGTCTGAACGCGTCCAAACGCGTCCGAACGCGATGACCCGCGTTTAGCGTTCTCGTTTTTCCATTTTAAAGGGGAATCATTTTTTTTTACCTCTAGGAACGGTTCTAAACGCAAACGACCGCAAACGCTGCTAAACGCCCGCTAAACGCCCGCTAAACGCGGGTACAAACGCGACCGAACGGACGTTTCAAACGTCCTAAAAATTTCAGCATTCAAAGGGACTTTTAACAACGTCCCGTGTACATGGAGCCTTACACTTTAGTTAGCTTTAATTTATTCAGTTTCTGTAGGGAAAGTGTTAAGTGTAAGGGGACCGTAGTGTAGTGTAGGGTTAACTGACAGTGACTGCTATGGCAGGGTGACCAAACCCTTCCATAGCAGGGTGACCGCTATAGAGAAAAGCTAGTTTCTCTCAAGTCACTTTCGCTTCTGTAATATGGCTTCGCCGCCGCCAGCATTCTTTTTGGCTGCAGGCATTGCTAGTGATTTTTTGAGCACATGTTTGGAGTCAGACATGACATCTGAACATGTGTATAGGGGGTATATATACACACCCATGTATGTATATATACACCTGCACATATATAGGTGTGAAAGGAGCAGAAAAAACTACTTGCGTTAAAGAAATAATTAACACCAATATAGTTACGCTCCTATCACACCTATATATGTCTAGGTGTGTATATACATATATGTGTGTATATACACCACTATACACAAGTTCAGATGTTTTGCCTGCCTCCAAAGAACCCCAAAAAATGCCCAAAAAACACTAGCGTCAAAAAAAAAAAAAAAAAAAAAGCCCAGGTGTGTTGCAGGCATTTTTTTGGGGTTTTTGGAGGCAGGCAAAACATCTGAACTTGTGTATACAGGTATATATACCAATATACACAAGTTCAGATGTTTTGCCTGCCTCTAAAGAACCCCAAAAAATGCCCAAAAAACGCCTGCTACTAAACTGGCAAGGTGTGAAAAGCGAGAAGCCAACAACCTGTGTTCTAAGTGACAAAATACAAACAATCTTTTTTTTTTAATGGTTCTGGACATGCTACAGAGCTGAAACTTCACAGGTTCACCTTTTAGACCCCCCAGACAAAAAAATCACACAAAAAAAAAAAATTGTCATTTTTGATAGATTTTAGATAGAGAGCCAATTATTGAAAAAAAATTAAAAAATAAAAAGGTCTTTGGATTTAGTATCTGGGGGGGGGGGGGGGGGTCTAAAAAGTGTACCTGTGAAGTTTCAGCTCTGTAGCATGTCCAGAACTATTAAAAAAAAAAAAAAAAAAAAAAAAAAAAGATTGTTTGTATTAGTGCAAGTATAGATCTGTAATATGGCTTCGTTCTTTTCACACCTTGCCGGTTTAGTAGCAGGCATTTTTTTGGGCATTTTTTTGGGTTCTTTAGAGGCAGGCAAAACATCTGAACTTGTGTATAGTGGTATATAAACCCGTATACACAAGTTCAGATGTTTTTCCTGCCTCCAAAGAACCCAAAAAACGCCTGCTATTAAACCGGCAATGTGTGAAAAGCGAGAAGCCAACAACCTGTGTTCTAACTTCTAAGTGACAAAGTACAAACAATCTTTTTTTTTTTATGGTTCTGGACATGCTACAGAGCTGAAACTTCACAGGTACACCTTTTAGACCCCCCAGATACTAAATTCAAAAAATCTATTTTTTTTTTAATAATTGGCTCTATCAAAAATGACAATTTTTAAGAACTTTTTCTTTTGTGTGATTAATAGTCCCTGGGGCATGAACCAGAACCCTAGGCCCTTTTTAGGGGCATTTATTGGATTTTAGGGCTTCAAAATGGTGTTTGATTACCGAAGTTCGGGTCCTATTGATTTCAATGGGGTTCTGAAATCCGGGCCGAACTTTCGGGAAGTTCGGATGTTCTGGCCGAACCTAACTTTTGAAAAGTTCGATCATCCCTAGTCATGACATCACTTCTGGGTTTTTACATCGGAGACCCGATCAGAGCCGAATTTGGCTTCGTTTAGGACTCCAACCAGCAGGCGAATGTGCCGGCTGGTGGCTCGGGTCTCCCTGTGGGACGGGAGACCCGGACGGGCCGCCCACTTCCGCTCCTTGTAATGACAGCCGAGTGGCTGCTCAGCCACATCAGTCATTACAAGAAAGCTGACCGTCCGTTCCAAACAGTACCGGGAAGATGCCTCTAGCTGCAGACATCACCCCAATATAACCCCTTAAAGCCAAGGCCGCATATTTGGTTCCGTTGGCGCTAAGGGGTTTAGGTGTATGAGTGGACCCTACAAATGACATCTTTAGGGTTGGACGGTGGGCCTGTAGGTTTCAAAGCTCAATGTGCTCTGTCCAGTTCAATGTGCTTAGAAACTGGTGCACCTAAGAGTGTTGTATATGGTTTGGAGAACTTTACGCAAGTCCTCGGGCTCTTTCGCCTCCGGAAGGCCTCGGGCTCTGATGTTATTGCGGCGATTGCAATTGTCCAGGTCTTCCAGATGCCACTGCATATCCCGAAGAATGTAACGGTCAACTGTATTGTGACTGAACTTTGTGAATAGTAATTTTTGTAGTTTGCAAATCCTCCCTTATGTCCACCTGTTAGGCTAGATGATGAAAGTCAGCCTACAGGGTTTTAATCTCGGCCCGACAGTCTCCCTCACTTCTGTTATCAGCAATTTAAAGTCCTCTTTAGTGGGTAGGAAGTGAAGCTGCTCACGCCATGACATCAATTGGTCTGCTGTGAGGATGGAGGGGGATCTTAAGTGGGGTACACACTAGTAGAAAATCTGCCGAAAATTGCTGTCCGAGGTAAAATCGTCTGATTTTCGGCTAGTGTGTACACACAACTTTCAGCAGCTGATGCCGACATTTTCAACGAAAAAAACTGAGGGACAAACACCAAAATTTTTATCGTCTGTCCCCAGACGACCAACTTTTGTTTAATGTGTATGCAGTACGTCCGTGAAAAATCGGATACGAAAGACCACGCATGATCTGAAGTTGCTGACAACCCGGAAGTCTGGGAACAAATGTCCCAAAAAAAAAAAAAAAAAGGACGAGAAATTTCGTGAACATTTATGCCCTGTCAACTAAAAACGGTAATGATCGCTGAGCAAGAGAGAAAAATCGGAGGATATTTCGTCCAATTTCCATCAAGTGTGTACGGGCCTTTAGGAGAGCACGAGGGAGGTCTATGGCCTTATGCCTCGTACACACGCAACGTCTTTTGTTGGTTGGAATGTGCTCTAGACTGCACACTAATTTTCTCGGCCAACAAAAATCTACTTCAGAAGTGATGTCATGTGCTGGTTTACTTTCCGTGTGTTTTTTCTTCTCTGAGCATGCCCAGTCTTGCTCATCAGATTTTTGTCTGCCGAAATCTGTACTGACTGAGGGAAAATCGGCCGTTGTGTTGACGGCCAACAAAAATTTTATAGCCTGCACACCAGATTTTATTCGGCCGAAAAGTCGGAGTCGGTTGTCGAAAGCATCATACTAACAAGCCGAAAATCGGCCGATCGGACGTTGGCCGAAAATTCACAGCCAATAATCGATGCGTGTGTACGAGGCATTAGGCAGTGGTTCCCAGGGTTCATACCAGTCCCTTTGATCATCCGATTGTGGGGTCTTTGGCTGTGAGGTTCCTGGGTTTGTAGTAGGCCGGGGGAGATCATGAAGGCATCTGCCAGTGCTACTGGAGGTCCCTCGAGCAGTGTTCCCTCTGTGGCTTTGATGAGGTAGGGACAGAGACCACCATTACAGTAGTAGATTGAGTAGGCCGCAGCCTCGGCATAGATTGAGAGCGGCCTTAGTGGGAGGGAGATAGGCCCCAATTTTGGAATGCTGGAGGTGTGCCCAGTAAAGAGTGAGTCATTGTCATGTCCCCTGGATAATGGTGGGGATGGAGGTAGGCTCACCTGTGGACAGATAAGTAGCACTTCCCATACCTCTCAGCAAGATGGTGAGGCCTGCTCCACGTTGGCCAGCGTGCGTGAACGGAGCGGTGGAGGAGCAGCCTGAGCAGGGGTGAGAGGCCCAGGCTTGCTGCGTGCCATCATCCCACCAGGGGAGCTCTCCCGAAGAGCAAGTGTAGCAGCTTCTTGCAATCCTGGAAGCCCAGGAGGGATGGGAGAGTTCTGGGCAGAGCGCTGCGGTGCCATATTGGTTGCCTCCCGCAGTAACGGGCCAGCGAGCTGCTCGAAATAATTGTGTATTGGTGGTCCCGATTGAGATTGTCCAGAGGACCCCACCCTACTTCTGCGAGCGGGTGTTGCGGGATTTGCTTATCCAACGGTGAGGATATCTCCCTTAGAAGCTGTTTTTGTGCAGGCCCGTGAGAAGCTAGAGAGGTGTGGTTATGGTCCTACATAAAGTGAGACCATGGAGAACCAACGTAGCCACCCTCTAACACAGGAAGTCAGTCACGCCCCCCTAGGTTTTGTTTTTTTTAAAGGCTTTTTCGTGGTGACTTAAGAGTTGAGCGAACACCTGGATGTTCAGGTTCAGCGGGTTCGACCAAACTTGGAAAAAAAAGTCTGGGAACTTTGCCCTGATCCCGAACCCCATTGAAGTCAATGGAAACCCGAACTTTTGAGCACTAAAATACCTCTAAAACAAACATGGAAAGGGCTAGAGGGCTGAAAATGGCAGCAAACTCATCTTAAGAGCATGGCAAGTGTTCTGCAAACAAATGTGGATAGGGAAATAACTTAAAAACAAAAAACAGAAAAATAAGAAATAATCATCTTGAATGATGTAGGAGGACGAGGCCCAAATGGAGTAGGAGGTTAAGGTGGCGGTGGATATGGCGGTGGGGACCCTGCCACAGGGCTGTATTTTGGCCTAGGCCAACAAGGCCCAGGCCTAGGGTGGCACTTTGCAGGGGGCAGCAAAAAAGCTGCCCCCCCCCACCCGAGACTCTATTGGCCACTGGTTGCTAGAGCGGCCTCTCTCATTCCCCCCTCTCTCTCACCCCCCCTCTCTCTCTCGCTCTTATCCTCCCTCTCACCCCCCTCTCTCATCCCCCCCCTCTCTCTCTCTCATCCCCCCCCCTCTCTCATCCCCCCCCCTCTCTCATCCCCCCCCTCTCTCTCTCTCTTGCTCTCTCATCCCCCCTCTCGCTCTCTCATCCCCCCCTCTCGCTCTCTCATCCCCCCCTCTCGCTCTCTCATCCCCCCCTCTCGCTCTCTCATCCCCCCCTCTCGCTCTCTCATCCCCCCTCTCGCTCTCTCATCCCCCCCTCTCGCTCTCGCTCTTATCCTCCCTCTCACCCCCCTCTCTCATCCCCCCCCTCTCTCATCCCCCCCCCCCCTCTCTCTCATCCCCCCCCCTCTCTCTCTCTCGCTCTCTCATCCCCCCCTCTCGCTCTCTCATCCCCCCCTCTCGCTCTCTCATCCCCCCCTCTCGCTCTCTCATCCCCCCCTCTCGCTCTCTCATCCCCCCCTCTCGCTCTCTCATCCCCCCCTCTCGCTCTCTCATCCCCCCCTCTCGCTCTCTCATCCCCCCCTCTCGCTCTCTCATCCCCCCCTCTCGCTCTCTCTCGCTCCCTCATCCCCCCTCTCGCTCTCTCTCGCTCCCTCATCCCCCCTCTCGCTCTCTCTCGCTCCCTCATCCCCCCTCTCGCTCTCTCTCGCTCCCTCATCCCCCCTCTCGCTCTCTCTCGCTCCCTCATCCCCCCTCTCGCTCTCTCTCGCTCCCTCATCCCCCCTCTCGCTCTCTCTCGCTCCCTCATCCCCCCTCTCGCTCTCTCTCGCTCCCTCATCCCCCCTCTCGCTCTCTCTCGCTCCCTCATCCCCCCTCTCGCTCTCTCTCGCTCCCTCATCCCCCCTCTCGCTCTCTCTCGCTCCCTCATCCCCCCTCTCGCTCTCTCTCGCTCCCTCATCCCCCCTCTCGCTCTCTCTCGCTCCCTCATCCCCCCTCTCGCTCTCTCTCGCTCCCTCATCCCCCCTCTCGCTCTCTCTCACTCCCTCATCCCCCCTCTCTTTTAGTCCTTCAATTTTGGAGGGAGCCACATCCGTTAAGAAAGGAGTGGGGCAAATTTATATAGGTGTGGGGGGGGGGGGGGTGCCCAATTTTAGTCTTGCCTAGGGCAGCACAAAACCCAAAATACACCGCTGCCCTGCCAGTAAGTGTTTTTCAGCAGAACAAGCTGTCTTGCAGCTGTAGCGGTTACAGGGTTGAGACAAACCCCATTTACCACTGACAGGGGTGCTTACAATGATCTGCTTTTATTTACAGATGTAAACCCTGTATCCCAAAAGGAAGAAAAACTGTAACTGCTTAGCACCGGTTCACATCAGTGCGAAGACAGACATTGCATGTGATTCGGAGCGCATTGCTCTGAAAATCACATGCGATGTCTGTGCGATGTGAATTCAGCCATACAGATTGTAGGTCTGAATTTGCATTGCATTCGGACAACACTCACAGGACCCTTTTTTGGGTCCGCAGCAGAATCAGATCTCGCATGGTGGTTCACACCTATGCGATCCGATTCCTGTCCGAACTAACAGTTCGCACTGCGATATGCGAACTGATCTGGGGGTGCCGTTAACTTTGTATTGACACCCCCAATGATTTGCATATGGCAGTGTAAACTGCCTGCGATTTAAATGTGATGCGGGAACCTGCAGTGGATTCTCAGGGTTCCCGCATCGCATATATGTGAACCGACACTTATAAAGGGTGAGGTGGAGTTGGGCTTCAGTTTGTTAGTGTATCAAAATCTGCTAGTTCAGCAGACACTCTCCTCCTCCCAGATTAACAATGCTGCTGTCTAAGGCTGAGTTCACACTAGCAGCTCCACAGCAGGGGGTCGGGTGCATCTGTTCACCATTTCAGGTGCGAATGAGGTCCGAATTTGTGGCTGAATTTGCACCTGAAATGGACCAGAAGACGCACAGGACCCTTCTGCAATTCGGACCACGGCCGCCCCAGAGGGGTGTGAACCGGATCCTTAGAAACCTGCATCTAATTTGCATCAGTGTGAACGCAGCCTTAGGTTTAGCCTGATTCGCATGCGACCCACAGCAGGGAGTCCGGTGCGTCCCTGTTCTCCATTTCAAATCAGGCCAGAATTTTCACCTGAGTTCCGACCTGAAACCGAACCAAAGACACACAGGACCCCTGTGCAATCCGCTTTGCAGCCATCCCGGAGATGTGTGAACCGGATTCATTGAGAGCCAGGCACAGTCTACGGTCATGCGAATTGGATGCAGGGAAACTGGCATCCAAATCGCATCAGTGTGAACCCAATCTTAACCACTTGCCGACCGTATACTTTATATATACAAGTCGGCAAGCTGGCTCTCCCAGGCAAAACCACGTATCAGTACGTCATTTGCCTGGGAGGAGCTAGGGGGCGAGCGCGCTACCGCCCCCAATCGTCAGCGGGGAAACTGGTGCGTGTGTCAGGCGGCTACGATTGCTGCATGACACCCACGATCTCGCCCCGCTGACAGGACGGTCAGCTGATGTAAACACAGCCGTCCGTCCTTCTCCCTCGGATGATCACAGCGACCATGTGATCCTTCTATATAGGATCGCATGTCTCTGTTCATCACACAAGCCACGCCCCTCCACAGTTAGAATCACTCCCCTAGGCTTACATTTAACCCCTTGATCACCCAGTGTTAACCCCTTCCCTGCCAGCGTCATTATAACAGTAACAGTGCATATATATATATATATATATAGCACTGATTACTGTAGTAATGTCACTGGTACCCCCAAAAGTGTCAAAAATCAGTTAGGGGTCCGATCTGTCCGCCGCAATGTCGCAGTCCTGCAAAAAAAAAAAAACGCAGATCGCCGCCATTACAAGTTAAAAAAAAAATGACAAATCTTTCCCGTAGTTAGTAGACACAATAACTTTAGCGCAAACCAATCAAAATACGCTTATTGCGATTTTTTTTACCAAAAATATGTAGCAGAAAACAAATTGGTCTAAAATGTTAAAAAATTTTGATTTTTAATTTTTTTCTTGGAAATGTCATAGCAGAATGTGAAAAATATTGTTTTTTTTTGCAAAATTGTCACTTTTTTTGTTTATAGCGAAAAAAAAAAAAAAAAAAAAAAAAAAAAAAAAAAAAAAAAAAAAAAAAAAAAAAAAAAAAAAATCGCACAGGTGATCAAATACCACCAAAAGAAAGCTCTGTTTGTGGGGAAAAAAGGACGTCAATTTTATTTGGGTACAGCATCGCACGACCGCGCAATTGTCCGTTACAGTAACGCAGTGCCGAATCGCAAAAATGGGCCTGGTCATTAAAGGGGAAAATCATCTGGTCTTAAAGTGGTTAAGGTGTGCCTGTGCCCCTTAATTCAGTGTGGGGGCACTCCAATACCCCCTGTGTTTTACTGTGGCCAGATCACCAGGTTAAAAACGTAAAACGCTAAAAAAAAAAAATAAAAAAAAAAATGCAGCCTAACCGCAGGCAACCACTTGCTGTACAGTTATATGCTTAAAGGTTGGCAGCCAGTCGTTAATTCATACCAACATACCGACCACTTCTGTTCACATGCGCCTGTCATTCCAGCCACAAGAATCCACTGATTTTTGCAGCTAGAAGCTGGCGTAACCTTAACCTCTTTCCGACCGCCCACCGCAGATTTACTGCGGTAGGGCGGCTTGGCTACGCAAAATCGCGTAAATTTCCGCGATTGTGCACGAAGTCTCAGCGGCACGCGCTGCCGGAGCCGCGTTCCAGCTGTGTTTAGACACAGTGTGAGGCGGCCCGCAAAAGTAGTTGGCGGCGATTACTGCCGGCCTCCCGCAATTGTCAGAGAAACTGACAGAAGACCCACCTGCTTATGTAAACAAAGCAGGCGAGTCTTCTGTCACACAGGCAGGGAGAGGTCAGGAGTCTCAGCCACAACCCCGATCTCTCTGAGCCCATCCCCCAACGCATATTTAGGCACACATTAACCCCTTTGATCACCCCCAGTGTTAACCCCTTCCCTGCCAGTGTCATTTTTACAGTAAGTGCATATTTAGCATTGATTACTGTATTAATGTCACTGGTCCCCAAAAATGTCAGGGGTCCACCGCAATGTTGTCCCGTTAAAAAACGCTGATCGCCGCCATTACTAATAAAAACAAAAAAAAAGATTCAAAAAGTCTATCCCGTAGCTTGTAAACGCTATAACTTTTTGCGCAATTAAAATACGTTTTTTTGGATTTTTTTTTTTTTTTTTTTTTTTACCAAAAACATGTAGCAGAATACAAATTGGCCTAAACTGATAAAAATTTAAAAAAAAAAAAAAACATTTTTATTGGGAATGTTTTATAGCAAAAAGTAAAAAAAAAAATATTGCTTTTTTTTTTAAAAATTGTCAACAACAAAAATTACAAAAATCTTTTCCTTCGTTAGTAAATGCAATAACTTTTGCGCAAACCAATCAAAATACGCTTATTGCGATTTTTTACCAAACATATGTAGCAGAAAACAAATTGGCCTAAAATGTTAAAAGATTTTGATTTTTACATTTTTTTCATATAAAAAAAATGTGAAATTGTTATTTTTTCAAAATTTTTGCTTTTTTTGTTTATAGCGCAAAAAGTAAAAATCGTACAGGTGATCAAATACCACCAAAAGAAAGCTCTGTTTGTGGGAAAAAAAGGACGTAAATTTTGTTTGGGTACGGCGTTGCATGACCGCGCAATTGTCAGTTAAAGTCGCACAGTGCCGAATCGCAAAAAGTGGCCTAGATGTAAGACAGCAAAATCCTCCGGTGGGAAAGTGGTTAAAAAACATTGGCCAGTTTGTGATCCATCATCAAGCCTGCTGTGTACTATATTGCATGGTAAAGCTCCAATACTACATATAAATAGTTACCATTATAGAAGATCACAAGGAATACAAAACAACAAAAGACAACAAACAAATTATTACACAAAGAAGCGAAAGTTTGCTCAAATAAGGACCAATTTTAAAGCTAAAGAGTTACAGCTGGAACTTCAGCTGCTATCCCTGGTGGGAATTAAGCAAAACTTACCCCGGACAAGGAAAGTCACGTTTGCCCCTAGATAATCTGGAGGCACCTGAATTTGGACCCCTTCATTCCCACACAAATATTCTATTCCTGAAGTGTAGCCGCACAGTCCAAAGAGGGGCCACCCAGCCAGAACCAACAACCAGACACCATCCAGCAGCAGTTTGGGCACCATTCTGGGAGGGGGAGAGAGGAGCAGTGGCGCCCACTTCAGGCACATATATACAATAGCAGGGTGTGGTCACCTAAATGGAAGCCCATTTAACCACTTAAGCCCCGGAGGATTTGGCTGCTAAACGACCAGAGGGCATTTTGCGATTCGGCACTGCGTGACTTTAACGGACAATTGCGCGGTCGTGCGACGCTGTACCGAAACGAATTTGGCGTCCTTTTTTTCCCACAAACAGAGCTTTCTTTTGGTGGTATTTGATCACCTGTGCGATTTTTTGATCACGCGCTATAAACAAAAAAAGAGCGTAAATTTTGCAAAAATAGCAATATTTTTCCCTTTTTTTTATATGAAATTCCCCCAAAAAAAAATGTAAAAATCAAAATTTTTTAATATTTTCGGCCAATTTGTTTTATGCTACCTATGTTTGGTAAAAAAAATCGCAAAAAGCGTATTTTGATTGGTTTGCGCAAAAGTTATTGCGTTTACTAACAAAGGGAAAGATTTTTGTCATTTTTGTTGTTTTTTTTTTTAACGCGTAATGGCGGCGATCTGCGATTTTTTTTGCGGTACTGCGACATTGCGGCGGACAGATCGGACCCTTGACTGACATTTTTGACACTTTTGGGGTTACCAGTGACATTTCTACAGTAATCAGTGCTATACATATGCACTGTTACTGTAAAAATGCACTGGTAGTGAAGGGGTTAACTTTATTTGAGAGGGAGGGGCTGTGTGTGTCCCTAGGGGCGTGATTCTAACTGTGATTGGCTGTGGCTTCAACTGTATGAGGAGTGATCAATGGATCTACATAGTAGATCCATGTGATCAGCTCTCATACAGAGAGGAGAATGACAGGCAGCTTGTTTACACAAGCTGCCTGACTATCTCCCTCTCCCCCGCCGATCGCAGAGTGGCCGGCGGCGATCGGGTCCGCCGGTCACGCGCGCGGGGGGGTCCGTGACCACGCGGGAGCGGGAGCGCGCCTCCGGCGGCGCGCGCTCGCTCCCTAAACCCTCACAGGCGAGCGACGTAGACCTACGTCACTTTGCCTGTGAGGGGCTGACCGCCCACGTAGATAGTCGTGCGGCGGTCGGCAAGTGGTTAACATGAGGGCGGCAGTAGCTTAACCACTTCTGGACCCTAAAGCCCCGTACACACGTACCGATGGTCGGCATACAAATGTTCCTCTTTTCTCCCCGGGATGTCGGTGTCTGCTGAAAAGTGCAAAGACAGCACAAGGACAGCACAAGAATTTTGTCCGCCGACTGCAGAAGTGATGTCATGTAATGGTTAACTTTCCCTGTGTTTTCTATTTTCTGAGCATGCCCAGTCTTGCAAATCTGCGGTCTGTCGGCCGAATTCTGTACTGACAGGCGAACAATCGTCCGTTCTGGTGTCGGCATACAAAAATTTTCATGTTTGCAAGAAAGACTTTTGTCCGCGGATTGTGCGCAGACATCTGTCGGAGGCACCATACTAACACGCGTACAATCGGCAGATCCTTCGTCCACCGACGTTTGTATGCCGACGATCGGTACGTGTGTACGGGCCTTTAGGTTTTCCCCCTTATTGACCAGGCCATATTTTGCGATTCGGCACTGCGTTACTTTAACTGACAATTGCGCGGTCGTGTGACGCTGTACCCAAATAAAATTGATGTATTTTTTTCCCCACAAACAGAGCTTTCTTTTGGTGGTATTTGATCACCTGTGCGATTTTTATTTTTTTGCGCTATAAAAAAGAGCGTCAATTATGAAAAAAAAAAACAATATTTTTCGCATTCTGCTATATAACATTCCCAAAAAAATAAAAAATCTGAATTTTTTAACATTTTAGGCTAATTTGTTTTCTGCTACATATTTTTGGTAAAAAAAAATAACAATAAGCGTATTTTGATTGGTTATCGCGTCTACTAACTACGGGAAAGATTTATGTCATTTTATTATTTATTTATTTTTTTACTAGTAATGGCGGCGACTGCGACATTGCGGCGGACAGATCGGACCCCTGACTGACTTTTTTGACACTTTTGGGGGTACCAATGACATTACTGCAATAATCAGTGCTAAAAATATGCACTGTTACTGTAATAATGACACTGGCAGGGAAGAGGTTAACTTTATTGGTGATCAAGGGGTTAAATGTGAGCCTAGGGGAGTGATTCTAACTGTGGGGGCGTGGCTTGTGAAATGACCATAGAGACCTGTAATCCTATATGGAAGGATCACAGGAGCTCTGTGATCATTCCAGAGAGAAGAACGGTCAGCTGTGTTTACAACAGCTGACCGTCCTTCTCTCTCAGCGGGGAGCGATCGCGGGTGTCAGGCGGCAATCGGAGCCGCTTGACACACGCATCGGAGTCCCTGCTGCCGGAGCGCGCTCGCTCCCTAGCTGCAGGTGCGCGACCGAGGTAGAGCTACGTCGGTTTGCGCAAGAGGCGCTGCCTGCCGCGGTATAACTGCAGCGGGCGGTCCTTAAGGCCCCTTTCACACTTATGCGACTTGTCCCGCGATTTTGGACCGCAAAATCGCATGACAAGTCGTTCTCCATTATTTCCAATGAATACCGTTCATATCAGTGCGTTTTGAAGTTGCACCGACTTCAAAGTAGTTCCTGCACTACTTTGCCACGATTTGATTGTGTTTTGAGCCATAGCCATAGCTTTCAAAATCGCAGCAAAATCGCGCGGCAAAATCGCGGTAAAATCGCGGTAAAATCGTGTCGCATAAGTGTGAAAGGGGCCTAAGTGGTTAAATGGGTAGTGTGGGCTTGCTGCCTGCCGATCTTCATATGTTGGATAGTTTTCCCCGCGTAAATAAAGTGGCATGTAAACACCTGTGTCATTGCAGCATAAGGGGGGCCAAAAAACACAACTCAAACACATATTTTTAATCCCCCCCCCCACCACCACCACCACCACCATGTCTAAATTAAGCTTAAAACGATTAGTAAATTCCACAGCGGTGCACTGGGGACACCGTGTGGCTGTTTTTGAGTACTGCATAGGACTTTTCACAGGTTTCTGCAAGTGAAGGCTCGTACACACGATACGAAAATCAGAAGTCAAATTTTGTTCGAGGAACGATCTGCCGATTTTCGGATTGTTAGTACGGTGCTTTCGACAGCCGATTACGGATTTTCGGACGACAAAAACTGGATGTGCAGGCTAATACATTTCTTATTATACGTCAACACAACTTCCGATTTTCGTTTAACTAGTAAAGTTTTAGTCCGAAAAAAATCATAAGAGCAAGACTAGGCATGCTCAGAAACGAAAGAACACATAGAAAACAATCCAACACATGACATCACTTCTGGAGTTGAATTCTGTTGTATGAGAATTTTCGTATGAAAGTATCCTCTTCACTTTCCATATGAGCATGCAACAAAAAACGGACGACAGATCGTTTGATAATCTGATCGTGTGTACGAGGCTTGAAAGTGTACTGAGCGTGATGGAACATTTACAGAAGAACCTTCGCTTCATTCAGAGGCATAACTAGAACCTTCAGGGCCCCGATGCAAACCATGAAGAGCCCCCCGGACCCCTGGCCGGGGTCCTTCCCTTTAAGCCTGGGGCTCTTCCCACTGATCCTGGGGCCATTTAATAATCTCTATGCAGGGCCCTTTATTACGGTCCCGCAGTGGGACCCTTTCACAAGTTCTGCAGTGGGCCCCCTTCCTGCCATCTTAGGGCCTCCCCACAGTGGTGGAATGCCAGGACCCGGTCTCAAGTGTGACCTTTGGGATCCTGGAAGTTCACCCACTGGTGTCAGTAGTTTTTAATTTTTGGTATTTTAATTGTATCATTTTTTATCATTTTATTTTATTTTTTTACAATGTCACTGACTATGACTCTGTCCATTCAGGAAAGGAAGGAGCCGGTAAATTACATATTTACCGACCCCTTCCTGGTTCTCTATTGTGACACATCCCCTGCAGCAGCCGGCAGGAGAGAGATGGGAGCACAGTGTGGGGGGGGGGGAGCACACAGGGGCCCAGAGACAGCAGAACACAAGTGAACTGGATAGGAGGAGTGGTGGGGGCAGCATACAGAGGAACCAATCACCTCCATTTTCCTCCTGCAGCTCATAGGTGTGCATAGCCTATTGCATTAGGGTGTGCACCCCAAAGCCTCAGCTGCACAGGGAAGTGAATAAATGGGAAGTGCTCTGAATATTTACTAGCCCCTTCCTCCATTCTCCATACTGAAACATCCCCCACAGCAGCTGGGGGAGAGGAGAGGAGGGAAGCCAACAGTACTGCAGGGCAGGGGGGGCAACAAGGCGGGGGAACCTAGGCAGTAGGGGGAACCAGCACTGAATGTAGTGATTAGGGTGTGCCCAGGCACACCCGGCACACCCCCTGCGCACGCCTATGCTGCAGCTACAGGAGGAAAAAGGAGGACAGTGATTTCTCTACATGCTGCCCCCCGCCGCCCCTCCTATCCATGTGTACAGGGGAGCCGCAAAGGCCTCCTGGAGCATTGGGCCCGGTTGCAATTGCAACCCCTGCAACCCCTGTAGTTACGCCCCTGGCTTCATTTATGGGAACATTTCTCATTTTGTGGCCTTACAACATTTCCTTTTTGTTGGGAGAATTATAGGTCTACTGAGAGCTCATTGTAATTTTTGCTAAAATACCTTTTATGTTTTTTTTTTTTTTAATTTTTGACTATCATGTCTGAGTTGTGATTTATTTTATTATTACAGGCTTTAATATAGCACCATCAATTTACACAGCACTTTACATTCACATCAGTCCTTATCCTCAAAGACCTTATAATCTAAGGTTCCTATCACACACCAGGACCAATTTAGACCAAAACCAATTGATATACAAAAGCAGGTCTTTGTAGGGTGGGAGAAAGTCCACACAAGCACTGGGGGAATATGCAAACTCTATGCAGATAGAGTCCTAGACGGGATTTGAACTGAGGATCCCAGTGCTGCAAGGCAGAAGAGCTTTCCACTGGGCTGTGGGATCCAATATAACACACAAACAGGTGCTGCGGCAGAGTTATTTGTATAGCCCCGTACACACGTACTGATCGTCGGCCGAACGATCGGCCGTCTTTTGTCCAGGCATGTCGTGCTCATCTCTGAAGTCTCAAAACGTCCAACAAGCAAAATCCCATTCATTTCAATGGCCCCTGTTCACATCTGAGCGTTTTGGTGCCTGAAGCTCAAAAAAGTACATGAGCTCCTTTTTTGGCAGATTACAGGCGTTTTTGTTGGATGTCAATGAGTGCCTCCAAACACCGGCAAAAATCGCCTGAAAAACGCCCCCAAAAAATGCCTAAAAATGATACGTTCAGGTGTGAATGGAGCCTAAGGCCGCTTTCACACAGCCCATCCGTCAGACGGATTCCGTTTATCTCAGCGTGGGATCGGCAGGAGGATGACAGCTGTTCTCCGCACTGCGTGCGGAGACACAGCTGTCAGTTCCCCATACATCTCTATGGGGAAATTGGATGGGAACGGACCGTCCGTTCTCATCCGATCCGCTGAATGGATGGAAAATAGGGTTTCCATCCGTCCAGATTTGACGGATCGAATCGGATGTCAGAGGACACGTCTCCGCTGACATCCGATGCCCCATAGAGATGCATGGGGTGACCGTTCAGATCTACCAAAAAAACTGACAGGCGGATCTGAACGGTCCGCCTGTGTGAAAGAGCCCTTAAGCCCGGTACACACGGATCGATTATTGGCCGGGAATTTTCAGCCAACGTCCAATCGGCCGATTTTCGGCTTGTTAGTATGATGCTTTCGACAACCGACTCCGACTTTTCGGCCGAAAAAAATCTGGTGTGCAGGCTATAAAATTTTTGTTGGCCGTCAACACAACGGCCGATTTTCCGTCAGTCAGTACAGATTTCGGCCGACAAAAATCTGATGAGCAAGACTGGGCATGCTCAGAGAAGAAAAAACACACGGAAAGTCAACCATCACGTGACATCACTTCTGAAGTTGGTTTTTGTTGGCCGAGAAAATTCGTGTGCAGTCTAGAGCACATTCCAACCAACAAAACACAACTTGGACAAAAGTCGGACGATCGGTCGGCCGATAATCGTTGCGTGTGTACGAGGCATTAGAGAAAGTCTATTAGTAGAGATGACTGGCCAAATTTAGTTCTGAGTGGTGGAAATGTGCGCGGGCTAATTTGTAGCGTCTTACTAGCAGTTACCCACTTCTGGACCGGAAGGATTTGCCCCCTTAATGACCAGGCCATTTTTTTGCGATTCGGCATTGCGTTACTTTAACAGACAATTTAACGGTCGTGCGACGCTGTACCCAAATAAAATTGATGTCCTTTTTTTCCCACAAACAGAGCTTTTGGTGGTATTTGATCACCTGTGCGATTTTTATTTTTTGCGTTATAAATAAAAAAACAGCAACAAATCTGAAAAAAAAAACAATCATTTTCACTTGCTGCTATGTAACATTCCCCCCAAAAAATTGAAAAATCTAAATTTTTTAACATTTTAGGCCAATTTGTTTTCTGCTACATATTTGTGGTAAAAAAAAAATCACAATATACGTATTTTGATTGGTTTGCGCAAAAGTTATCACGTCTACTAACTACGGGAAAGATTTATGTCATTTTTATTGTTTTTTTATTACTAGTAATGATGGCGATCTGCGATTTTTAGCGGGACTGCGACATTGCGACAGACAGATCGGACCCCTAACTGACATTTTTGACACTTTTGGGGGGACCAGTGACATTACTACAGTAATCAGTGCTATACATATGCTCTGTTATTGTAATAATGACACTGGCAGGGAAGGGGGTTAACACTGTGGGTCATCAAAGGGTTAAGTGTGAGCCTAGGGGAGTGATTCTAACTGTGGGGGGGGGAGGGGCTTGTGAAATGATCATAGAGACCCATGATCCTATATAGAAGGATCACAGGCACTCTGTGATCATTCCAGAGAGAACGGTCAGCTGCATTTACAACAGCTGCCTGTCCTTCTCTCTCAGCGGGGAACGATCGCAGGTGTCAGGCAGCAATCAGAGCCGCCTGCCCCGTGCATCAGAGTCCCCGCTGCCGAGTGGGGGTAGGAGTGGGCCGCTGGCGGCGCACGCTCGCCCCCTAGCTGCAGGCGCGCAACCGACGTATACCTACGACAGTTCGCACGGAGGGGCTGCCTGCCGCAGTATAACTGCGGCGGGCGGTCCAGAAGCAGTTAAATGAAGTCACAGCATACACTTTCATTTTATAACATCAGCATTGTAATATCAATAAAAAACAATCATTGTTTTTGACAATCCAATGGGGTTGATTTACTAAAATTGGAGAGTGTGATATCTGATGCAGCTGTGCATGGTAGCCAATCAGCTTCTAACTTCAGCTTGTTCAATTAAAGCGGTAGTATACCGCTTTTTGTGACTTTTAACTACAGGTAAGCCTATAATAAGGCTTACCTGTAGGTACAATTAATATCTCCTAAGCCTGCATGGTTTAGGAGATATTTGCACTGCATGCAGCCGCTGACGCGAGCGGCGCATGCGCTCTGAAGGTCCGGCGGATAGGGTTGCCACCTCATCCCTTTAAAACTGAACACATATGAAATACACAGGTTCTGTGGCTGATTAAGGTGGTAATTAAACTCACTTAGGGCCGGATTTAAAGAAACTGCAGCTTCAAACCTCTATGACGTGTTTCAGTTTCGCCGCGTTCAAATCAATTAACTGGCGCTGCGGCGAATTGGCGAGTAAAACAGCAATAATGAATTCCGCCGTCAGCGGGATTCACTTACGATCGCGGCTTCGCCAATTCGCAAACTTATGTCTTCGTGCTTATAGCAGTTTCACATAGCGATGTGGGCTAGTGGATTAGTGCACACATCACATGTCTGTAATTCATCTCCCTCTGCTGTAGGTTCGAGGCTTACCATCTCCACCTACTTTTTTTATTTTCTTTTTTTGTTTATATTGCTAAAATGTAACGGATTACATCATATATATTGCTAAATAATGTTACACTCAGAAGCGCTTGCAAGCTTACACCATTTTAAGTGTTTTTTTGATCTTGTCTGTGTGTCGAATCGATCTTATGAAGGAAAGTACCAAAGGCAAGTGACCAAACCCCTACCCTAATTCAGGGCAAGATGAAACCTCACAATTTTACCATGGTCTTCTTCCCACATTCCATACAATGTTTAGTTCTTTAGCTATATGTGCTTTTTAGCCTTAACACACTCCATTTTTTCCACCATACAGCTTTATTCTGCACAATAGCTAAGTGCTTTGCAACTTCACTGCAGTTCACAACGTCATGGGTTCAAATCACATCACTACACTTGGGATCTCTTTTCACTCTCATTTTTTTAAACAGTTTTTTTAAACTATCTTGAATTTGGGGGGGGAGGGGGGTGTCCTACCCAAATTTCAAGCACATCAATGGAAACAACACAATTTTGATTTTATGAGTGTGGTCCTAGTTTTATCGAGATGCAATTCTTTACATATTTACCATGGTTCTTACAATTTCTTGACCAATAAACATAGGTGTCTGATATTGGACTCTCTCCATATTTCAACAACACAGGCCCTCATAGTCCAACACTACATTTGCCTCACACCTCAACACAACACTGTCACATCCCTACTCTACATTACAACCCCTCACATCACCAGTACAAGCAGCATGCAAAGTGCAAAACTCCGGCCTTGGCAGCTTAATGGGCCATACACTAACAATTTGTCTAGACTTTTTCCTGTAGACTTAACCAAACCATATAATAGAAGCTCAAACCTCAACACTTTCAATTTGGATGCAATCAGGCAGGCCCTTGCACTACATAGAAAATGTCAATCGGAAGGATAAAGTCTTCTCTAAATCTTACAGTGTGGATGGCCCTTTTGTCTGTAGGCACCCACACAAAACAAAAAAACACATGTTCAATTCTAATGTATTTATTTATTTGAGAATGACAGCAGAAGGAGGGATGCAGCAAAAGAATATTGTCACTCTCCAGTCCGTGTGCCTTTACAGCGCCAGACCACGATCTTTGCTCCATGGCTACGGGATTCTGATGTCTTCCACAACTTCCGGCAGAGTTCAGAATCCATTCTGCACCTCTACCAGCTCATAGGGGACAGGCATGGCAAGGTTGCTGGGCAGCTTCCAAGCCACTTTCGAAGTTCCAGGGTGTTCATGTTGGTCATTGGCCATGTGCCTTACCAAATATCCACTGACCACAAAAGAAAATGAGTGGAGTCCATCAAGGTGGGTTTCTACCACCTACACCCGCAAGCAGTACCACTCCTGGAAAAATAAAACAAAGGATAAGACATTTCATTATGAAAATCACATCTTAATGCCTGTTTGCTTCATTCTGAACTTCATTTAATTTCGACATCACGAGTGAAATAACACATTTTATGCCAACTTACACAAACCAGAAATCATTAATGTAAACATTTGAATACACACCTGTGACGCCAGACAGCCCATCACCACAGGCTTCCCATGGTACGTGCCATGATTCCAAGATGTTGATGTTCTGGAAAATTACAACACCATAAGATACCAAGCAGCCGTTCATGTTATCAATAACTACACAGGTGGCATAGACACAAATAAACACCTGCCAGCTCTTCTCAGCCCTTTACACTATTCACAATACCAACATGTTTATGGTTAGAGGTGCATGTTTTTGCTCAAGTAACACAATTTTACCAATGTTGACTACACTTTATCTACAATGGCAAGTGTCATTGGCAGATGATAATCACCCTCTGTCTCCCTGTGAGTGGCACCTCTGCTAACTAGCTAATTAATACACATGCCCTATCTTGACCGGTTACAGTACTTACATGTAAAGTGGCTAGCAACCAGGGTATTCCGGGTGGCCATACCGGCAGCGGTGCTCCGCCGCCTGGGGGCCGCCGGCTGACGGACCTCTGGCTCCCTCTCCTCCGTCAGCTCCCAAGAATCATCCCGGGCAACGCACATGTTGTGCAACACGCAGCACGCCAGGATGATCTTGGAAGCCTTTGTAGGAGAGTACAGGAGTTCACCCCCAGGCCGGGCCAAGCAGAGAAACCGGGACTTGAGAAGACCTATGGTCAACTCAATGATACTCCGGCTTCTCCGCAAGGCCCTGTTGTAATTCCTCTCTGCTGGGCCCTGGGGGTACCTGATTGGAGCCATCAGCCACGTCAGCTGCGGGTAACCAGCATCCCCTGAAAAATAAGAAAAATATACATTAGTTATTCATATCATGTGACTTTAGATGACTCCTCAAAATGGGAGACAATTAGGCATTTTACTAAACAACCTGCTCGTCTGTTTGCAAAAAATCATATGAAACATCTCAACTCTGTCTAACTGCCTAAATCACTAATACAAATGGGAAAAAGGACACACAAAGTGGTGGGTTTCTCTTGCAAGTTACAACTTGGCCCCTATTTTGTTCCTATTACATTAGCCTAGGTCTTACTTCTGGAATATATCTGCAACTAGAGTGAGGAAACCAATATTGACTCACTTATGCAAAGTACTTTGGGGATATGGCAATACCATTGGAATCATTTGTAGGTTTTCTTTGGGTGGCTAGAGGACACCATTTACACATTGGTTAACCACCTTCATTGGACTCAAAGACAACTTTGCAAATCTTTCTTTTGTGAGCTGCTAAGCTGCTGATCTGGTTGTGTGTGAACAGCCTGACAACTAATAACACATCCATTTTAGGTAGGCTTTGCTTAAATCAGGGTGTACACCGATGTAGCTTATTCCTATGTCTATGTAATCTTACAGTTTATGTTGTTAAGACAAAATACTTTACCAATAAGCCACCCTTCGGGCATTTGTCCACTTTCAAACACCTCGTACAGAGTACTTGTTCTTAACATACTGGAATCATGGCACGACCCTGGGTGACCAGTGTTGACACTCATGATGCGCTGTTTGGCGTCACACACTAATTGGACGTTCACAGAGTGGTACTGCTTGCGGTTCCGGTATTCACTTTCGTGGCTCCTTGGGGGCCTAATGGCTATGTGGGTGCCATCGATTGCCCCTAGGATTTGCGGCATGTGTGCCCGCCGGTAGAAACCCAACTTGACTTCATTCCACTCATTTTCATTCTGTGGCCAGTGGATAAAATTGGGCACTATATCCACTATGGCATTAATGACCAACATGAACACCCTTGAAACTGTGGGCTGGCTAATGCCCATGATACTTCCCGAAGTGGCTTGGAAGCTGCCACGCCCTAAAATATACAAAGTGGCCAGCAATCTGGCCATGCCGGGCACCGCATGGCCGCGCTGTGTGTCCGGGTCAATTTTCTCTGCTATGAGCTGGTAGAGGTGTAGAATAGTTCCTCGCTCGAGCCGGAACTTCCTCCTGACATCAGAATCCCGCAGCTTGTCCAAATAGATCCTTGGAGCAAAAATGCGTGGCTGGCGAGGTAAGGGCACACGGACTGGAGGTGCTGCTGCTGGAGGTGCTGCTGCTGCTGCTGCTGCAGCTTCCCCACCTTCTGCTGCCTCCTGTGCCAGGGCTTCCTCAAACAAGGCACCAATAAATGCCAGCATTGCACCATCTAATGCGTCTGGGATATCGTCCTCCATTTTGAACGCGCAAATTCGCGAATGCGCAGATATATATAGAAACGGCCGCTAATTATCACACCTGTGAGCCAGCTATAAAAGGAGCACATGGCCAATATGGCTGCTGGATGTTATAGATCGATGTTTCTTATGTGCTAGCAAGACCCTGTGACCCACAACCTACATTATCTGGAGGTAAGACAATTGTATCTCTCTCTCCCAAAAAAAAGGAAGGAGACAATTTGTACTTATCTTGGGTGTGCTTAAGTTGTCTATGGTGAATCCCCTCCAACCCACAATAGCTTGGGAACCCCTCAAGTGTCTTTTAATCATTGGCAGTTGGCCCCATGTGCATGTGGTTTGGACATGTGTTTTCTCATGTTTGTTAAAGGTGTGCAGTCTAGATTTGGCATCTAAACCTGCCCCCTTACCTTCCCAGCTTCCAAAGACACCATTTTTGCTTTCCTGATAACTGTAATTTATTATGTGCACGTATGTAGGTCATGCGATTTCTCATGTATGTTTAATGTTTGCAGCCTCCTTTTGCCTATAAAGGATTACACCACCACCACCACCACCACTGTGTTTGTGCCATTAGGTAAGTGTTTGGAGGGCCTCGTGTGATTTGTACCCCTATGCGTTTTCTTATGTGTTTTTTTTTTACATTTCTTTGCAGCCTCTTCTGCTCTTTGCCACCACCACCACCACCACCACCACCACTGTGTTTGTGCCATTAGGTAAGTGTTTGGAGGGCCTCGTGTGATTTGTACCCCTATGAGTTTTCTTATGTGTTTTTTTTTTCCATTTCTTTGCAGCCTCTTCTGCTCTTTGCCCACTACTACCACCACCACCACGACCAAGTCTGTTTGTGCCATTAGGTAAGTGTGTTCTGTAACTGTTCACTAATTATACTGTATATGAAGAGCAATCTGCAAATCCTGTTTTTTCTGTTTTCTCTTTTGTCATTTCAGATTTAGGAGTTTGGGGCTCTTTGCTGCTGCTGGACAGCCAGATTCTCTGCCCACCTCGTGCTCCCATGGCCCCACCCACTGGAAGGATGAGAAGGGGCAGGGTGGCCAGGGGGGCCAGGGGGGCCAGGGGGGGCAGGGGGGGCAGGGGGGGCAGGGTGGGCAGATCGTCTGGCTCTGGTGTGAGGGAGGCTCCAGCTGTATCCATGAGGGAGTCCACCATCCCCATCCCGGAGGAGGAAGCCGGGGGAGGTGTTAACACACCAAGTGGACAAGCTGGCTCTTCTGACAGTAGTCCTGGAGCGGGTCCGTCCACCAGAGTCAGCTTGTCCACATTACCCCGGCTTCCCCGTTTCACCCACAATCAGTGCTGTGCCCTGGTCCACGCCTATATGGCCAGATATCAGGCGATACATGGGACCAGGGCCGCGTCTTACTCAGTAACAGAGAAGAACAGATTGTGGGATGAAATCCGGGATGCTGTAAATGCACTGGGTGAAGCACCTCGCCACCGTGACAGTGTGCGGAAGAAGGTCAACGACATCTGTGGGTCCGTTCGGAAGAAGCTAATTGCATGGGCTGCGGAGGGTCTTTATGACCGTCAAGGTCGGCTGGATGAACGTGCACGAAGTTCTCTCTGGGATTATCAATTACCTTTCTTGAACATCATAGGACCCGATACCATCTTTCCCAGAGAGGACTTAGATTCGGATGCTTTGCACCGAGGTAGGATATTATCTTGGATGTCAATTGTGTGAGTTGTTTGGAAAAGATTAACTACTATCCTATGTGTGACATTAAGAGAATGTGATACTTGCCCTTCCAATTGTCCTTTTTTTGTTTTCCCCAACCTGCAATTTGTTCATCTGTAGCACGGATCTCAGCCCCTCCACAGCCCATGCAGCTTGGCGAACCAGACGGACTCACAGGTGTTGACATCAGTGCTGACCCTCCTCCTGGTAGGTCCAATATCATACTGTGCCAAACAATGTAGATGTTTTTTTTTTGCCAAGATAGCTCATATTGCTATGTCCTTTACAGAAGATCCGCAGCAGGGAACACACCCAGTGCAGCTAGGCCTGGAGGAAGGTGTTGGTATGTCTAGTCAAATAATGTTTTTTTGAATCTTATTAACCCCATTAACACACATGTTTTTTCTTAGGAAAGAGTGTTGCCTTTTAGATGTTTACCCTGCAAAACACAGTTGACAGCATTAATGGGTGCCGTCATTAGTAGGCAGACCAAGCCTTCTTAACCTTTGGGAGGGTTTAGCAAGTGTCCTATGAGCCCAGGAAAGCACTTTTGAATGTTTGGCCTCAATGCTTCATTCATGAAGCTAGGAGGGCAATCTGGCCATAATCATTACTGACTAAGGTTATGTACTAAACATGTTTTTTTTTTTTTGTTTTTAAAAGAACATCAGGCCCCTCTTGACGTTGCAGCTGGAGTTGGATCAGGAGCTGGCGACGATTCTGCATCCAGTGCTGTGGTATGTGATATAAGGGAACAAGGTGCACATGTAACATTTCAATGGTAGCATTGATTTTGGACTAGATGTGGCTTACATTGTGTGTGTTAAATTAGTGCTATGACATTCTGACGATGCACCAGCACAACAAGAGTTCTATCTTGAACATCAGGGAATTATGTTATAATTTGGTGTGCCACTAATGTTCCAAAAACATCCAGGATCTTTAAAGTCCGGCCCGTCTTTGATTTTCCAGGTCCAAAATCATGGGTATCGTTTGGTTGGGTTGTCCTGTAGCCGATTGATGGCAAGATTTTAGACAACATACGTAGATGTATAAAGTCATTGGTGTAGTAACAGATTTACCAAAAGCATAAACAACCTACCACACCAGGGTTAATTGGGAACACCTTCATGTTGAATCTTTTTTGCCTTTGTCATATTAGTCACACCAATATAATATGTACCCATTATCAGAAGTGTTGCTAGCTTGGATAATCTTACAATGAACAAGTACTCATTAGAAGCACATCAAACTTTTCAACGTTCTGCTTGGGGTGTTAAGTTGTCAAACTAATCTGAAATATTTAGTCATGATGTTTGATAATGATTTGGTCTATTTCTTCTGCTTTCAGGTAGCCTTAGATGCAGAGGGATTGTCACCTACCCAACTTCGTCCATCTATGCTGGATGTAGCCGAGAGGCTGCTTGATGAGTATCAGGTCCAAAATGAGTTAAGGAGGCGTACTCAGCAATCTACTGAGGCAGTACGTCTGCTCGGGCTCATACAGGAATCTGTAGCAACAATGGTACAGGTTCACCAGGATATGTTACAGGTTCAACAGGATATGCGTAACAGCTTGGTAAGTTTAGCAGACCAGCATCAACGGGATCGGCAAAGTGTTGACACTCAGGTGCTGGCCACACGCCAATGCCTGTTTGGATCTGAAGATGCCCCATTGGCAGAGCCCTCCCAAACATCTCACTCACCTGCCACTGCAGGTTGTGGTAGTGGGAGGGTAATGCCAGTGTTGGCCACTTGTCAGGCAGCTGGGGATGGGACAATTCCTCCTGTAGCCACTCCTAGCACTTCACACTCCGTTCGGACTCCCACACCCCTCAATGAGCAATCCTCCTGCACAACCTCAATGCGCACTGGTTCCACAGTACCCCTTCCACCTGACTACATTCCCTCCACACCTTTATCACTTCACTCCTCCCCAGGCCGTTCTTCTTTTTTGTCACCAATGCGACATGTCGTTTGCCCCCGCACCGTGGACCACAACAAACAATCAACCACCACTCCCCACACATCTTCACAACCCTTGCACCACCAGCAGCATCAAATAGCCTTGGAGCAGCAACGATCCCATCTCATGGTAATGGCACACGTTGCCCAAATGCTTAGGCTGACCCCAGAGCAGATGACACTATTGGCCGAACATCTTCTGTCTGGGACATTTCCAACGTTCAACACCCTGCATCATCAGCAGCCTCAGACAGAAGATATGATCCTAATGGGCCACTTGAGCACAACTCTACAGTTAACCCCAGACCAGATGGAACTCTTGGCACACCATTTGATGGCAGGAAACTTAACAATGCTCACCACACTGCTTCAGGCACGACCACCAACTTGATTTTTTGTTTTTTTGTTTAATTTGGTTTAGTTTTGTTAATGATTTACATTGGCCAATTTTTTGGGCCATTTTTTTTTTAATTTGAGGGTGGCACAATATGATTTATTATAGTGCTTCTTTTGGGGATGAAATAAAATTTTATGCAAAATGATTAGTTTGTGTTTGCTCTTTGGTTTTTTAGGAGTGTTGGTGGCCAAGTAATGGCCCTGGTTAATGTAGGCATTTATACACACGTGCTTCTCTATCTCCAAACATATGATTTCATGTAAATTTAGATAACTCAATGTTCACATAACGACCCAAGAAAAGGTCTCCCTTCAAATGTAGCTTCAAAACAAGTCTCAAGGCTAACATAAACCAAAGCCAACATACTAACAATTACAGACCACACCACTCAAGTAAACAAATACAACACAAAAGACATTCGATGTGTACACCAAAAAGAAAACTTGGGTAATAAAATAAATGTTTTAATAACACATGTGGGTGTCTACCAACTGTAGCGTACAAAAAATATATTACAATATATAATAGAATGAACTAAATTGCCAATGTAACATTTGTGTTGCAAAGAGCAACATACTTAAATTTAATTTAGATAAACATTTTAAACATTTTTTATGTTTTGACATCATTTTTTGGAAGGTTTTCACAAAAACAATTCTTTTTTGTAAACATTTGTGGTTTTGTCCGTTGCCATAAAAACAACAAGGCTTTTTTGTAAACATTTGTGGTTTTGTCCGTTGCCATAAAAACAACAAGGCTTTTTTGTAAACATTTGTGGTTTTGTCCGTTGCCATAAAAACAACAAGGCTTTTTTGTAAACATTTGTGGTTTTGTCGGTTGCCATAAAAACAACAAGGCTTTTTTGTAAACATTTGTGGTTTTGTCCGTTGCCATAAAAACAACAAGGCTTATTTGTAAACATTTGTGGTTTTGTCGGTTGCCATAAAAACAACAAGGCTTTTTTGTAAACATTTTTGGTTTAGTTTGTTACCAAAAACAACAAGGCTTTTTTGTAAACATTTTTGGTTTTGTCGGTTGCCATAAAAACAACAAGGCTTTTTTGTAAACATTTTTTTTTTGGTTGCCAAAAACAAGGCTTTTTTTTTTTTTTTGGTTTTTTTGGTTCCCAAAAAAAGGGTTTTTTAAAAATTTTTATATTTTTTTTGGTTGCCAAAAACAAGGCTTTTTTTGTTTTTTTTGTTTTTTTGGGTCCCAAAAAAAGGGTTTTTTTATAAATTTTTATATTTTTTTTGGTTGCCAAAAACAAGGCTTTTTTTGTTTTTTTTTGGTTTTTTTGGTTCCCAAAAAAAGGGTTTTTTATAAATTTTTATATTTTTTTTGGTTGCCAAAAACAAGGCTTTTTTTTTTTTTTTGGTTTTTTTGGGTCCCAAAAAAAGGGTTTTTTATAAATTTTTATATTTTTTTTGGTTGCCAAAAACAAGGCTTTTTTTTTTTTTTTGGTTTTTTTGGGTCCCAAAAAAAGGGTTTTTTATAAATTTTTATATTTTTTTTGGTTGCCAAAAACAAGGCTTTTTTTGTTTTTTTTGTTTTTTTGGGTCCCAAAAAAAGGGTTTTTTTATAAATTTTTATATTTTTTTTGGTTGCCAAAAACAAGGCTTTTTTTGTTTTTTTTTGGTTTTTTTGGTTCCCAAAAAAAGGGTTTTTTATAAATTTTTATATTTTTTTTGGTTGCCAAAAACAAGGCTTTTTTTTTTTTTTTTTTTTTTTTTGGGTCCCAAAAAAAGGGTTTTTTTTTAAACTGTTTTTGATTTTTTTGTTAGATTTTTGTTTATAATGGGCAACAATTACAAATGTGACATTTCTTTGTGTTGCAACGTGCAACATAAGTAAACAAACAACCAAAAAAAAATACTAGGATCTTTTTAAAGGTGTGACATTCCTAACGAATGGCTCCTTAGGGTCTGGATCCACGCCACAAAGGTGTTCCAAATAGAGAATTCGGTCTCCGCACCACCTCATATAATCCAGGAGGACCTCGTAGGTGAGGTGGGTGTGCCCTGGGTAGAAAAAAACATGACAATTAGTTTTAGGCAAAATGATCCAAACAAGGATTGTAATTAATGTGCCTCAACAAATATGCTTAGGAGTCTATTGGTTGGCTTTTATCAACACTCTGAAGCAAATATGCTAAATTGCTGTTGTAAACCTTAAACTCAAACTTTCACAGCAAATTGTTCAAAAGGTTACATAAGATGGCTTGGAATGTTAGTAGCAGTTCCACCAAAGCTAAGTAAAATGCTTTTCTGCATGTAAACACAAGCAATCATTTTGAAGAATGTAAGGTGTTTTGGGTTCAATTGGTCAACACGATACATGTGCACACATTTATCTCTATCACCATTGGAATCTGTGGAGCGTTCTCTCTCACTCTTACTGTCTATAGATTGAACCTGACACATAGTAGAGACTCACCCTTAGGAATTTTGAGGGCCAGTTCTGGACGGAGCAGATGTGTCTGCTCCCCTGATCTCCTTTCCGCCATCCCAGCTGTGTTAAGAGAGAAGAAAAAGTTTATCAACAAATGGACTCACGCTAACTGTAGGTTACGCAGTCATGAAAACGCTCTAACACCCACTCATTACCCCTCCACATTTCCCTGAAAGTTTTATTTAGACATTGATATGGTGGTGATGCAGATTTGTACAGTGCAAGCGTCATTCTTCTGGGTGAAGCTTGTAGCGTTAAGGATACGTACTCCCTGCTTTTGTGCTGATTGTGTTTTTCTGATGTTTTTGGTGCCTCAGCCCTGCCTGTTCTAAGTGTAAGAAACATATCATTTTGGGAGGGCTGCGGAAAACTAATCAGGTTAGACTTACACTCTCTAGGTTTTTGGGGACAAGAGAAATAACAATCCTCCTTTTTACATGGCCCCTGTACACACCTCTAGGCACCTCCCTCCTGTTGTTTGACCCCACAGCAGGCAGCTTGCTATGGAGGCACATGAGATGAAGCCAAGCACCCTGTGCCTGTTCAGGCACTAGGCTGTGAGCCAGCCTTGCCCCCCTCCCTTCCAATGGTCTCAATGATTAGGAGTGACAGCATCAGGAGGCAATATTGGCATGCTGTCACCTCAGTTAAGGAGGAGGGGGAGTCTGTTCCAGACAAGTATTAGTGCAAAAATTTGGACCGTAAAAAATGGTCCCAGTAAGTCTTAGGGGGAATATGCACACCTATCACTTGGAATACTAATGCATAGAATGCATTCACATAAAGAACCCGCTGCCTTTAGAACAACTTGAAGCCTGAGCGGGGACATACACAGTTAGCATTTCTCCACTTACTAAGTAGACACATTACTGGAAAAGCACACAACTTACCATCATCAGGTTTTTTTGGGGCCCCTGAAGTGGATGGCGTGGCTGGCTCTGGAGAAACTGCACAAAAAGAACACAAATTGTGAACTGGAATGTGGTACATTACCGAGGAAGAGTATTTATGAAAGATTGACAAACACACATTTTCAGTGTTGACTAAATCAGGACATGATTAAATTACAATGTCCCCTAAAAATTTACAAGTACAAAGCACACATTTCCAATGTAGAGAAACTAACACCAATTTAGAATAGGGTGGCTTGAGATAACTTACAAAAGATAACATGTCCTGTAAAGCTCCCCAAAACCACCTTTCAAACATGAAGGTTAAGCAAGAGTGTTTCATGACCAACCTTCCTGTCACATATAGCAAAACTACACTTGCTTTGACTCCAACTTAGATTATCCTAGATACACATCATCCTAGCACACACAATTCATGTGAGAATCTAATTTTAGGTACTTACAGACTAGTTCAGGGGAGCCTGGAGTGGGGGAGGATGGGGGAGACCCTACATGGGGGGATGGTGTCCCTTCATGGGGGGATGGCGTTGTATCTCCTAGAAACACAAAGACACAAATACAATCCTTGAACAAAAGCTATTTGATAAAGGCACACAGAAAGTAGTCTGGAAACATTGAAGGTAGTAGTTACAGTGGACTGGGTAAGCAGTGGCCCCTCTTCCCCAGTCCTCCACAACAAACATCCTCAATGTCAGCTGCTACAAAACCCCAATGTCAAAATATATATATTACAGCCCTTATATTTACCAGGACACATTGAACACACAAACACATGTAGAATACTTACTTCCCCTTTGAGGAGAGCCCAGGTCCTCATCCGAGTCGGACCAATTGGCCTCTTCTTGGCCAACAGTTTGTTCCTGGCCCGGATCCAGGCGACTTGGCCCTGCCTGAGGCTCCTCTCTTGCTGAAGTTACATCAACCACAAAAGAAAACAAAACAAACAATCATTCCTCCAAGTTCGACCTAATACACAACACACCAGCACATCCACATTACTTACAGGGGGCCTGAGAAGGCTGAGCCGCAACATCCTGATCACTGGTTTCTAAAATAAAAGAAAAACATTATATATTATTTATGGACACAAATAGGCAGTAACCTCTCATCATGCTAGCACCATACTCAATGCCCCTACAATTCAGAACATAGAAGTGCACTTACACCAATGAGATGCATTGACCATGTTTTAAAACAGGAGGGCACCATGCAAATTAAGCGGGCGCCTAAGGCCTCGCACCTACAGGGGCCTTGCGGCCAGTGGCGGAGCACCAACATTTCGAAGGGCGCAGTCAGGGAAATCTCCCAAGTAAAAGATTGCTTTCAATCCTCGGATCAAAAAGTTGCAGCAGTGTGCTGCAGTCCCTTCACTGCGTCTGCCAGGTGTCTGTTGTCCGCTGACACTTACTCCTCCTTCTCTGCCTGGGGATTGGCCGTCTGATCATGTTATCCTAAGATGTGGAGGAATCGGTAGGTGTGTACCTGCACCAGTAGGAAGTGACTGGCCGGTCAACTCACTCTGCTATCATCAGTTGTTGCTCTGGGAGGAGAGCTCCGCCCTGGACCCGGAACATACAGGTAACCAGGCCCAGACTTGATATTTTGCAGGCTGGTCATAGATTTGTTGTGTCCACTATGCAAAGTGGTTGAGTAGCCCCAGGGAAGTTGGAAGAGTCTGAAAATGGTTGGTGGAGGAGGAGGAGAAGAAGGCCCTGGGTGGCTGGGGGACAAGGAGAGGGCCCCTGGGGGTTTTCTAGAGGAGGAAAGATCCACAATGACGCCAGAGTCAATTGCCAAGGAAGAGAGTGGAGCTGAGCAAGTCCTGCCTATCTGACATGAAAGCCAAACATGGTGTAGATGGAGCCCTTTGCCCTACACAATGACAGCACCAGAGGTGGAAGGTGAGTGGTAGCGGGTCTTTGACATTATAGAGCATATGGACTCTGTCCATTATTGGTAGTTTTGTTTGGAGTTGTCCTTTAGATGTTTAACTGTGTTGTTTTTGACCCGAGCTGTGAGGGACTGAGGTATGACAGCCCACTATGCTGAGACTTATAGTGCCCTAGAATGTTGAGGACTGAGGAATCCTTAGTCCCTAACAGAGGGCACTACAAGTCTTAGCATAGCAGGCAGTATTTCCTCATTCCCCTACAGAGAGGATTACAAGTCCAAGCAGGTAGCCTTCTGCAGTGGGACTTGTTGTGCCCTTGACTGTGGTGGACTGAGGAAGGGAAGTGTAAGAGGGTCTCTGTAAGCTCAGATGTATGGGGGAGCTTTGGGGAACACAGAGTTCCCTTTTACACCAGAGTCCCCAGCTTCCCCCCTCAAATAATGGTTCCCAAACTCTCCTTATATCAGAGTCTTCACACTTCCCTCTTACAGTGTAGTAAGTCTGGAGACTCCGATGTAAAGGGGGCTCTGTAAAATGTGATTAGAGATTAGAAATTTCTAACATTTTTATTTTCTACTTACGATCCACAATTTTCAGCTGCTCAAATGGCTCGCTGCCTCTGACTGCATATTGGAGTGTGGCCGTCCTCCTCCTCCCCTTCTTCACCAAAAGCACAAGAGGGTGCCGTCCGTCCGCTTTGGCTAGAAGCAGAAGAAAAAAAAAAAACATAAAAAATACGAATGTACATAGTAGTATTAAAGGTTGTGAAGAGACACTTGATGGGGTGTTGGTATTAGTGTTGTTGCATAGCTAAACACATGTCCACCTACCCAAAAAATTGTAACCTATCTGGTCACATGTAATGTATATTTTTACTTACCGGAGATTTGCTCCACAGCCTTTAGCAGGAGCTTGGGTGAGCGCCTTTTGGCATCACTCCAGGCCCGCTGCAGATCCACTATCTCAGGCAGAAACTGAAATCTCCGCTGCAGCCTCATCCGGAGACGACACATCATCTTGTGCTTTTGGTGAAGATGCGTATAAACTTTATCATACCCCCAGAGGAGGAGGAGCTGTGGAAAGAGCAGTGTATGTTTGAGTCCAAGTATGTCCAAAATAGTACAGTCTTCAAATAACATGCTAGGTCGTCTTTGAGATATTGTAGAACAAAGAATTCCATTTCTGGTGATACATATACATCGATGTCCAAATCTACCTCCATGACATAGGTTGCCCCACACTGGTGATTTCCTCTACATGATATAGCCATTTTCTCAATTGGCCTTTCATAACACACCCAGGGCCGCCATCAGGGGGGGACAGGCAGTCACTGTATTTACAACCTTATTGCTGTCCATTTAGCAGGGTGCAAGTAACTTTACACACATGTAGCATAGGTATCAACTTTTGTCACCATGTTAAAAGGACAGCAGTATGGGTAGCATTACAGTGACTGTTATTAGTCCAGGCTCACTAAACTAGCCAATGCTTGGAAAAGCAAGCCATGCAGATTGCTTTTCAGGTCCCTTTTAACACGAGCTGTCTGATTGGGTGTGGCTGTTAATTTTTGACGCAGACCTGATAAGCCCCTCAATTCTCCTTTATGGAGTGTTATATGTAAATGGGATTGCTTCATTTGAGATGCAGATTTAAACTGTGTATGGCCAGGCTGAAGGTACCCAAGTTGATTGGTCGATCACCTGGAGGACAACGTACAACCAGTCTGTCAGATTTTACACACACTTATCGCTAGCATCTCTTGTAGCCACTAGCAATAATCACTGTGTTTTCCTGGCAGGGGCAGCACCAGGAGAACACAATGGCTCCGCAGGAGGGTTTCCCCTGTCTGTGTTGATGGTGGAATCAAGGCAAAATGTTTTTCCTGCAAGCCACGGGACAAACAAAGATAGTTTTTTAATTAATCCATGATTTTGCCAAAATGGAAAAAAAAAGATGTTTGCTTTGTATATTCTTAAGTTTGCTACATAACTAGAACATGTAACAGTGTTATATCATTGCAGGAGATTTCCCTTCACTTCCTGTCTTGGTGTCACCAGGACAGGAAGTGAGGGAATCTCCCGTGGGGATATAGCCAGCAATTCTTTCCTTTTATATATACTATGGACATTATAAGGCAACAATTGCAAGCTATTTCCCCACAGTGATATTCCCCTCACTTCCTGTCTTGGTGACACTAAGACAGGAAGTGAGGGAAAATCTCATGCAATGATATCACCCTACTAGAAATTGTAGTTCCGTCTAAAAAGTATACATAAAGTAAGCACTTGGTTTCCAAAGTGGCAAAATTATGGAGGAGTTAAAACCCCATAGTGTGATCGGGTAATCTGACGGTGTGTTCCTACACTCCTCAATGTGTCTGTTCATTAAGCTGTGCTGAATTATCCTTGATTCACAATTCCTGCAAGAGTTGCACATGGTATGTGGGAGATGCAAATTTAAGGTGGCATAATTATCCACACAATCACACATAATCCTTTTTAAAGGTCACCAGCAGAATTTGATGGCATAGTGGTTCACAGCAGTGCCATCATATTCCAGTTAGATCTGTAAATTAACAAAGCAATGTGATCTGGGGGTGTATTTAACTTGCAATGGACACCCCCATTCATTATCATATGGCAGTGTGAGATGGGTGTGTTGGGAATGTGATCCATTGAGACAAGTGATTATACACTCATGTGTTTCTTTTAGAGGTGATTTGTTCAAGGCAATCCTTTGAAGACATGACCATTCCAGATTTTTGTGATCACTGATTCCATCTCAGGTGAACCAATTAGCTGCTGTGTGCAGATCCAGCTTATGATGGTAAGAGTGTCAGACAAGACAAACGGGGCCGAGCTTGCAGTGTGTATGGATGTATGTAAGGCAATAATTTTTGGCATTATGCATTTAGGGAATATAATGTTTCTAATCTTGCATATATGAAAAGGGTCAATACATTTGTCTTTATCTAGATAGATTCCAAAGCGTCAGAGCAATCTGTCACAGATAATTGGGTTTCATTTTGTGTAAAAGTTGAAACGAATCAAATCTATCTATATACAGGCATAGCCCACTTTAAGTACACAATGGGACCAGGGCATGTATGGAAACTGAAAATGTACTTAAAGTGAAGCAATCCCTTTTTTCTTTTCTCGATGCATGAAAATACACCAGCTCCATTGTAAATTTTGGCCACATTGACATAGCCTTACTCCCAAACCATGTGGGAGCATGTTAAGGGGATCCAGGACTATGACATGATAGATTACCTAGGCAAGCTGGCCAGCCACAAAATGGATATGGTGTAGTCCTGGGTACCTGGGTACCCTGTCGTTGCTCCCTAAGTTTGTTATCCCTGTCACTTATGGTTTGTGAGCAGTGTCATGGCAAGCTGAACAAGCTGTGTCCTTACTCACGATTGTATATAAAGTGAGTGTACTTAAAGCAGGGTATGCCTATCTATATCTATATAGAAAGTTCAGAGATGTGAACCTGTTCCCTATTATATACACTAATATATGGTATATAACATATTCTATAATGTATCTAATGTATATATATTGTATATAATATATACATAGTATATATATTGTCTAATATATATATTTTTTAGATACACATACATACATCTATATATATATACACATATAATATATATATATACATATAATATATATATATATACATATAATATATATATATACATATAATATATATATATACATATAATATATATATATATATATATATACATATAATATATATATATACATATAATATATATACATATATATACATATAATATATATATATATATATATATATAATATAATATATATATATATACATATACATATACATATAATATATATATATATATATACATATATACACATATATATATATACACACATACATATATATATATATATATATATATAGGGAACAGGTTCACATCTAGGAAGTTTCTATAACAGGAAGCTTCTAGATCACGTCTAATAGGCAGAAAGTGCATGCGCAGATCAGCAGACCAAAAGTTTCTTGCACACCCGCTAGATAAGCGACCCACCCAGCCACCATCCCCCATCCCCCATCCCGCACCCTGCACACTCACACCCCCTCCTTACCTTACACACAAATGCCACGATTTCGGCTGTAAACAGTGCAGGAGCCATGATGCACACTTACGACAGGGCCTGGACAATTTCCGGAAACGTGTGCACGCAGCAAAAGTTTCGTTTCCGGTTTCATGTATAAATGTGAGAACGCGGTTTTGTATATTCGCGAATTCGCGAATAGTGAACATACACAACCATTAAGCAGATTTAACTTAGAAAAAGAAATACAAATACATACATTTGTGGACACCAGAAAACTTTATTTAGACACATGAAGACATTTTAAAAAAAAAATTGGAAACATGCTGTTTATTACATTTGTATTTTTCAAACCAAAACAACCTTTGTACAACATTTAGACCATATACATCGACAAAGAGCCCATAATCAACAGATGCATGTGCAGATTGACAGAATTATGTTAACAGCAATAAATACTTACAGAGAGTCAACACACAACACAGCCAAATCTCACCTCCATAAATAACAAAGGGCCAAAAATGTTACCCATAAAACATGTGACACACAAATATATTGGACCTCTTCGTAGGTCAAATCTTTCCTGATGTCTGAGTGAGCTATATATAATCCAAGCAAACACACCCAGAATGGTAACGCCCAGTCCAAAAATTAACTGTGTGTATCCTGTGTGTTTTGGAGCATGCTCAGTTGCCAAAACAAGGGAAATAGAAATGAGGAATAGAAATGTATGTAGGTGTGTATAGTATATGTGAATTGAAAAAATTCTCTCTTGAAGTTTGCTAGTCATTATTTAGAATGTTTAGATACAGGAATACATACATATATATACAATTACGTGAGAGAGAGAGAAATATATATTTAGGGAAACAATTGAAACACACCTTTTGGGATTTGAGAAGTGAGATTGTGACGATTGACCAGATATGTAAGCCAACAATCTGACTCATCACTCATGAACATCCCTAAATTTGGCGTGGCAATTATATCAGGCGTTCTTATGTGCATTTTGGCTGGCGTTTTCCCAGGCGTTTTGACATGCATTTTTTGGGCAGGCATTGTTATATGAAATCACCTACAAAAGCCCCAAAAACAGACCACAAACACGTACATGTGAACGTAGCCCGTTTGGGGGCGTTTGAGGGGGATTTGTCCAGCTCAAGGATCAGCTCCCAAAACAGGCAAAAAATCCAATCCTATTCAGTTCAATGGCCCCTGTTCCCATGTGAGCATTTTGACGGCATGAGGAAAACACCCAACGCTCACTGAGAAATAGCACAATGATTAGGGAGTCTGCCTTCCTGCTGTAGGTTTGTAAGTTCGAATCCGGAAGGTGCCCTCTGTATGGGCAACACTTGGATATCTCCAATCCTCCAAATGTTGACATCATTAATTTTGTTCATGTTTGAAAAAGGCATGTGTATCAGCAAACTTTTAATCCAAAGACATGAACAAAATACAAAAGATGCCCCATAAAGTCAATATGTAGCAATATTGTGAGCTAAAGCTCTATTTGTTTGTTGGGCATACTTTGCTAATTAGCCAAGTATAAGGGATATATATATATATACCTTCAGTTAAATGTGTAGTAAAATGGTAACACTTGGCCATACCCATATGGAAGAAAAGGTAGTATTTGCAATATATTTCTAAAAACATTCTTTGGAAACACATAAAATATTGTCAAAATTGTGACATTTCCTTGATATGTGTGAACTGCTAATAATCTTTCTTTGAAATATGTTTTACATCTATTTTTTTTCTATCGGACGACCAATTCCCCAATGTAATATTTTGTGGGTTTTTTCAGAGAATGTGGAGGTTCTATATAAACACTGTAGATTTGACTGCTATGATTTCGGAGTTAGCAGGAAAGGTGTATGGAATGTGATGGTGTTTACTAAAGGATCCCTTGTTGGAAGTGTGCATGTTTTTCCAATTCCGCCGGTTTTTGCCATTTTCTATGGGCGAGACAGCGGATTTGCAAGCGGTATTCAAAAAAAAATTGACCCAAAATCGCGCTGGCGAAATTTTTTGAGCCAATTTGACGTTGCGCATGCGCACATTCGCGAGTTCGCAGCTCGCGGCTGGAGGAGCTGTTTAACCTTTCCACACTTTCGCAGATATCTCTCTTTCTAAGTCAGTTTTTGAGATTTTTTAAACGCAAGTCATCTCCAAATTGACTTCCACACCTTCCACAGTGATTTGGGATTTTTGGGGGTACAGGGGAAAATTTGGCTAAACTTTAGTCGAGCTTTTAGCTGGCGTGGTTTTAAGTCGCGCTCTGACCATATTGCATCTTAATGAATCTCACACTAGGCGCTATTTTCCGCCCGCCGTTCTTTGAATGCCAATTTCAGACTTAAATAATCGCCGCTTCGCAAAATCACGCCGAAACGCCAATTCGCCGTACTATGAATCAGGCCCTTAGTGTCTTATCTGCATCAAATTAGCTCCAGAACCTGTGTAATTAATATGTGTTTGGTTTTTAAAGGGATGAGGTGGCAACCCTACCGGTGGACCTTCAGAGTTTCCTTGTCGGGAAGCGCCGGAGCCACCGAACCCTGAAGAGACGCCAAGGGATCATGTCCGCTCCCACAGCGGTGTCCGGGGGTCCGTGTCGGGGCTTCGTTCTAAGGTAAGTAATTCATAATGAGCTAGTGTACGATGCATACTAGCTCATTATGCCTTTGTATTGAAGGGTTTTTTTTTTTTTTTTAGTATACTACCACTTTAAGCTTTGACTATAAGGCCCCTTTCACACCTACGGACCGTTCGTCCATCTTTCATCCATCCATTGACAGATGAAAAACTGACATCAATGCATTCCTATGGAAAAACGGATGTAAATTGATGATCATTCATTTACATCCGTTTTCCTCTGCTCCCGTCAACATCTGTTTTTTTTAATCTGTTAGACCCCGTTCACACTGGGGCGACCTGTCAGGCGACCTGGTCGTCTGACAGGTCGCCGTAGGTCGCCTGCCATAGAGAAGCTGTGGACCCGTTCTAATAGGAGCGACACAAGTCGCTCCGACTTGGAAAAAGGGTCCGGAGCTTCTTTGGGGCGACCCGAAGCGACCGTCATAGACTTCAATGTTATGAAGTCCGTGCCGGCCGCTCCGAGGTCGCGGTGCGAGCTGCGCACCGCGACCTGTGAGGTCGCCCCGGCAAGTCGGATCGCCCCAGTGTGAACGGGGTCTTAAAAAAAAACGGATCGGATGACAAAGGATGAAAAACGGATGACAACAGATGAAAAATGGATGACAAAGGATGAAAAACAGATGTGAAACTGATGTTGACTGAAAAAAACTGATGACAAAAAAACGCAACTGAACTGTGCGAAAGGGGGCTTAGGCCAAATGCACACTGGACGTCATAAAACCGCCAGTAGAGTTAGCTGTAGAATGAGTTTTGCAGCATTTATGCAGTAGTGTTTTTAGCTGTAGCATTTTTTAGCTTTTTTTTTTTTAGCAAAACTATACTCCCACAAAAGCTTATAGATCAAAAATGCTGATAAACGCCAAATAGCCGCGTTTTTCTGAACTTTCAAGCTTTTATCAAAACCCACTGGTTTTGGGTTTTCTTTCCAATCAGAAAACGCCCCTGCCAAAAACTGATAACAGCCTGTGTGTGCATGGACACATAGGATAACATGCTGGGGAGTTTATTGGCTGCGGAAAGAAACGCCTGAAGCCAAAAACAACAGCTGTGAAAACGTTCAGTGTGCACGAGGCCTTAAGGCCCGTACACACGTGCAGATTGTCGGCCGAAAAGCTTCGGCCGACGAACGATCGGCCGATTTTCGGCTTGTTAGTATGATGCTTCCGACAGCCGACAGCGCACTTTCGGCCGAAAAGAATCTGTAGTGCAAGCATAAAAAATTTTGTATGCCGACACCAGAACGGCCGATTGTTCGCCAGTCAGTACAGAATTCGGCCGACAGACAGAAGATTTGCAAGACTGGGCATGCTCAGAAAAGAAAAAACACAGGGAAAGTTAACCATCACATGACATCACTTCTGCAGTCGGCTGTAGTCGGCGGACAAAATTCTTGTGCAGTCTTTTGCACTTTTCAACAGACACGACAGCCCGGGGACAAAAGACGGCCGATTGTTCGGCCGACGATCTGCACGTGTGTACGAGGCATTAAACCTTTCATCTGGTTTCTCTGCAGAGCTGCACCAGATTTTGCACTCTCCAGTTTTAGTAAATCAACCCCAATTTAGGCTTACCTAAAAAATATATATTAAAAAAGAATAGCGCGCAAATGCAAAGGAAATTACTACCAAATCTGAAGAGAGTCCATAAATAAAAATGGGGGTTTGGTCCCACCATATGGCCATATCGTGCTCAAGCCCACTACTGCGTCAAAGTACCCCATTGTCAGTGGGTCCTACACTATCCATGAAAAAGAGATGAATCCAGCCTTTCTAACCCATGGAGATAATACTCCTTGCTGGGAAAAATGTGCAAATGCACTACAGGGGACTCCTCCTATATCCACTTGATGGTGGACACTGATTGAGTACAGGTGTCCTCAAAAAATATATCTTTAATGTTCTGAGTGCTCCCTGTCTTCTGGCCATCTCTTTCCACAACTTCCTGGATTCTCTGCATGAATTGCATCTTCTCCTTTGCTGTTTATTTTTATATTTTTAAAGACTACATATCCCATGGTACCTTGCTGTCTATAAGCTGTGTTTCCTGTACTGAAGCCATCTCCTGAAACTCCTCCTCTCAGCTTCCCTGTAGTTCAGAAGGCAGGCTCTGTGAAATGTGTGAAATACAGAGGCTGCCATGGCTGAACTCCCTCTGAAATTGCTAGTTTGCTGACTGTTTATAGCTTTAACATTTTCTGAGTCACTTACCTGAAACAAGCATACAGCCAAAGTGAGGTCAGAATCCTCATAGTGCGCCCAAATTCAGTTGTTTATGTGAGTCCAGTGAGAAGCAACAATGGGTTCTTGTGCTAATGAGGATGGGCATAATCATGAAACAGGTGGTTACTGACCTGCTAATGTGCCCCACCTAAGAGAGGAGTACCAGTAGACATGCTCACTTTCCTCTTTGGGGGTAAATGTATAGGCCTCATGCTGGAGGCCTGGGAAAGTAGAACAGCATTGTGACCACCTCAGCACCCCCTTCTTTAACCACTTTACCACCGGAGGATTTTGCTGTCTTACGTCTGGGCCACTTTTTGCGATTCGGCACTGTGCGACTTTAACTGACAATTGCGCGGTCGTGCGACGCCATACCCAAACGAAATTTATGTCCTTGTTTTCCCACATACAGAGCTTTCTTTTGGTGGTATTTGATCACCTGTGCGATTTTTACTTGTTGCGCTATAAACAAAAAAAGAGCGTAAATTTTGAAAAAATAACAATATTTTTCACATTTTTTTTATATGAAATTCCCCCAAAAAAATGTAAAAATCTATTTTTTTTTAAATTTTTGGCCAATTTGTTTTCTGCTACCTATGTTTGGTAAAAAAATTCACAATAAGCGTATTTTGATTGGTTTGCGCAAAAGTTATTGCGTTTACTAACTAAGGGAAAGATTTTTGTCATTTTTGGTGGGTTTTTTTTAAACGCGTAATGGCGGCGATCTGTGATTTTTTTTTTGCGGGACTGCGACATTGCGGGGGACAGATCGGACCCTTGACTGACATTTTTGACACTTTTGGGGGTACCAGTTACATTACTGCAGTAATCATATATATATATATATATATGCACTGTTACTGTAAAAATGACACTGGCAGTGAAGGGGTTAATTTTATTGGAGAGGGAGGGGTTAATGTATGCCTGGTGATTACTGACGTGTGTGGGGGGAGGGGACTATGTGACACAAGGACAGATCAGATGTTCAGCTATGCTGAACCCTGCAATCTGACCCTGCTTGTCACTTAGGAGATCCGCCCGCTTTGTTTACACAGGCGGGCGGATCTCCACACTAGATCCCCGACGATTGGGGAAGAGCAGTGGCGATAGCCGCCGCTCCTCCCCTGGCCCGACTCCCGCTGTGACTGAATACAGCGGGAGCGAGCCTCTGGCGGCGCGCGCGCGCCGCCGAAAAAGGGGAGTGTCTGACGACGTAGTACTACGTCGTCAGACGATAACGAACCACTTTGCCACAGTAATATTACTGCAGGCAGACGTAAAGTGGTTAATAGCTGACAATTGGAAACCGTTACATAAGGTTACCAATCATATTTTTGACACATTCTGACATATTTTTAGGACTTTTTTATTTCATGTCTTTGGACTGTATTTCTGCTAAGTTGCCATTTGTTTTGTACACCATTAAAATGTTCAGTAAAAGCCATAAAAAGGGATAAAATCAATGAATATCTTGTTGCAGGGTTCGATAAAGGCAGTCTGCATATGAAGTAAGTTCAGCTGGATAACAATCATGCAGCAGCAAGGTCTAGGTGGGTAGTGATGCTGGTAAATACCCTGGACTGGTCTCCATGAGAGGAAAGGGCACAAGGAAAAAGAAACCTAGCAGCTGGTTGGGGTCTATAGAGAGTGGTGGTTTAGTTATGGGTCTGCCAGTGGTGGTTGCTGTGAATGTTCCCTGGGCACATGCGCCCGCCACATGAGCCCCAGGTTTTACGGGCCTTAGGTGTTGAACAGGATCCCCTTGGCGCAAAACCTGGAACCCCTGGGAAGCTGAGGCCTCATGAACAAAGTGTAAATTTTAACTCTTTACCATACCTACAACCGAAGTAAAGGGAAAAAGTGTTTATGGAGGAAGTGGGTTGGAGTCGGTTCCTCAGCTTGCTTTCTCTGCCCCAGCCTTTAGGAAATGGTTTAATAAACTGGACGCCAGTTAATGTGATCTTTGCTCCCAAGGAGACACCTGCAAGTCTATGATCACCTTATCCTTGCCTATCCTATTCTGTGTAGTATAAAGACTAATTGCAACACAATATTTTGGTGTGTGCCCCTGTGTGTGCTCAGTGGAACGCCCAAGCTGAGCAGAGCAGCAGGGGTTTCCTGAAAATAACACTGTGCAGTCATTCTGCATGACATTTTTGACACTTTTGGCGGGACCATTGACATTACTACAGTAATCAGTACTAGAAATATGTACTGTCACTGTAATAATGACACTGGCAGGGAAGGGGTTAACATTATGGGTGATCAAGGGGTTAAATGTGAGCCTAGGGGAGTGATTCTAGCTGTGGGGGGTGTGGCTTCTGAAATGACCATAGAGACATGTGATCCTATATAGAAGGATCACAGGCGCTCTGTGATCATTCCAGAGAGAAGAACGGTCAGCTGTGTTTACAACAGCTGACCATTCTTCTCTCTCAGCCAGGAACGATCGCAGGTATCAGGCGGCAATCAGAGCCACCTGACCCATGCATCGGCTTCCTCACTGATGAGTGGGGGTAGGAGGGCACGCTCGCCCCCTAGCCTCCTGAGAGCGAGCCCCATACATGTACGGCGATTTGCCTGGGAGTGGCTGCCTGCCGCAGTATATCTGCGACGGGCGGTTGTAAAGAGGTTAATAATGTTAAGTTTTTGTCTTCTATGTACCATATGAACATATGACATGATTACCGGTGGGTGGCCGATTCTATGTCTCTCTAGGAAGAAAATGAGATTTTGAGCACTGGTAGACCCACTTATTATATTTATAAGAGATCATCTAAATGCGGTAAGTGGGCACACTTGAAGGGACACTTTAGCGCACAAATCGGTGTTGAAGTTGGTGACTTTTTTTTTAACAGAAGTGTAGCACCCTCCTAGGTAGGTGCTAGAGAGTGAGTATAGTTTTTGGCTCTGTCTGCCTATCAGAGGAGCAGCAGATAAATTCTATATTCTCTATGCTTAACAGGGAGCAGGATCTGTGAGTTAGGTCTGCTCAATGTGCTCAGTGTGTGATTCATCTGGTCTTGGGGAGTGTACTCACTGGTCCAATGGGGAGGCACATTGGACAGTGGAGGAAACCTGGCCAATTGGTACACAGGCTTTGATACAGCCCCAGTGATTGGCACAGACTGGTTGTCTCGGTGCATTGTGGGGTGTGGTATAAAAGCCAGGAGCACGTGTGCTCGGGGTCTTTGAGCAGAGTCCCGGAATGAGGGTGGCGGCTGCCTCTTCTTCTACAGCAGTTGGTGTATGGTCACAGGCAGATGGCCTGGAGAGCCAGAGGGCAGGAGCGGAGGTTCAGGAGAGCTGACTAAGAGGAGTTGAGACAATGGAGAACCTGGAAAAATAGCATCGTGAGTACAGGGGATCGTGTCTAAGGGTCTGACCAGGAAGGGGGCCACTCCAGAGTAGAGTAGTCAGAGGACAGGTGTCAGCTGGTGGAGTGAAAAGGGGTGTTAGGCGAGTACCCTGAAGATAAGTGCTAAGCAAGTGTCTATTTAGGAACATTACCTCAGATTCATCTAGTGGCAAGGTGAAACTGCGGCCTTGCCGCATCCTCAGATAGAAGTCCTAAGCATTGTGAATAGTTCAAGTTCTGGAATATCCCACTCATCCCTTCTCCCATCCCTATTTATAATAAAACAACAAAAACAACCAAAATCCCTAGACTGTTCATTGACTGAGCCGGAGAGTAAAGTGTTAAGATTCTGCATGTAGTTGCCACTGGTAGCCCAGAGGGACCCGAAAAGGTGAGAAATCCAGCAGCCCTCAAGAGGGCAGTGCTACAGAGAGTCTGTTTGATGGACTGATTTCACGTTTGTCAACTTACATTGGGGAATATTATTTTTGACATCACAAGCTTTAAAGAAACCGAGGCATTTGTGGATACGTGATAAATGTGCTTTAATGAGATTGTGTCACACTAGGGTGACCACTGTAATGGAAATATTGAATTCTAGTGTTTTTTTAACTGAAATGGACATTATTCTGATTATTAATATGACAGTGAAAGGCTGTGTGGACATCCTGATACACCAAATGGGTGCCATACACAGCTGTCCCAATTCCTCTTTTACTGAGATGCTAAGGGGGAGGGGGGTTTTGGTTTCACTAGGAGAATGTTTAAAATGTATTGATCAAGTAATTTCCCCATCCCTTTCCTTTCATGGTCAAACCTAGCTGGGGGCTGGATGAACCACAAAGGATGCTGACCATCTGTTTTTTTTGACTATATAGTAAAGGTGACCATAAATGGTAATTGAACCTTTTTAAGTCCTTGACCATACAAGGTATGCAAAGGGAGGGGGTCTTCCCCTGAGAGGGGGTAGATATAAGCCTGAACTGGGGGTCTCATCCCTCTCTGTTGCACTGAAGGCTGACTAAGCTACAAGATGGTAACGTAGAAATTCTGTGTGTGTGGGGTAATCTATATCTGGTCATGTATCCTCTGTCCCGTGTATGGTTCTGTGTAACTTTGTCCATTTGCAACACTATTTGTAAAGATCACTGTTTCTTAAGATTTTTATTATCTATGTCATAATTGATTCATCTAAAGTTTATTTTCTGTAAAATAAATAAGATCTTTATTTTTAGCAGTTATCATTCATTACTTATTTTAATGGTAGTAGCCTAAACAACATTGGCTAGATTTTTGTATAAAAAAGCTTATTGACTAATAAGTGGAAAAGAGAGGGGACTAGGAAAATTTCCTTAACACCACGTGTCCCGGATTGCCCGGGACAGTCCCGCATTTGGAGAGTCTGTCCCGGGTCCCGGTCCCCCTCATTCCGGGACAATGCAGTGTCCCTGAATATCGTGAGAACACGTGCCGCACTGCCGCTCCGCTCCCCCACCGAACCGGCAGAAAGGAAGAGGAAGTGCGCGGCAGCGTGAGCTGCATTCATACTAGTGCATCATCATCATGTGCTGGTCTGGACTGTACCATGTCCGGCGGCCACTGGATGAGAGGATGGCTGGCTGGGCTGTACCGTGTTAGAGGGCGCTCAGGGCGGGCTGTACAATTCGAGCCAATACGAGAGCAGAGCAGTGAGCAGAGGAGTGTATTGTAAATGAATAGAATGTCTGCTGTGCTCTGTGTCACAACAGCGTGAGTGTCCAGTGTGTGTGGCTCAGAGCCACTGGCTCCCCCCCTGCCTTGCTGCACGCTGCGCAGTGCGCGGCCGAGTGAGAGTCACGTCACGTGACGACGGTGACGTCAGCCGGACTCCGGAGCCGGGATCTGTCTGTGCGGCCCCGCCTCACCTCAGCCTGCTGCTGTAACTGAGTCACTGACTGTGACTGTCTGTAATCCAACCACGGCCGGCCGATATCAGCATTTAAGAGGAGGACAAAACCTGGACAAATGTAAGTTTAACTTTTTAATGGATGAGTGTCTGGGTGTAGGGCCTTAAAGATGTAATAGTGGTAAATGTGGTGGGATGCTGCTGCACATATTGGCACTTCTGCACTAAATTGTTGGGCATTTCAGTCACCAGGGTATAGCATTGAAGCAGGCCCATCAGCGCTGGTGTTTTGGCTATAATTTATAGTGATCAATCTTTCCATTGTAGTATAAAAAGTTTTCCGTTTCCACTTTCCTGCTGAAGAATTCTACCATCTATACAGCTATTGTTTATTAAAGTGATTGTAAAGTCTCCTTTAAAAAAATAACAAACATGTAAGAGTCCATTCACACTAACGCGACTTGTCAGGCGACTTGTCAGCCTGACAAGTCGCCGTCCCTCCCGGTCCATTGACTGCTACATGACCCGTTCTAATAGGAGCGACACAAGAAAAAGGGTCCTGTACTACTTCGGGGCGACCTCGGAGTGACTTGCATAGACATTCATTATATGAAATCCGTGCAAGTCGCGCCGAAGTCACGGTGCACGGGACTTCACAAGTCGCCCCCGAAGTAGTACAGAGTCGTGCCGCGGTAGTGTGAATGCGGGCTTATACTTACCTCCTCTGTGTGTGGGTTTTGCACAGAGTAGCCCAGATCCTCCGCTTCTCGGGTCCCTCATTGCTGCTCCTGGCCGCTCCCTCCTATTGAGTGCCCCCACAGCAAGCAGCCTGCTAAGGGGCACCCGAGCCGATCTGCAGCTCTGTGTGTCCATTCAGACACAGAGCTACCATTCAGCCCTGCCCCCTCTGTCTCCTGATTGGCTTTGATTGACAGCCGCGGGAGCCAATGGCGCTGCGGCTGTATCTCAGCCAATCAGGAGGGAGAGTCTAAGGATGGTGGAGGGACTCGTGGACATCGTGTCAAGGTCTTACCTTGCCCTCCTGTTGGAGGAGAGAGCAGAGCTGCCGCTTCCTTCCTGTACAGCTTCTGTCACAGGCGGAGTGCACTGTGCATCACTCCGCCTGTGACAGGAGCCGGAACTATAGAGAAAGTAGCGGCTTCTTCTACAGTGCGGCGGCCCCTCCTCACAGACCGCAGCGCTCGGGGATGGCGGGTTGGGATCGCGCAATCTGGGCTTACCGACCCGCCATCCCAGAGCATAGTGATGCTGGTTCGGGGGGGGGGTATTGACCCGTTGCTCCCCTCCCCCCCCCCCCTGGATCCGCCACTGTGACTATATCTATCACCTGGTGGGTTGCAATTATTACCCTTGTGTTTGTGCTCCAAGGTGCATCTCTGCTAGCGGTATTTTGTTCTCTGTGTCCCTCCATGCATGACCTGGCTTGGCTGACAACTCTCCTGGCTCTCGACCCCGCATCAGCTGATGACCCAGCTTTGGCGGATGATCCTGCTTCGGCAGTATACTCACTTCTGGATCCGACCCCGTCTTGGATTACTACCCGCTCCTGGACTTACCCCGGCTTGTTCCTGCTCTCATTTCCTCACTGTTGCTGTGCGATTATTATTATTGTTGTTTCCTCCAATAAACTGCTTCATTTTACCTGCATTCCCGTGTGGTCTGGTTTCCAGCCACCCTGATACATCGCAGGACATAGAGGGGGCACAGGTAAGTATTAGGGGGTGCTGGGGCGGCTGCTACACACAGAAGGCTTTATATCTTAACCACTTGCCGACCGCCGCACGACTATCTACGTCGGCGGTCAGCCCCTCACAGGCAAACTAACGTAGGGCTACGTTGCTTGCTTGTGAGGGTCTAGGGAGCGAGCGCGCGCCCCCGGAGGCGCGCTCCCGCTCCCGCGTGGTCACGGACCCCCCCGCGTGTGTGACCAGCGGACCCGATGTCCGCCGGCCACTCGGCGATCGGCGGGGGAGAGGGAGAATGTCAGGCAGCTTGTGTAAACAAGCTGCCTGTCATTCTCCTCGCTACAAAGACACTGATCACATGGATCTACTATGTAGATCCGTTGATCAGTGTCCTTACAGCTGAAGCCACAGCCAATCACAGTAGAAAGCACGCCCCTAGGGACACACACAGCCCCTCCCTCCCAAATAAAGTTAACCCCTTCACTACCAGTGTATTTTTACAGTAACAGTGCATATATATAGCACTGATTACTGTAGAAATGTCACTGGTAACCCCAAAAGTGTCAAAAATGTCAGTCAAGGGTCCGATCTGTCCGCCGCAATGTTGCAGTACCGCAAAAAAAATTGCAGATCGCCGCCATTACGCGTTAAAAAAAAAACAACAAAAATGACAAAAATCTTTCCCTTTGTTAGTAAACGCGATAACTTTTGCGCAAACCAATCAAAATACGCTTTTTGCGATTTTTTTTACCAAACATAGGTAGCATAAAACAAATTGGCCGAAAATGTTAAAAAATTTTGATTTTTACATTTTTTTTTGGGGGGAATTTCATATAAAAAAATGTGAAAAATATTGTTATTTTTGCAAAATTTACGCACTTTTTTTGTTTATAGCGCGTGATCAAAAAATCGCACAGGTGATCAAATACCACCAAAAGAAAGCTCTGTTTGTGGGAAAAAAAGGACGCCAAATTCGTTTAGGTACAGCGTCGCACGACCGCGCAATTGTCCGTTAAAGTCACGCAGTGCCGAATCGCAAAATACCCCCTGGTCGGAATGGGGGTAAAATCTTCCGGGGCTTAAGTGGTTAATGCATAGAATGCATTAAGATAAAAAAAAAAAACCTTCCTGACTTTACAACTCCTTTAATCCCTGGGTTGTATAGTTTGGCTTGAATGGCATACAAGGCTCTCTCACCTTGATACAAAGGTCAAGCTGATAGGGACATAATCTGAATGTGCTGCAATTGTGATGAGGCAGCAAACCCCTGAGTGTGACAGCCAACAAGATAAAAAGCTTGCAGCCTTTTTATTTATTCACTTTACATCTGTCACTCATCAGATTCTGTTGCCATTATATAGGAGCTGATGACCAGATCAACATACCTGTTTATGCACCATAAAATCACTACTGGTGCCGGTCTTATCTCATGGATATTTGCCAAAAGAATCCAACTCAGTAGATTGAAGCTTTCCCCTTCTAAAGTCTACAGATATGTTACCAATAAACAGGCCATAGACCTCCCAGCATGACGAAACATGCAGGAACAAATCCAACCACAGGGAGAGAGATTTTTGGCAAATTCAGGCATAATCTAATAACAAGGTTCTCTCTGGTATATTCTACTGGATGTGATAAAATGTTTGCACTGGTGCTCACTGGCTTGTGGAGTAGTACCCCACGTGGGCTTTTTCCTCCCTCTGCAAAATCCACACTCACAGGATGTACAGTGATGAGTAGTAGCAGAAGTGGTGCTCACTGGCTTGTGGAGTAGCACCCCACGTGGGCTTTTTCCTCCCTCTGCAAAATCCACACTCACAGGATGTACAGTGATGAGTAGTAGCAGTAGGTCTCCGGTGTGCCAACAGTGTCTGTCTCGAGGGGCAGAATGCGGCCTGGCCGGCCCAGACTCAAGTGGGGAGGGTTCCAAGATGGATGGAGTGTCCCTGCACTTTCCCTATTTGTCTAGAATCTCTCTTTGATGCTAAGCACTGTCCATGACAGATGGGTTATCTGTACCTACTCTATCCACACGTGAAATGCGTGCCAAACCCGGGAGCCAGGGTTCTAAATAGACTTTGCTTGACCTAAGATTGCCACCAAAGTCACATGGGAGATCTTTACCACTTGCCGACCGCCGCCCAACTATATACGGCGGCGGTCAGCCCCTCCCAGGCAAAGTGACGTACCGATACGTCACTAGCCTGGGGGGGGAATGTCAGTCAAGGGTCCGATCTGTCCGCCGCAATGTCACAGTACCGCAAAAAAATCGCAGAACGCCGTCATTACGCGTTAAAAAAAAAAACAGCAAAAATGACAAAAATCTTTCCCTTAGTTGGAAACGCAAAAACTTTTGCGCAAACCAATCAAAATACGCTTTTTGCGATTTTTTTTACCAAACATATGTAGCAGAAAACAAATTGGCCTAAAATGTTAAAAAATTTTGATTTTTACATTTTTTGGGGGGGAATTTCATATAAAAAAATGTGAAAAATATTGTTATTTTTGCAAAATTGTCGCTCTTTTTTTGTTTATAGCGCATGATCAAAAAATCGCACAGGTGATCAAATACCACCAAAAGAAAGCTCTGTTTGTGGGAAAAAAAGGACGTCAAATTCGTTTAGGTACGGCGTCGCACGACCGCGCAATTGTCCGTTAAAATCACGCAGTGCTGAATCGCAAAATACCCCCTGGTCAGGAAGGGGGTAAAATCTTCTGGGGCTTAAGTGGTTAAGAGCAATCTATAGAATTCTGTGTTTGTAAAGTTCTCATCTTTCTGAAATTGTTACCAAGCACGTTCTTAGTCAAGAGAATTAATGATAAAGACAGATATTGTTCAGGCTTGTTCAGTAGACCTCAAGGCGTGCCTCTCACTCTGTCAGCAGTGTAGTACTCTCCTAGACAGGTGCTAGGTAAAGCATTTGTTTTGCTCTGTCTGCTTATCAGGGGAGCCTGATCTTTTAGTTAGGCCTGCTCTCTGGGCTCAGTGTGCATTAATTTGGTCTGAGGGAGTGTCCCCACTGGATCCAATAGGGAGGCATGTTGGACAGTGGAGGAAATCTGGCCAATGATGCACATGCTTTTGGGGGAGTGCCAGTGGGAGGGCACCATGGCAGTGCATCCTGGGATTGACCCTAAAAGCTGAGAGCACATGAGGCAGGGTGTCTTTGGCGGGAAGCAGAGTGCCAGGAGGAGGGTGGCGGCTGTCTCTTCTTCTGTATGTTGAGTAAAGTGGTCACAGGCCCGGTGAGCCAGGTGTGGAGCTGAGCCATAAAGGTCCTGGAGAAACTGACAGTGGAGCTACCTGGGAAAAAAAGTGTCAGTGAGTACCAAGGTTCTTGCCAAGGGGTCTGCCCAGGAAGGGGACGACTCCAGTGAGGTCAGTGGACAGAAGGTTAGCGCACACAGTCAGTAAGAAAGGGGGTGCCAAGTAGAACTCTGAAGAGTAATCTACCAAGTAGTTCACCTTTCACATACTTCACTTCGGTGGCAGGGTGAAGCAGCAGCCTTGCCGCATTCAACATAGATAGAAGTCCTCAAGATTGTGCATAATTTGCTTAGTTGGAGTATCCCACTCATCCCTTCTCCCATCCCATCATAAAATAAAAACAACAAAAACCAAATCCCCTGGACTGTTTACTGACTGAGCCAAGAATCTAAAGTACTAGGAATTTACAAGTCGTTGCTATGGGTAACCCAGGGGAATCCGCTTTAACCACTTAAGCCTCTGAAGATTTTACCCCCTTCCTGACCAGGGCCTATTTTGCGATTCGGCACTGCGTGACTTTAACGGACAATTGCGCGGTCGTGCGATGCTGTACCTAAACGAATTTGACGTCCTTTTTTTCCCACAAACAGAGCTTTCTTTTGGAGGTATTTGATCACCTGTGCGATTTTTTGATCATGCGCTATAAACAAAAAAAGAGCATCAATTTTGCAAAAATAACAATATTTTTCACATTTTTTTATATGAAATTCCCCCCCCCCCCCCCAAAAAAATGTAAAAATCAAATTTTTTTAACATTTTAGGGCAATTTGTTTTATGCTACATATTTTTGGTAAAAAAAAATCGCAAAAAGCGTATTTTGATTAGTTTGCGCAAAAGTTATTGCGTTTACTAACTAAGGGAAAGATTTTTGTCATTTTTGTTGTTATTTTTTTTAACGTGTAATGGCGGCGATCTGCGATTTTTTTTGCGGTACTGTGACATTGCGGCAGACAGATCGGACCCTTGACTGACATTTTTGACACTTTTGGGGTTACCAGTGACATTACTACAGTAATCAGTGCTATACATATGCACTGTTACTGTAAAATGACACTGGTAGTGAAGGGGTTAACTTTTTTTGAGAGGGAGGGGTTAAGTGTGTCCCTAGGGGCGTGATTCTAACTGTGATTGGCTGTGGCTTGAGGTGTAGGAACACTGATCAACGGTCCTACATAGTAGAACCGTGTGATCTCTATTCTTACACAGGGAAGAATGACAGGCGGCTTGTTTACATCAGCCGCCTGCCTTTCTCCCGATGTAACGGACGATCGCGAGTGCCCGGCGGACATCGGGTCCGCCGGGCACACGCGCGGGGGGGTCCGTGACCGAGCGGGAGCGCGCCTCCGGCGGCGCACGCTCCCTCCCCAGAGCCTCAGAGGCTAGTGACGTACCCATACGTCACTTTGCCTGTGAGGGGCTGACCGCCACAGTATATGTATTTGCGGCGGTCGGCAAGTGGTTAAGCAGCTCCCATGGGAGTAGTGCTACATCGGTGTTTTTGTAATTGCTTGAAATACCCATAACTGGTGACAGCTTAAAACTGATCTACTAATGTGGGGGGATGTGGGGGGGGGGGGGGCACTGGCACAGAGATCACTCACAGCTCAACCACCCACATCACTGTAACTTTACAGCCTATAGATTTGCAAAAAATCTGAGTCTGCCTAAAGGGAACAAAACTTTGGCTCTGCTCCCAGGTTAATACATGTGGTTGAATCAAGGCCCAATGAGGCACGCCTCTATTCTGAATAGTATGCTCCAGGTAGACAGAATTGGCTGCACCATTGCTAACTACTTTTGACACTCACAAGAATTTTTTTCATTTAGTTGTCAAATGGTACATAATTAAAAAAAAGACTGGTAACAGAGATTATTAGTTCTTATTAAATGAACCTTTACCAAAAAATAGCCTGTGCAGTCAAGGGGCTCCAGTAGATATTAACCACTTGCCGTCTGCTCACTAGAGCTGTACTGCGGCAAAGTGGCTCTTGTAGGTCTGACGACGTAGACCTACGTCGCCAGACACTCCCCTTTCTCAGCGGCGCGTGCCCCGCCGGAGGCTCGCTCCCGCTGTATTCAGTCACAGCGGGAGTCGGGCCAGGGGAGGAGCAGCGGCGATCGCCGCTGCTCTTCCCCGATCGTCTGGGGAATTGAGTGTGGAGATCCGCCCGCTTGTGTAAACAAAGCGGGCGGATCTCCTAAGTGACAAACAGTGACAGATTGCAGGGTTCAGCATAGCTGAACATCCGATCTGTCCTTGTGTCACTCAGTCACCTCCCCCCCCACACGTTAGTAAGCACCAGGCATACATTAACCCCTCCCTCTCCAATAAAATTAACCCCTTCCCTGCCAGTGTCATTTTTACAGTAACAGTGCATATATATAGCACTGATTACTGCAGTAATGTCACTGGTACCCCCAAAAGTGTTTTTTTTATTGCGTTTACTAACTAAGGGAAAGATTTTTGCCATTTTTGTTGTTTTTTTTTTTTAACGAGTAATGGCGGCGATCTGCGATTTTTTTTTTTTGCGGGACTGTGACATTGCAGCGGACAGATCGGACCCTTGACTGACATTCCCGCAAAAAAAAAAAAAACGCAGATCGCCGCCATTACTCGTTAAAAAAAACAACAAAAATGACAGAAATCTTTCCCTTAGTTAGTAAACGCAATAACTTTTGCGCAAACCAATCAAAATACGCTTATTGTGATTTTTTTTAACAAACATAGGTAGCAGAAAACAAATTGGCCAAAAATTAAAAAAAATTTTGATTTTTACGTTTTTTTGGGGGGGAATTTCATATAAAAAAATGTGAAAAATATTGTTATTTTTGCAAAATTTACGCTCTTTTTTTGTTTATAGCGCAAAAAGTAAAATTCGCACAGGTGATCAAATACCACCAAAAGAAAGACCTGTTTGTGAGAAAAAAAGGACGTAAATTTCGTTTGGGTACGGCGTCGCACAACCGCGTAATTGTCAGTTAAAGTCGCACAGTGCCGAATCGCAAAAAGTGGCCCAGACGTAAGACAGCAAAATCCTCCGGTGGTAAAGTGGTTAAGAAGCCAGGGACCAGCTGATAAGGCTTCACCTATACCTAAACTATCACCTTTGGGTGGACTAACCCCTTATGATATTTATGATAAAGATGTTTTATGTTTTTTTTATTTTTTTGCATGGAGACAGATTCTTGCTCTGCACAACAACATGTTTACCCTTTTTATAGTGGCCGGGCTGCGTTGTAATTATACTTGCACTTTAGCCTTGTACAGAGTTGTAGATTATCCTGTCAGTGGAAACCTGAAAAACCAGTCTGACGTATAACGAAACAGCTTGTTTTTCACAGAGTGTGGCTGACATTTGGATCGTTCTGATGACACATGCAATGCATGTGTGCCGGGCATGTCCTATGTCCATCTAGCCCTGGGGCATACCTCTATGGCCTGTATTCCAGATAGCTTGGACAATAGGAGCTGACTCAACTAGTCAATGGGTCAAGGACACCTGTATTAATCTGAGCAATGTCACATTTTATTGGTTGTAAGGTTTGCTGAATAACAGATTAGTTTGGTTGTTTTCTGTCAGTAAGAGAAATGCCAATCTAAAGCCTCGTACACACGCATCGATTATTGGCTGGGAATTTTCGGCCAACGTCCGATCGGCCGATTTTCGGCTTGTTAGTATGATGCTTTCGACAACCGACTCCGACTTTTCGGCCGAATAAAATCTGGTGTGCAGGCTATAAAATTTTTGTTGGCCGTCAACAAAACGCCCGATTTTCCATCAGTCAGTACAGATTTCGGCAGACAAAAATCTGATGAGCAAGACTGGGAATGCTCAGAGAAGAAAAAACACACGGAAAGTAAACCAGCACATGACATCACTTCTGAAGTAGATTTTTGTTGGCCGAGAAAATTCGTGTGCAGTCTAGGCACATTCCAACCAACACAACACCACTCTGGACAAAAGTCGGATGATCGGTCGGCCGATAATCGTTGCGTGTGTACGAGGCATTAGGATGACCATATGCTCTAGGGCAGTGATGGCGAACCTTGGCACCCCAGATGTTTTGGAACTACATTTCCCATGATGCACATGCACTCTGCAGTGTAGTCTAGCATCATGGGAAATGTAGTTCAGAAACATCTGGGGTGCCAAGGTTTGCCATCACTGCTCTAGGGTGAAAGTTTCAATTTGTTTCCTGAGTCTAATAACTGGCTCAAAGATAAGATATCTTCCAGAAGTCCTTCTTGAGGTGACAGATACACATTTACATCTCCTAACCCCCCTAAAATGAGAAAGGGTGATATATTTTAGTATAAATTATGTAGGAAAGGAACCCATCTCTGTCACGTTCTTTATTACACAGTGCATGAAGAACAGTGCTGGGAAAAATTCCTTTAGTATCCCAAAGCGATAAAAGGGTCAACGAGTTCTCCTTCCCCCTTGATGAGCCTTGAACCACTGCAGCGGCATAGTTTTTACAGTTCTGCTCTTTTTGCAACCTCCCCTTCCGCTTATGAAGCGCCCAAGGTAGCAGCCTGTTCAGCCTACCCTTCGGCCCTGCCCCAATGAAAAATAATTACTAGAATAAATAATTGGTTGAAGAGACACTGTCACTGTATCTATTCGGGTTAAAGCGACAATGTCTGCATACAGCCCACCCCCCAGACATGTATAGTCAGCGTTGCTGTTAGAAATCGCGGGGCCCCATACAGACTACCTGGCAGGGCCCCCCCAAGAAAATATTAAAGATATATTTAGCTGAAATTACAACAAAATCACTATTATCAGACACAAATATAACATAACTCGCATAATTCCTGCTAAATCTAAAAAAAAAAAAACTATGTTAAATAAAAAAGAAGATGAGATGAGAAAAATATACAGGCTGGGCAGTTGGAGCTCAGTGATCAGAGAGACAGAGAGAGAGAAACAAAGTTACAATTTACAAATAAACTCCTGAGCAGAGATAACATTAGAGCCATGGCTGGGAGGGGGGCCCACACAAGGGAGGGGGATTAGTGAGGGACGACTGTCTCTTTCTCAACAGATAAAAGCTGATAGCAGGGAGAGGGACAGATCAGATTCAGGTGCTGGAGGAAGATTTCTGTATTTGTTGTCCATCACTAATCCCCCTCTCTGTGTGGGCCTCCCTGTGTGCTCAGGCCCCCTACTAGAGGGCTGGTGGTCCCCACCTATCAGCGGCCCTGTGTATAGTTACCTAAAATTGTTGACTCAACACCTCCCTGCACTTTTGGAGCCCCCTCCCCTCTGAATAAAGAAGGATACATGACCTCCTCATTGTGACAGTGCTTAGACCTGAGCAACCAGTCATTAGGTCTGGAAACTGTCACATGTGGGGGTGCCATGACGTCATCCCCAGTCTAGGATCGAACACTCAAGCTTAGACAGGAGCTCCAAAACAAACATTTACAAGGCAGGGATGCTTCAGTACGAATGTCATGAAGGAGTGTGACTGGGTGACCAATAGGGATGGGCCGAACACCCCCCTGTTCGGGTCCCATCAGAACATCTCGAACAGGGAGAAAGTTCTAGTGGACTCTATAAAAGTCTATGGGAAAAATCAAATTATTGCCATAAAAAGTGTATAAGGACCCGGGTACTGCCCCGGGGGACATGTATCAATGAAAAAAATTGTTTTAAAACAATTGTTTTTAAAGGAGCAATGATTTTAAGGATGCTTAAAGTAAAACAATAAAAATGAAAAATTCCTTTAAATATCGTGCCTGGGGGGGTCCCCTTAATGTGTGTCATGAACCAAGCCATCTTTGTCCGAGCAACAATTGTGAAATTGATTGCGAAACATGTAGAGCTTTCATTCTAATCCACTTCGGTTATCCATACCTCTGACGAGCACCATAGGGAGTCCTCTTGGCTGGACACCCATGGTTAGGTTTGGGTAACTGTTTGTTCTAAATTATTTTAACGTTGTGATGTATTGTTAATTATGATGTAAAAAACTTTTTAAACATATGTTAATAAATTTTCTTTTTAATTATATGATTGTTTGTGTGCCTATAATGTCATGGGATGTGGCACAGAGTTCTACATTCTTACCCATATACACTGGATGGTACCACCCTATTCAATTGTATAATTCTAATTTAAAATATGTTTTTCTTCAACAATTGTGTGAAGGCTTCCCTGTATGTTTCCAGCCGTGTGCTCTACATCTGATCTCTGTGTACCAACTTCGGCTTATTCACCTGACCATCCCTGTCTGATTGTTGCCCCGACCTTCGGCTTGTCCTTCTGACTATCCATGTCCGCTTGTTGCCCCCCTACCTTTGGCGTGTTCTCCTGACTATGCATTGTGGCCCTTTACTGCTGCTTCCTTTTCATCCACCATGAACGTGAGCTGGGGGACCCTGGGGGCCGCGACCTGGAGTCAGCTGCAGCCAAGTACTTCCTCGCCATCAGAGACTCTGGTGAAAACCTGCTGGCTCTTAGACTCCGAACCCGCAAGTGATGGGGAGCGCACCACGGAGATTGTGAACCCAACGGCTGACTGCTGACCCTCAGAAGTACGTTTTTGGGTTTACAACCTCTGTGGTGCGCTCCCCGTCACTTGCTCCCGCAGGTGACACTGACAATGTGAAACCACAAAAAACAAAGAAGTGGCGCACCGACCTAGTGCATTATCCTAATAAAATAATAATATTCATATGTTATTATAAGAAAAGATGCAGATTTTATAATATTGAAAATTACTTTTGAAATTACGTTACCATCCTAGAGCTATATGAGATTTTAGCAGTGGCGGCCAGTGTGTTGGGGGCGCATCACACATCCATGCGTCCGGCCACCTAATCTGCATGCAGGGCGCCGGACGCATGGAGCTTAATGGGGATTTTTTTTTTTTTTACATCACCTGATTAGAGCCAGGGGCTCTAATAGGGCGATGCAAAGGGTGGGCTCGGGGTGCAGAGCAGTGCGTCCTGAGCCCACCCATTGTGTGACAATAGCGAATGAAAATTCGCTATTGCCACACCGATCCTCCTCCTGGCCAATCAGGAAGCGCGTCCGATACGTGCTTCCTGATTGGCTGCAAGGCAAACCTCATGCCATTGGCCGAGGAGGAGGCGGGAGGACTGCAGGAGACGCGCCGGGAGACAGAGTGAGGTGAAGCCGCCGCCGCTGGGACTGAAGAGAAGCCGCCGCCAGGTAAGTGCATTGGTCTGGGGGGGGGGGGCAGAAGCCCACACTACATTGAAGAGGGCACGCTGTGGCGCTCTGCATTGATTAGGTGGCATGCTGTGGCGCTCTGCAATGATTGGGGACAATGCTGTGGCACTCTGCAATGATTGGGGACAATGCTGTGGCGCTCTGCAATGATTGGGGACAATGCTGTGGTGCTCTGCAATGATTGGGGACAATGCTGTGGTGCTCTGCAATGATTGGGGGGCATGCTGTGGCACTCTGCAATGATTGGGGACAATGCTGTGGCGCTCTGCAATGATTGGGACAATGCTGTGGCGCTCTGCAATGATTGGGGGGCATGCTGTGGCGCTCTGCATTGATTGGGGGGGGGCACGCTGTGGCATTCTGCATTGATTGGGGGGCATGCTGTGGCATTCTGCATTGATTGGGGGTCATGCTGTGGCACTCTGCATTGATGGGGCATGCTGTGGCACTCCACAATGATTGGGGGCAATGCTGTGGCACTCTGCAATGATTGGGGGTATGCTGTGGCACTCTGCAATGAATGGGGGCAATTCTGTGGCACTCTGCAATGATTGGGGGCATGCTGTGGCGCTCTGCATTGATTGGGGGCATGCTGTGGCACTCTGCATTGATGGGGGCATGCTGTGGCACTCTGCATTGATTGGGGGCATGCTGTGGCACTCTGCATTGATTGGGGGCACGCTGTGACACTCTGCATTGATTGGGGGGGCACGCTGTGGCATTCTGCATTGATTGGGGGGCATGCTGTGGCATTCTGCATTGATTGGGGGTCATGCTGTGGCACTCTGCATTGATTGGGGGCACGCTGTGGTGCTCTGCAATGATTGGAGGCATTGCTGTGGTGCTCTGCAATGATTGGGGACAATGCTGTGGCACTCTGCATTGATGGGGGCATGCTGTGGCACTCCGCAATGATTGGGGGGCATGCTGTGGCACTCTGCATTGATGGGGGCATGCTGTGGCACTCTGCATTGATTGGGGGGCATGCTGTGGCATTCTGCATTGATTGGGGGGGCACGCTGTGGCATTCTGCATTGATTGGGGGGCATGCTGTGGCATTCTGCATTGATTGGGGGTCATGCTGTGGCACTCTGCATTGATGGGGCATGCTGTGGCACTCCACAATGATTGGGGGCAATGCTGTGGCACTCTGCAATGATTGGGGGTATGCTGTGGCACTCTGCAATGAATGGGGGCAATTCTGTGGCACTCTGCAATGATTGGGGGCATGCTGTGGCGCTCTGCATTGATCGGGGGCATGCTGTGGCACTCTGCATTGATGGGGGCATGCTGTGGCACTCTGCATTGATTGGGGGCATGCTGTGGCACTCTGCATTGATTGGGGGCACGCTGTGACACTCTGCATTGATTGGGGGGGCACGCTGTGGCATTCTGCATTGATTGGGGGGCATGCTGTGGCATTCTGCATTGATTGGGGGTCATGCTGTGGCACTCTGCATTGATTGGGGGCACGCTGTGGTGCTCTGCAATGATTGGAGGCATTGCTGTGGTGCTCTGCAATGATTGGGGACAATGCTGTGGCACTCTGCATTGATGGGGGCATGCTGTGGCACTCCGCAATGATTGGGGGGCATGCTGTGGCACTCTGCATTGATGGGGGCATGCTGTGGCACTCTGCATTGATTGGGGGGCATGCTGTGGCACTCTGCAATGATTGGGGGCAATGCTGTGGCACTCTGCAATGATTGGGGGCATGCTGTGGCACTCTGTATTGATTGGGGGCATGCTGTGGCACTCTGCATTGATGGAGGCATGCTGTGGCACTCTGCATTGATTGGGGGCATGCTGTGGCATTCTGCATTGATTGGGGGGCATGCTGTGGCACTCTGCATTGATTGGGGGCACGCTGTGACACTCTGCATTGATTGGGGGGCACGCTGTGGCATTCTGCATTGATTGGGGGACATGCTGTGGCATTCTGCATTGATTGGGGGCATGCTGTGGCACTCTGCATTGATTGGGGGCACGCTGTGGCATTCTGCATTGATGGGGGCATGCTGTGGCATTCTGCATTGATTGGGGGGCACGCTGTGGCGCTCTGCATTGATTGGGGGCACGCCGGTCACTCATTTTTCTGTTTGCGCCCCCCCCCCAAAAAATTTTGAGCACCAGCCGCCATTGGATTTTAGTGATTGGGTCTACGCTTCCCTTTGACTGTGTGTCACAATAATTGTGAACTTCGATCCTGGACTTACAAACAAGCACTGACATATTAACTAACCCTCTAATCTCCCCTAATGTCCCAGACAAATAGAAAGTAAAGAAAGTTATTGGACACACGCTGACTGCTGGTGAACGACTGAAAATGTCACATCTGTGACTAGGAAAATCAAATCCTATCACGTCATCAGTACAATCAATACTCTCAATAGCCGTCATGTCTGTTTTGACCTTGCTTGTGTCACTCTTTAACCTGGGATCACAAATGAATAAACTACCATTGTTTGTGTAGAGGGGGAAGCGTATTGTATGCGATGACTTATGCTGACCACACTTGTATCATTAAACATTTGTGTGTGAAGTGCCAGTTTGATCACTTTCAGTTAGATATTTGTTGAAAAAAGTAAACGAAGATTGAAAGCAATCTTTTCTGAAACAATATACAGTACACGTTCACCGTCCTCCAGACTTTAGCCCCTTCATGCCTAAGCCTTTTTCTGACATTTGTTGCTCACAAGTTAAAAAACAATATTTTTTGCTAGAAGATTACCTAGAACATTATATATATATATATATATATATATATATATATATATATATATATATTTTTTTTAGCAGAGACCCTAGAATAAAATGGCGATTTTTGCAATATTTTATGTCACACGGTATTTGTGCAACGGTCTTTCAAAATGCAATTTTTTTGGAAGAAATACACTTTCATAAAGTAAAAAAAAACAGAACAGTAAAGTTAGCCCAATTTTTTTGTATATTATGAAAGATAATGTTACACCGAGTAAATAGATACCTAACATGTTATGTTTTAAAATTGCGCACACTCGTGGAATGGCGACAAGCTTTGGTACTTAACCACTCACCGCATATCAACGTACCGGTACGTCGGCTGACTTTGCGGTAGTATACCGGGAAGATGCCTCTAGCTAGAGACATCATCCCGGTACCATGGTTTGAAGCCGACGGTCGGCTTTCCGTCGGTAATGTCCGATGCGGCTCGGGAGCCGCTCGATCGTTACCCGGGTGAGCGGGAGGGGACGTCCCCCCCCCCCCTCCCGCCGCCTTCCCTGACTTTGCTCGGGGCTCCCGTCCCACCGGGAGCCCCGAGCACCCAGCCGGCACGTCCGCCGGCTGGATGGAGTCCCGATGAATGCCGGAAACGGCATTGATCGGGTCTCCGATGACGTAACCCGGAGGCGGTGTCCATGACTTCACTTCCGGGTTACTGTGCTGCAAAAGGCGGCAGATTTGAAAAACGGCTGTATGCTAACTTTACTGTTTAGTATTTTTTAAATGCAGTGAAATGTGATTTTTCACATTTTTTCCAAAAAAATGGCGTTTTAAAGACCGCTGCGCAAATACCGCGTGACAAAAAATTTTGCAATGACCGACATTTTATTCTCCAGAGTCTTTGCTAAAAAAATATATATAATGTTTGGGGGTTCTAAGTAGTTTTCTAGGAAAAAATACTGGTTTTAACTTGTAAACAAAAAGTGTCCGAAATAGGGCTGGGGGTAAAGTGGTTAAGAATCTCCATAGGCAATGTTTTAAAATATTTGAATGGGTACCTCTTTAGAGTTACAGAGGGGGTCTAGGGCTAAAATTATTGCTTTTGCTCTAATGATCGCAGCAGTACCTCACATGTGTGGTTGAACAGCGTTTACATATGCGGGCGTGACTTACATATGCATTTGCTTCTGTGCATGAGCACGAAGGGATGGGGTGCTTTGAAAATAAATGTTTTCCTTATTTATTTCTTTTTTTAGGAATGTTGCCCCATTGTTGGTGTCAGTTGAAGGAATAGTGCCCCATCTTTTTTGTGTCAGTAGGAGGAGTAATACAAGTTCCATCATTTTTATCAGTGTGGGAAATTGTACCTGTTGTACAACTGTACCTAATTGTACCTCCTACCTGTCAGAAGGAGGAGAAATTGTGCCCCATCCTTGGTGTCAGTGGGAGGAGTATTGCCCCATCAGTGGTGTCAGTTGAAGGAATAGTTCCCCAATCGTTGGCGTCAGTGGGAGGAATAATGTTCCATTATTTATATTAGTAGGGAAAATTGTGCCCCCATTGTTGGTATTAGTGGAAGAAATAGGGCCTCATTGTTGGTGTCAGTGGGAAGAATTATGTCTAACCTCTCATCTTTTTTGTCAATGGAAGGAATAGTCCCCATCATTGGTATTAGTGGGAGGAATAGTGCCCCATCTTTTGTTTCAGTGGAAGGAATAGTGTTCCATCACTTATATCAGTGGGGGAAATTGTGCCCCATTGTTGGTGTCAGTGGAAGTAGTATGGCCCCATTTTTTGTGTCAATGGGAAGAAATATGCGTAACCATCTGTGTCAGTGGAAGAAATGTTGCCCTATCATTGGTGTCAGTGGGAGGAATAGTGCCCCATCATTGGTGTCAGTTGGAGTAATAGTGCTCCATATTTTGTGTCAGTGGGAGGAATAGAGTTCCATCATTTATTTCAGTGGGGGAAATTGTACCTGTGGTCAGTAGCAGGAGGAATAGTGCACCATTGTTGGTGTCAGAGGGAGGAATAGTGCCCCATCAGTGGTGTCAGTTGTAAGAATAGTTCCCCATCGTTGGTGTCAGTTGGAGGAATAGTGACTGCCCCATATTTAGTGTCAATGGGAGAAGTAGTGTTCCATTATTTATATCAGTGGGGGAAATTGTACCTGTGGTCAGTAACAGGAGGAATAGTGCACCATCATTGGTGTCAGAGGGGGGAATAGTGCACCATCATTGGTGTCAGAGGGGGGAATAGTGCCCCATCAGTGGTGTCAGTTGGAAGAATAGTTCCCCATCATTGGTATCAGTGGGAGGAATAGTTCCCTATTGTTGGTGTCAGTGGGAGGAAAAGTACCTCATTGTTGGTGTCATTAGGATGAATAGTACTCCATTGTTGGTGTGAGTGGGAGTAAGTGTTCCACCATTTATTTCAGTGGGGGAAAATATTACCCTATTGCTGGTGTCAGTGGAAGGAATAGGGCCAATTGTTGGTGTTAATGAGAAGAATTATGTCTAGTGCCCCATCTTTTATGTCAGTTGAAGGAATAGTCCCCATCATTGGTGTCAGGAAAAGTGTCCCATCATTGGTATTAGTGGGAGGAATAGTCCCCTATCTTTTGTGTCAGTGGGAGGAATAGTGTTCCATCATTTATATCAATGGGGGAAATTGTACCTGTGGTCAGTAGCAGGAGAAATAGTGCCCCATCATTGGTGTCAGAGGGAGGAATAGTGCCCCACCAGTGGTGTCAGTTGGAAGAATAGTTCCCCATCGTTGGTATCAGTGGGAGGAATAGTTCCCCATTGTTAGTGTCAGCGGGAGGAAAAGTACCTCATCCTTGGTGTCATTAGGAGGAATAGTGTCCCATTGTTTGTGTAAGTGGGAGTAAGTGTTCCATCATTTATAACAGTAGGAGAAATTGTGCCCCATTACTTGTGTCAGTGGAAGAAATAGTCCCCATTTTTAGTGTCAGGAATAGTGCCCCATCATTGATATCAGTGGGAGGAATAGTCCCTTTTCTTTTGTGTCAGTGGAGGGAATAGTGCCCCATCGTTGGTGTCAGTTGGAGGAAAAGTACCCTATCTTTTATGTCAGTGGGAGGAATAGCGTTCTATCATTTATATCAGTGGGAGAAATCGTGCCCCATTGCTGGTGCCAGTGGAAGGAATAGGGCCCCATTGTTGGTGTCAGTCAGAAGAACTATGTCTAACTATTTGTGTCTGTGGAAGGAATGTTGCCCCATTGTTGGTGTCGGTGGGAGGAATAGTGCTCCATCGTTGGTGTCATTAGGAGGAATAGTGCCCCATCTTTGGTGTCAGTTGGAGGAATAGTGACCCATCGTTGGTGTCATTTGGAGGAATAGTGCCCCGTCTTTGGTGTCAGTTGGAGGAATAGTGCCCCATCTTTGGTGTCAGTTGGAGGAATAGTGCCGAATCTTTTGTGTTAGTGGGAGGAGTAGTGTTCCATAATTTATATCAGTGGAGGAAATTGTGCCCCATTGTTGGTGTTAGTAGAAAGTATAGTGCCCCCTCATTGGTGTCAGTGGGAAGAATTACACCTGTTTGTGTCAGTGGAAGGAAAGTTACCGTTGGCATCAGTGAGAGGAACAGTGCTTCATATCAAGGGAAGAAGAGTGTCCCAAGAGCCAGTAAAGGTAATCAAAGGGCCATAATTTGGAGACCACTGCACTACACGATAGGCACTTCTATCTTTGAATGGATCCCATGGAATAGGTAAAAAATGATTACAATATTGTTATAAGGTTGTCTATACATGGTAGCTTTGATTGTGTTATCAGTGGTTGGATAGGGTCAAAGTACCTGAGTTTGTTGAATCTTTTCACATACCATGCCTGCCTCACCAGAGACTTTTCCTACATGTATGCAAGCAAATTCGACACTCAAAAAGTACTTACCTATGCTTTGTGGAAGTAAACACTCTTCACACTAAACAGGATGGATTGTAATATAAGGCTGCGTCTTTGTAGATGCTAACTAATTTAAAGCATATTCTCCAAAAAATGTAATCTGTTATGTCAACAGCCTACCTAAAATGCTTTAGATTTTTTGTGCTGCCGCTGTAGTTCTACCTTTTAGCATTGCCCTCTATGCTGTATTACAGTCTAGGCCATTTTAAATGAAAATGACTCAGCCATGCAGTACGAACACAAAAAAAAAAGGATACGTTCACCTTATTAAAAAATATAATAAATGCAAATTTTTTTGCAGATAAAAAAACGTGCATATATTATTTTTTGTTGCAGGAGCCTGGAAAGCATTGCACCAGCGATCAACAGATCGCTAATGCCATGCAGGTCTCCTGCACACTGTCAGTGTATGGGCTTACCCGTACATCCTTTATGGGCAAGCTGTCCCTGACAGGAACACTCAATTACCACCAAGGGTCTTCACAACGCCGTGGTAGTTCATTGAGAACTACAAGCCGATAACCGCAGAGCTCTGTGTATGAATGACCCAGCAGTGTGGGCGGAAAGAATGCACTGGTCCACAATTGAATTGAAAAAATCTTCTGTGAAAAATAAACTGAATGGGCGTAAAATTATTGTTTTCTGGCTGAATGCCTGGTTGCGCTGTACATGAGGGGATTATAGGTGCTGCAGAATTTGTAGGTAACCATACAAGGTTTAAAAGTGCCTCTGGGAGACCAGTATGGGCCCTAATCCTACGTGGCTGATGTGACGCCCCACTATTTGTACTTGGCCTTTCATCTGGGTGTACTGCATTGCTGGTGCTCCCCACTTTGCTGGGATGTACAGTGCCAGTGGCGGCCTGTGCATAGGGGGCGTCGGGGCGCCGCCCCCCCCCCCCCTAAAAAAAAGGAAAAAGAAAATTACAAAAAGAACAATAAAATTTTGAAAAAAAAAAATCGTGTTGGCCGGCCTATGTGGTGGCTATGGGGGGGGGGGGGGGGGTGGGGTTTACGACCCAGAAGAGGCGCAACCTGGGCGCAGGTCATAGCGCTAGGACACCCCCACTTTCGTGATATCCTGGCTGTGATTGGTCCAGTCTCCAGCCTGGACCAATCATCATCCAGGACATCCGATTTCTGACCCTGCTGACGTCGCAATGGGGGCGGTGTCGGTGCATGCGTTAGTCACGCACCGTCACCGCCCGATCTCCTTCCCGCGGCCCGGACCGATCGGAAGACCAGAAGACTGAAGAGGACAAGACGAGCAGCGCCGTGGACGGTTCCCGGAATCCCGCCGCTGTCAGAAAAAGAGGACTCGAGGAGAGGAGCAGCGCCGTGGACGTCTCGCAGGCAGCCCAGGAGGAGAGCAGGTAAGTGATTGAAGCTGACCTGTGCCCTCACCTGTGCCATGCCTATACCATCACCTGTACCATGCCTATACCATCACCTGTGCCATGCCTATACCATCACCTGTGTCATGCCTATACCATCACCTGTGCCATGCCTGTACCATCACCTGTGCCATGCCTATACCATCACCTGTGCCATGCCTGTACCATGCCTATACCATCACCTGTGCCATGCCTATACCATCACCTGTACCATGCCTATACCATCACCTGTGCCATGCCTGTACCATCACCTGTGCCATGCCTGTACCATCACCTGTGCCATGCCTATACCATCACCTGTGCCATGCCTGTGCCATGCCTATACCATCACCTGTGCCATGCCTGTACCATCACCTGTGCCATGCCTATACCATCACCTGTGCCATGCCTGTACCATGCCTATACCATCACCTGTGCCATGCCTATACCATCACCTGTGCCATGCCTGTACCATCACCTGTGCCATGCCTATACCATCACCTGTGCCATGCCTGTACCATCACCTGTGCCATGCCTATACCATCACCTGTGCCATGCCTGTACCATGCCTATACCATCACCTGTGCCATGCCCATACCATCACCTGTGCCATGCCTGTGCCATGCCTATACCATCACAAGACGAGCAGCGCCGTGGACGGTTCCCGGAATCCCGCCGCCATCAGAAGAAGAGGACTCAAGGAGAGGAGCAGCGCCGTGGACGTCTCGCAGGCAGCCCAGGAGGAGAGCAGGTAAGTGATTGAAGCCGACCTGTGCCCTCACCTGTGCCATGCCTATACCATCACCTGTACCATGCCTATACCATCACCTGTGCCATGCCTATACCATCACCTGTGCCATGCCTATACCATCACCTGTGCCATGCCTATACCATCACCTGTGCCATGCCTATACCATCACCTGTGCCATGCCTGTACCATCACCTGTGCCATGCCTATACCATCACCTGTGCCATGCCTGTACCATGCCTATACCATCACCTGTGCCATGCCTATACCATCACCTGTGCCATGCCTGTACCATCACCTGTGCCATGCCTATACCATCACCTGTGCCATGCCTGTACCATCACCTGTGCCATGCCTGTACCATGACGTCACCCATAGAGTTACTATGGGGCTTCCGTTGTCAGCTGCCTCTTCTGCACACTCCCACACACAGAAGTGTGACTGTGGGACCGGACCAGAGCGGCTTCAGAAAAGGTATGTATAGCGATTTCTTCTTTACAGAGTTAGATAGATTAGTCTTAGAATGTGGCTGTGAGTATATTTAGGGTTCGTTTTAAGCTAAACTTTTACTTTAAGTGTACCTCTTTCTCATCTCAGAAAGTTGGAAGACGTGCAGGACACTATTGAAGTTAGATACTTTCCAGGGTGCTTTTCTGTATGTGCGTTTTTTACATGTTTTTGATGCGGTTTTGGTGCATTTTTGCACCACCATAAATAAGGACATGTGTGTTCCAGTGCGTATTTAGTGTGTGTAGGTGTGTTTTTTTGGTGTGTTTCAATGTCTTTTTGATCATTCATAATTAGGGTGCTTGTTTTTAAGTTTGGCCATTTTTTTCTTTGTTATCTTTTTTGTTTCTATTTTGTTGAAAAAAGAGTATTGTTTTGTACATACAAGTGGTTCATGGTCACATGTATATAAGATTTAGTATACTTAGGTCATTTAGTCCATTAGGTAGGTGTTCCTCAAAATAAGTGGTGTTTTTCCAGTGTGCTCATTTCCCCCGCTGTGATTATTTCTCCAGATGTGCTCTTTAGCCATAGTGACAAATTGATAAGTGGGTGTCAGTTTCTTGCTGAAAACAGATTTTTAAATTTATTTTATTTTTTTACTTTTACATATTGCATCAATGAAAATAAATGAAAAGTATTTGTAGCCCTACCCCTGCAGGGGGCGCTGATAATGACATGACAAAGCGCAGGCGTGCGAAACATGTAGTCAGGGCAACGAGAAGCTTGTGTTCCACGCTGGTTCCTGCTCTGCTCTGGGCATGACTGACTGACGGTGGTGTGAAGCTGTTCCTGGAAGTGACGCGGATTCCGGCGGCTGTGTGATACGGCCGACACACACGCCGGTTCTCCGTCCGGCTCCGCTCCTCTTCTCCACCGGGGTCTTCCATCTGTTCCCCAAGAGGTCTTTTTCAATGGGGCTATCCAACTCCATCTGACCCTCCCGGGACCCCCACAACGTCTTCACCTGATGCCCAAGATGAGACGACCAAGCGCTCTTCCCTCATTTTATCTGGTAATATGAATACATTTTTACTGTTTATCCCCCACTGACTGTGTTTCAATCCTGGGGTGTTCATCCACTTATACCACCCATAGGCGCCACCCCCTCCTTTTATTTTTTTGATAATTACATAGCACCCTACAGGTAGGTGCTATGTAAAGATATAGTGGGCCTTGTCTGCCTAACAGCAGGGCTGTGATTTGTTAGTTAGGGTGTCATGGCTTCCAGATGTGCCTGCTGAGGGGAGAAGTATCCCCACTGGCTCCTGTGAGAGGCTTCTCATAGGGCAGTGTGGGAAGCCCAATCAGGGGACACATCCAAGCTTGTAACTACCCCAGGAGGCAGATCAAGCTGCAAAGGATTCTGGGAGCGGGTATAAGTTTGGGGGAAGTGCGTGACAGGTTGTCTTTGGCGGGAGCAGAGTCCCAGGAAGGACAGTGCCGCTGTTTCTCCTCCTGTCTGAGGAAGGCGGATGAATCGGGGTGTCGCCCGAGAATCCAGAGAGTGCTAAGCTGAGCTGAGGGGGATCCGGTGTGCCGAGAGCCTGCGGAGCGTGAGAGGGGTCCAGTCCCAGGAAAGCCTACACAGGTTGTGAGTACTGCGGATTGCCCCTGGGGGGTCTGCCTAGAGTCAGAGGGGACCACTCCGGAAGAGGTTCTGGGATCCAGTGTCAGCTAGCGGTAAAGGGGGTACCTGGGTTGAGGACCCAGAAGTTGTAAAGGGGGTACATAGTCAGTGGACCCTGAAGAGTTCAAGGTCAAAGGGGGCACCTGCAGTTTGGGCCCTGAATTGTGCAGAGCATATCAGTACAGTGACAGTTACACAGAGTTCTACAACATACTACCTCAAGCTGTACCAAGCGGGGGAAAGTATTTGGTGGCTTACACAGCACAACAGTACCAAGAGTTTCTACAGTTTTCAGTCTTGGATCTACAGGACTATAAGTCGGGGATTCAACACTTTCTTGAAGTTACAGAGCGTTCTTAGAGTCAGTGAGCGTTGGCTGGCGCTGGCTAGCAACGAGAAAGCGCCAACGGGCATTTTTCCAGGATCAAGTCCGAATTGTAGTTAGGTAAAGCCGAAATGAGTATCCCACTCATTCCCTTCTCCCATCCCCTTAATTTCCAATAAAAAACCACAAACAAAGATGCCGGAGTTGTCGCTGCTTCAGTTATCACACCCAGGGTCACAGCTCACATGGGCTGGAGAGAGTATCGGTTCTAATGGCCGACCCACATCAGGCCACAGGCCTGGAAACCTTGCTGCAATTATATTAACAATTTTTTTCCCCAAACAGTACCAAGGCTTCCAATCACCCAAACAATGTCTATTTACACATGCTCCAAAAACAGTAGAATGCTGGCCATGCACTATATGAAAAATTGCCCGAAATTCCATCATTTGGACAGTTCTTTCGTTTTTCAGGCAGTTAATGGGCACAAATCGGTAACCGGTTGTGACGTTTTTTGAAATTTGGAAATTTTCTGCCGAACGAAGGATAAAGTGAAAGGGTAATGTGTTTCTCGTCCAGACTGTTTGCACTAGGTATATGTGACAAAACCAACAAAAAACTGATTAATTTATGTCCATTGAACGATTTATCGGTCATTACATGATGGCACTATCGTTTGCTCTCACAGCCCAGTGTTCGTTTTTCGAAAATGAGTTTGAACAATTTTTTGTATAGTGTATGGCCAGCATAAGGGTTGTCCTTTACCGCTGGCGGAACTTGGAGCAGGATAGGGAGGGATTGGGGTGCATGGGATACTCCGAAAACGTGCAACACATAGCGGTTAGAGGACATTCTTCTCCTTCACCACTTCAGCTCCAGGCCATTTTTTGCAAAACGGCACTGCGTTACTTTAACTGACAATTGCGCGGTTGTGCGACGATGTACCCAAAAAATTGATGTCCTATTTTTCCCACAAATAGAGCTTTCTTTTGGTGGTATTTGATCACCTCTGTGGTTTTTAGTTTTTGCGCTAATAAACAAAAAATGAGCGCAAATTTTGAAAAGAAAAAAAAAAACAACAACAATATTTTTTACTTTCTGCTATAAAACATTCCCAATAAAAACCTTTCAAAAAATCTAATTTTTTTTAACAGTTTAGGCCAAGTTATATGCTATATATTTTTGGTAAAAAAAAAAAATCCCAAAAAGCGTATAATAATTGGTTTGCGCAAAAGTTATAGCGTTTACAAACTATGGGATAGATTTTTGGACTTTTTATTTATTTATTTATTTTATTAGTAATGGCGGCAATCAGCGATTTTTATCGAGACTGCAACATTGCGGCGGACAAATCTGACACTCCTGTGACACTTTTTGGGGACCAGTGACATTAATACAGTAATCAGTGCTAAATAATATGCACTGTTCCTGTATAAATGACACTGGCAGGGAAGGGGGTTAACACTGGGTGTGATCAAGGGGTTAAATGTGTTCCCTAGATGTACTTACTAACTGTGGAGGGGGGGGGATAGATTGAACAGAGGCAGAGAGAGATCTGTTATTCAGCTTAGCTCAACACAATCTTTCCCTGCCTCTCTGACAGGAGAGCCGTCTTGCATTGTTTACATTCCAGACGACTCTCCTGTCAGTCTAGCCGAAGATCGTGGAAGTTTATATGCTGAGCAAGTTATCGTTGCCAATCCAAATTCAAACCTTGCCAGACAATTTGAATTAAAACATATCACGGTATCCAAATATAAGACTTTTTTTAGGCCTAACCCTCAACATGGGCATTACTAAAAAGAATGAGTTGCGCTCATATTGGTCCACAGACCCGATTCATCATATGACCATGTTCTCTGTTGCCACGTCCAGGCCTAGATACGAGAATATAATGCAATGTATGCATTTCAGCAACAATGAACTTGTCTTCCTCGGGGTGACCCTGGATATGATCGGCTACAAGAAATTTGGCCCCTTGTAAATCACTTTAACCAAAAATTTGCAGCCTTGTATACACCCCAACAAGATGTCTCATTGATGAGTCCCTCATTAATTTTTCTGGTCGCCTTGCTTTCAAACAGTTTATCCCCAGCAAACATGCCAGATATGGGGCCAAAATGTAAAAGCTCTATGAGAGGGCAACAGGCTATACACGGAATTTCCTGATTTATGAGGGAAAAGATAGTCACATGGAACCCCCGACTGCCCAGACTACATGAGGAGCAGTGGCAAGATTGTTTGGGACTTGGTGTCACCCTTATTTCAAAAGGGGTACCACTTGTACGTGGACAATTTTTATATAAGCGTGCCACTTTTTAGACCTTTATGAATTTGGAATTGGCTCACGTGGCACCGTGCAACCTAATCACCGGGGCTTCCCCCAATGGCTCATAAATACACGACTTAGACGGGGGGAGAAAGCCTGCTTGAGAAATAATAAATTGCTTGCAGTTGGAGGGACAAACGGGATGTTTTCCAAATTTACTCAGCCACAACAGTCCAAATTGCAACAGCGACTGTTGTTGTTGAGAAGCCCCTCTGTGTCCACGACTACAATCTTAACGTGGAAAGGGTGGACTTCAACGGTCAGATGATGGCGCCGCACCTAATTTCCTGTAAAGCCAGACGCTGGTACAGGAAAGTGTCCGCATATTTATTCCAATTTGCCACGTTCAGCGTTTTTGTACTATACAAAGCGTCAGGAGGAAGTGGACCCTTCCTAAAATTTCAGGAAGAGATCATCACAACCCTTTTGTATCCAGAAGATGCTATGGCCCAATTTCCCAATCCAGATGCAGTGACCTGGCTGCATGAGAGGCATTTTCCAGATTTCCTCCCTGGTACCCCGACCCAAAGTGCACCCCAAAAAAGATGTTGTACAGTGCCTTGCGAAAGTATTCGGCCCCCTTGAACTTTGCGACCTTTTGCCACATTTCAGGCTTCAAACAAAGATATAAAACTGTAATTTTTTGTGAAGAATCAACAACAAGTGGGACACAATCATGAAGTGGAATGAAATTTATTGGATATTTCAAACTTTGTTAACAAATAAAAAAATGAAAAATTGGGCGTGCAAAATTATTCAGCCCCTTTACTTTCAGTGCAGCAAACTCTCTCCAGAAGTTCAGTGAGGATCTCTGAATGATCCAATGCTGACCCAAATGACTAATGATAATAAATAGAATCCACCTGTGGTTATCAAGTCTCCGCATAATTGCACCTGCACTGTGATAGTCTCAGAGGTCCGTTTAAAGCGCAGAGAGCATCATGAAGAACAAGGAACACACCAGGCAGGTCCGAGATACTGTTGTGGAGAAATTTAAAGCCGGATTTATATACAAAAAGATTTCCCAAGCTTTAAACATCCCAAGGAGCACTGTGCAAGCGATAATATTGAAATGGAAGGAGTATCAGACCACTGCAAATCTACGAAGACCTGGCTGTCCCTCTAAACTTTCAGCTCATACAAGGAGAAGACTGATCAGAGATGCAGCCAAGAGGCCCATGATCACTCTGGATGAACTGCAGAGATCTACAGCTGAGGTGGGAGACTCTGTCCATAGGACAACAATCAGTCATATACTGCACAAATCTGGCCTTTATGGAAGAGTGGCAAGAAGAAAGCCATTTCTTAAAGATATCCATAAAAAGTGTAGTTTAAAGTTTGCCACAAGCCACCTGGGAGACACCAAACATGTGGAAGAAGGTGCTCTGGTCAGATGAAACCAAAATCGAACTTTTTGGCAACAATGCAAAACGTTATGTTTGGCGTAAAAGCAACACAGCTCATCACCCTGAACACACCATCCCCACTGTCAAATATGGTGGTGGCAGCATCATGGTTTGGGCCTGCTTTTCTTCAGCAGGGACAGGGAAGATGGTTAAAATTGATGGGAAGATGGATGGAGCCAAATACAGGACCATTCTGGAAGAAAACCTGATGGGAGTCTACAAAAGACCTGAGACTGGGACGGAGATTTGTCTTCCAACAAGACAATGATCCAAAACATAAAGCAAAATCTACAATGGAATGGTTCACAAATAAACATATCCAGGTGTTAGAATGGCCAAGTCAAAGTCCAGACCTGAATCCAATCGAGAATATGTGGAAAGAACTGAAAACTGCTGTTCACAAATGCTCTCTATCCAACCTCACTGAGCTTGAGCTGTTTTGCAAGGAGGAATGGGCAAAAATTGAAGTCTCTCGATGTGCAGAACTGATAGAGACATACCCAAGCGACTTACAGCTGTAATCGCAGCAAAAGGTGGCGCTACAAAGTATTAACTTAAGGGGGCTGAATAATTTTGCACGCCCAATTTTTCAGTGTTTTATTTTTAAAAAAAGTTTGAAATATCCAATAAATTTAGTTCCACTTCATGATTGTGTCCTCCTTGTTGATTCTTCACAAAAAAATTACAGTTTTATATCTTTATGTTTGAAGCCTGAAATGTGGCAAAAGGTCGCAAAGTTCAAGGGGGCCGAATACTTTCGCAAGGCACTGTATCTGTGGTAGATGTGGATTTAGGTATGACACCCGTTAATTTTGTCCCTCCTGTCCTGGCCAACCTGGGCTCTGTCTCAAGGACTGTTTCCCTTGCTGCCACACTCTAGAGGAGTATGGGGTACAGCACGGCACAGTCTCGAAAAATGTTAGATAGTCAGGAAACTCGCATTTTAAGAGACTCTAGCCTGGAAAGTTTACAGTAACAGGAAAGTTACAAAAAACATAAAAAAAAGAAATTAAAAAGCCAAAAATAGTCATTTTATTGAGTTATTGTTCAGTTGATATCGTGTTTTATTGTTATTTGCTTTGCAGGAACTCCATTCAGCTGCATCACTGATCTGTTTATTCTGGGAGGTGTAGGCATCATCTTGGTATCGTTTTTTTCAGCCGGTGGATGGCCTTAATGTAAAAGCAGTCCTGGCAGCTAATTAGCTGCTAGAATGCTTTTACAAGCAGTGGGAGGGGATGTCCTGCCTAACCCCTAACGCCCCCACCGCCTCCCACAATTTTATTTAGCTCTCCTGTCCCACCGGGGGAACCCTAGAATGCAGCCAACAAATCCGCCAGCTGACCATAGAGCTGATCAGAGCATTTCACCACTTCGGTTTAAGATATAAACAGCGCCATTTTTTTATTTGGAAAGCATCTGATCACACCAATCTTGGTGGGGTCAGATGATTTAAGGGCTGAGGATAGATATAGAGTCTAATAGACCCAAAAGTTCTCAGAAAAGAGTACCTGTCACTGCCTATTGACATATTTACATTCCCTGTGATAATAATAAAAGTGATAAAAAAAAATAAAGGGAAAGCGTAAAAATAAAACAAAAAAGCAAAAGAAAAAAGAAAAAAAATTAAAGCACCCCTGTCCCCCAGTGCTCACACTCAAAGGTGAACACAATCATTGGTCTTGTGCCGTATAAAAACAGCAATCGCACCATGCATGTGAGGTATCACTGTGAACGTCAGATCAAGGGCAGTAATTCTAGCGCTAGACCTGCTGTGTAAATCTAAAGCGGTAACCTGTAAAGGCTTTTCAAAATGTACGTAGTTTGTCGTTGCTGCATGGGCGTGTGCAATTTTAAAGCATGTCATGTTTGGTATCTAAGATCATGTTATATTTTACCATCTTTATATTTTTGCTCAGCGAGGATTGCTCTGCTGATCCCCTCTCAGCAGGCGGATGGCAGGTTCGTCTCCACTCACTGTGCAGAGACAGACCTGTCAGAGTCCCACTCTTCTCTATGGGGAGATTGGAGCCTGTCCATTTTTATCCGATCCTACCCTCTGAACGGATGGCGAACATATCGCCATAGGTCTATTTTCAGCAGATCCAGTCTGGGCAGGTGTCTGTGGACATCCGCCTCCCCATAGAGAACAATGGGTGGCCCGGATGGGTCCATCTGAAAAATGGACAGGTGGACCTGATCAGTCCATCCAATAGTGTGAAAGGGGCCTTCTACAGAGCGTAAGTGATGATGGTGACTCCCAGTGCAGACCCAGCTCAGGTGTCAGCCGTCCACATCTTAAAATGACCCTCTCTGGAGGGATTCCTAAATGTACAAAATATAAGTAGATATAGGTAATAACACCAGAGATTATTGATCCAGGGAATATCAGATTGCCTTCTAGGGGATCAGTAAGAAGTTTTTTTTTCCTCTGCTGGAGCAAATTGGATCATGCTGTATACAGGGTCTTTTTCTACCTCTGGGTCAACTATGGGTATAGGATCCCATGTACAGTATATGGAAGTCTTCCCTTCATACATCTTCTATTGGTTGAACTAGATGGACTGGTGTCTATTTTCAACCTGACTAACTATGTACCTATTATTTGAAAAGAGGTGGTTGGGAGCAGTCCAGATCAGACCAAAGTCTGCAGCACTTTGGTCTGATCTGGACTGCTCCCAACCACCTCTTTTAAAATACTAGTTTAATAGGAATGTGGCTGGCATATGGTCAGTGTAGTGAGCCAACAAATTCTCACTTTTTTCTTAACTATGTACCTATGTCATGCCTCTTTAGCCAGCTACTCCATGCAATAGACCTCTTGACGGAGGACCAGCAGGCATCTGGTGATCATACACATTTCAATAAATGGTTATTTATTTCTTCCCTTAGGATGAATTGATGTGCAGTCAACCACCAATTGATGCATATGCCACACACGGGGAAGTGGATTTTCGACCTCTAGTTAAGATCTAATCGTTGTTGATCACATCTCTGTTTCCAACGTGTAATCTCAGAAACTGATTGATTAAAAAATTCATGAACAAAGTATCTTAACATTGTTGATTGATTCGAAATGATTGATAAGGCCCTGTTCACACCTGAGTGTTTTTCAGCTCGTAAAACGCTCATCTCTGAAGTCTGAAAACGCCCAACAAGCAAAATCCTTTTCATTTCAATGACCTCTGTTCACATCTGAGCGTTTTGTTTCCTGAAGCAAAACGCCTGAAGCTCAAAAAAGTGCATGAGCTTCTTTTTTGGGCAGATTACAAGCGTCTGTTTTAGATGTCAATGTCTGCCTCCAAACACCTGCAAAAAATGCCTGAAAAATGCCCAAACGCCTAAAAAACGATATGCTCAGGTGTGAATGGAGCCTAATTTTCAGCTTTGGCTGATTGACTTAAGCCCCGTACACACGATCAGATTATCGAACGATCTGTCGTCCGTTTTTTGTGGCATGCTAGTCTGATGTGGAAAGTGAAGAGGTTATTTTCACACGAATTTTCCCGTAAGACAGAATTCTACTTCAGAAGTGATGTCATGTGTTGGATTGCTTTCTTTGTGTTCTTTCTTCTCTGAGCATGCCTAGTCTTGCTCTTAAGATTTTTTTCCGTCGAAAACTGTACTAATGAGACGAAAATCGGACGTTGTTTTGACGGACAATAAAAATTTTATAGCCTGCACACTAGGATTTTTTCGGCCGAAAAGGTGGAGTCGGTTGTCGGATGCACCATACTAACAATCCGAAAATCAGCAGATCGGTCGTCGGACGAATTTTCCCTACAGATTTTCTTATCGTGTGTACGGGGCTTTAGTTTTACCAAATCTAATTTAACCACTTGCCGACCGCTTACATTGAGCGTACTGCGGCAAAGTGGTTCGTTATCGTCCAGCGACGTAGGTCTATGTCGCTGGACTCCTCCCCTTGTGGACGGCGCGCGCGTGTATTCAGACACAGCGGGAGTCGGGCCAGGGGAGGAGAGGCGGTGATCACCGCCGCTCTTCCCCGATCGTCGGGGAATCGAGTTTGGAGATCCACCCACTTGTGTAAACAGAGCAGGTGGATCTCCTAAGTGACAGGCAGGGTCAGATTACAGGATTCAGCATAGCTGAACCTGCGATCTGTCCTTGTGTCACACAACCCCCCTCCCCCCACACATGTCAGTAAGCACCAGGCATACATTAACCCCTCCCTCTCCAATAAAAGTTAACCCCTTCCCTGCCAGTGTCATATTACAGCAACAGTGCATATTTATAGCACTGATTACTGTAGTAATGTCACTGGTACCCCCAAAAGTGTCAAAAATGTCAGTTAAGGGTCCGTTCTGTCCGCCGCAATGTCGCAGCCTCGCAATAAAAATCGCAGATCGCCGCCATTACTAGTTAAAAAAAAACAATAAAAATTACATAAATTTCCTGTAGTTAGTAGCTGCGATAACTTTTGCGCAAACCAATCAAAATACGCTTATTGCGATTTTTTTTACCAAAAATATGTAGCAGAAAACAAATTGGCCTAAAATGTTAAAAAAAAAATAGATTTTTCACATTTTTTGGGGGGGAATTTCATATAAAAAAATGTGAAAAAATATTATTTTTTCAAAATTGTCGCTCTTTTTTTGTTTATAGCGCAAAAAGTAAAAATCGCACAGGTGATCAAATACCACCAAAAGAAAGCTCTATTTGTGGGAAAAAAGGACACCAATTTAATTTGGGTAAAGGATCGCACGACCGCGCAATTGTCCGTTAAAGTAAAGCAGTGCTGAATCGCAAAATAGGGCTTGGTCAGGAATGGGGTAAAATCTTCCGGTCTTAAAGCGGTTAAAAATACGCTCATTGAGAATTTGTTTTGTCAAAGACATGTAGCTAAATACATTTTGGCCTAAATATATGACAAAAAATTGAATATATTGGATATTTTTTAACTGTCAAAGTAGAAAAATATTGTTATTTTTTCAAAATTGTCGCTTTTTTTAATTAATATCGCAAAAAATGAAAAGCGCAGAGGTGATCAAATACCACCAAAAGAAAGCTCTGTTTGTGGGAAAAAAAAGGACGTAAATTTAGGCTGGCCATACATTATACAATTTTCTTATTCAATTTTCCTTTAGAGTTACCAAAATGATATAATATGAGGTCAAATCTAAGCACTTTCAATGTGTATGCAATCAGTCAGGCCCTTGTACTATAAAGTTGAAGGTAAATCTAAAGGAAATTGAATAAGAAAGTTGTATAGTGTATGGCCAGCCTTAGTTTGGGTACAGCGTTGCATGACCGCGCAATTGTCAGTTTAAGTCGCGCAGTGCCGAATCGCAAAAAGTGGCCTGGACGTAAAGCAGGAAAGTCCTAAAGTGGTTAAAACAAATCTAAACCCGATCAAAGAAAACATAAGGCTTTTCAATTGCTTGTCAATTCATTTCGATTTGATCGAATCGCACATCGGTAGGATAAGAAAATCTAATTCGAATGCTTGCTACGTAAAAAAAAAAAAAAAAGAACTTACAAAAAAAATAAATAAACAAAAAATAAATAAATAAACAAAAAATAAATAAACAAAAATAGTCAATGTATTGTAACGTTTTACTGCTGTCCTGGAAGGTTGCATATTTTTAGCAAATACTTTTGCACTTCTTTAATATAAAAAAACAAACAAAAAACAAAAATATGGAAACGTAAATAAAAAAAATAAATAAACAAAAAATAAATAAATAAACAAAAAATAAATAAACAAAAATAGTCAATGTATTGTAACGTTTTACTGCTGTCCCGGAAGGTTGCATATTTTTAGCAAATACTTTTGCACTTCTTTAATATAAAAAAACAAACAAAAAACAAAAATATGGAAACGTAAATAAAAAAAATAAATAAACAAAAAAATAAATAAACAAAAATAAATAAACAAAAATAGTCAATGTATTGTAACGTTTTACTGCTGTCCCGGAAGGTTGCATATTTTTAGCAAATACTTTTGCACTTCTTTAATATAAAAAAACAAACAAAAAACAAAAATATGGAAAAGTAAATAAAAAAATAAATAAACAAAAAATAAATAAATAAACAAAAATAGTCAATGTATTGTAACGTTTTACTGCTGTCCCGGAAGGTTGCATATTTTTAGCAAGTACTTTGGCACTTCTTTTAATATAAAAAAACAAACAAAAAACAAAAATATGGAAAAGTAAATAAAAAAATAAATAAACAAAAAATAAATAAATAAACAAAAAATAAATAAACAAAAATAGTCAATGTATTGTAATGTTTTACTGCTGTCCCGGAAGGTTGCATATTTTTAGCAAATACTTTTGCACTTCTTTAATATAAAAAAACAAACAAAAAACAAAAATATGGAAAAGTAAATAAAAAAATAAATAAACAAAAAATAAATAAATAAACAAAAAATAAATAAACAAAAATAGTCAATGTATTGTAATGTTTTACTGCTGTCCCGGAAGGTTGCATATTTTTAGCAAATACTTTTGCACTTCTTTAATATAAAAAAACAAACAAAAAACAAAAATATGGAAACGTAAATAAAAAATAAACAAAAAATAAATAAATAAACAAAAAATAAATAAACAAAAATAGTCAATGTATTGTAACGTTTTACTGCTGTCCCGGAAGGTTGCATATTTTTAGCAAATACTTTTGCATTTCTTTAATATAAAAAAAACAAACAAAAAACAAAAATATGTAAACGTAAATAAAAAAATAAATAAACAAAAAATAAATAAATAAACAAAAAATAAATAAATAAACAAAAATAGTCAATGTATTGTAACGTTTTACTGCTGTCCCGGAAGGTTGCATATTTTTAGCAAATACTTTTGCACTTCTTTAATATAAAAAACAAACAAAAAACAAAAATATGGAAACGTAAATAAAAAAATAAATAAACAAAAAATAAATAAATAAACAAAAAATAAATAAACAAAAATAGTCAATGTATTGTAACGTTTTACTGCTGTACTGGAAGGTTGCATATTTTTAGCACATACTTTTGCACTTCTTTAATATAAAAAAAAAACAAAAAACAAAAATAGGGAAACGTAAATAAAAAAATAAACAAAAAATAAATAAATAAACAAAAAATAAATAAACAAAAATAGTCAATGTATTGTAACGTTTTACTGCTGTACTGGAAGGTTGCATATTTTTAGCACATACTTTTGCACTTCTTTAATATAAAAAAAAAACAAAAAACAAAAATAGGGAAACGTAAATAAAAAAATAAACAAAAAATAAATAAATAAACAAAAAATAAATAAACAAAAATAGTCAATGTATTGTAACGTTTTACTGCTGTACTGGAAGGTTGCATATTTTTAGCACATACTTTTGCACTTCTTTAATATAAAAAAAAAACAAAAAACAAAAATAGGGAAACGTAAATAAAAAAATAAACAAAAAATAAATAAATAAACAAAAAATAAATAAACAAAAATAGTCAATGTATTGTAACGTTTTACTGCTGTACTGGAAGGTTGCATATTTTTAGCACATACTTTTGCACTTCTTTAATATAAAAAAAAAACAAAAAACAAAAATAGGGAAACGTAAATAAAAAAATAAACAAAAAATAAATAAATAAACAAAAAATAAATAAACAAAAATAGTCAATGTATTGTAACGTTTTACTGCTGTCCCGGAAGGTTGCATATTTTTAGCACATACTTTTGCACTTCTTTAATATAAAAAAACAAACAAAAAACAAAAATATGGAAACGTAAATAAAAAAATAAATAAACAAAAAATAAATAAACAAACAAAAAATAAATAAACAAAAATAGTCAATGTATTGTAACGTTTTACTGCTGTCCCGGATGGTTGCATATTTTTAGCACATAGTTTTGCACTTTTTTTAATATAAAAAAACAAACAAAAAACAAAAATATGGAAACGTAAATAAAAAAATAAATAAACAAAAAATAAATAAATAAACAAAAATAGTCAATGTATTGTAACGTTTTACAGCTGTCCCGGAAGGTTGCAAATTTTTAGCAAATACTTTTGCACTTCTTTAATATAAAAAAACAAACAAAAATATGGAAATGTAAATAAAAAAATAAATAAACAAAAAAATAAATAAACAAAAAATAAATAAATAAACAAAAATAGTCAATGTATTGTAACGTTTTACTGCTGTCCCGGAAGGTTGCATATTTTTAGCAAATACTTTTGCACTTCTTTAATATAAAAAAACAAACAAAAAACAAAAATATGGAAAAGTAAATAAAAAAAATAAATAAACAAAAAATAAATAAATAAACAAAAATAGTCAATGTATTGTAACGTTTTACTGCTGTCCCGGAAGGTTGCATATTTTTAGCACATAGTTTTGCACTTCTTTAATATAAAAAACAAACAAAAAAACAAAAATATGGAAACGTAAATAAAAAAAATAAATAAAAATGACAACCATAAACAGTATTAGGGTGTGAATATTGGGTGAGCAGTTTTATTAGCATGTCCTACATGTGATGGGGCTGTTTTTCCAGCTTTAGGTACACTTTTGTACAGAGTAATGATGTGTCCCAGCTCTCCCCCCCCCCCCCCCCCCCAGGGCACAGGGAGGGGGAGGGTGAACTTTGCCCAGATAAAGGACTTCATTTCTTCCACCCAGTCCTGCCTATATTCCAGCTTGGCTGTCACTTACTGGCTGCCTTTGGAGGGGTGTGCTGATATAGTAGCCTATGGGTGATGGAAGAACATAGTCCACACCCACATCCTGGAAGTTTGAAGCACACACACATATATATATATATATATATATACAGTAATGTGATCACCTCTTCCCTGCCACTCACAGGATCCTGACTGCCAGCTCAGTGCCAACACACCAGTAAGTGCAATCTAAGGGGGTTCAAAGTTCTCTGCAGATCATTCATTGGGCGATTTTCCACCAGCAATCGGGGGCAACCCACACCAGTATTAAGAATTACAAACTTTGTATAGGCTTGGCCATACACGATACAATTTTCTGTACAATTGTCTTGAAACTGACCTTTAACTATGTAGTACAAAGGTCTGCCTAATTAGATACAAGTGAAAGTGTTGTTTAGCTTTGATCTCCTATTATGTGGTTTGTGGTAAATCTAACAAGAAAATTGTACAACAAAAATTGAACATGTATGGCTGGCCTTAGGAATTCAAAGTTTCCTTATGTTACCCAGCTGTCCTATGACCAGATCTGACCTGATACAGCAAAATGCCATCTGAGCTTTAGGAGAATGGAGGGTTTGTGAGGCTGCTGTGTGTTTGTATGACTTTAGATTGTAAGCTCCTTGGAGCAGGGATGGATGTGAATGTATCTGCATATGCAAAGCGCCAAAGACTTTGCCAGCACAATATAAATTAATGTTCTGCAGCATTTTGGAAGGCTGTATCAATGCATTACAGAGCTTTATGGGGCTGGAGCAATGCTCTGCACATTTCGTAAGGCTGCATAAATACATTACAGAGCTTTATGAGGCTGGAGCAATGCTCTGCACATTTTGGAAGGCTGTGTCAATGCATTACAGAGCTTTATGGGGCTGGAGCAATGTTCTGCACCTTTTGGGAGGTTGTATCAATGTACTACGGAGCTTTATGGGGCTGGAGCAATGCTCTGCATTATTTTGGAAGGCTGTATCAATGCATTACAGAGCTTTATGGGGCTGGAGCAATGCTCTGCACATTTCGTAAGGCTGTATCAATACATTACAGAGCTTTATGAGGCTGGAGCAATGCTCTGCAGTATTTCGTAAGGCTGTATCAATGCATTACAGAGCTTTATGAGGCTGGAGCAATGCTCTGCAGCATTTTGGAAGGCTGTGTCAATGCATTACAGAACTTTATGGGGCTGGAGCAATGTTCTGCACCTTTTGGGAGGTTGTATCAATGTACTACAGAGCTTTATGGGGCTGGAGCAATGCTCTGCAGTATTTTGGAAAGCTGTATCAATGCATTACAGAGCTTTATGGGGCTGGAGCAATGCTCTGCAGAATTTTGGAAGGCTGTATCAATGCATTACAGAGCTTTATGGGGCTGGAGCATAGTTCTGCACCTTTTGGGAGGATGTATCCATGCACTACTGAGCTTTAAGGGGCTGGAGCAATGTTCTGCAGCATTTTGCAAGGCTGTGTCAATGCTTTATGGGGCTGGAGCAATGCTCTGCACATGCATTACATTTCAGGGCTTTCCAACCTTTGCTGTTCTGAAATGTTGGCTTATTTGGGTCCAGGTTTGTTACACTTCAAACTACCAAATCTACATACATTAAGGAAAATGAGAGTGATGCTCTGCATCCTTTTCAGAGAAGACTGCAATCCTCTGCGCTGTATCTCTGTGGGCAATGCTCTGCAGCTGTTGGAAATCTGAGGAATGCTCTTTGAAGAAGGGAGTAGTACATGCTTATCTCATTGGCAGGCTGGAGAGATGCCCTGCAGCTGTTACAACCTGGAACCCGCTCTGCAGCTCTTTGGAATATCTGGGCAATGCCCTGTTGCTTTTAGAGATGAAAGGAATGCTCTGCAGACGTTGAAAACTTGGAACATTGCTCTGCAGCTAAAGGTTGCTGCTATCCTCCTTAGCTTATTGGTAGAAGGGACAGGGGAGCAATGCCCTGCAACAGATGCAGGTGAGAGTATTGTATTTGCATCTGTTCCAAGCTGTAGCATTGCTCTGAGTTCTATTGAAGGGTGCAATGGTCTGCAGATGTTAGTAGTGCTCCAAGTAAAGGAGTAGTGCCACTTTTTTTTTTTTTTTTTTTTTTTTTTAAGCAATGCTCTGCAGCTCTTTGGAAACAGCTCTGCAAACGCTGTATAATTTGCATCTGTCGGGGGGTGGTAGCAATGCTTTGCAGCTCATTGGAAGAAGGGTGCAATGATCTGCAGTACTTTGGAAGATAGCAGTGATTGTTTTACATTAGTTCTTCAGTTGTTTGCAACAAGGTTTGGAAGTTTTGCAGACATTGCTATGCAGAGCATTGTGTACAGTGCATGGTTGAGATGTTCTGCAGAGATCACACACTGGGATGGAGGGGGTGGGGGGGGGGGGGTGACACAGACCTGCTGATCAGAGGATGTACAGACCATTAAGTGGCAGTTATGGGCATTACTTCAGATGGTTATGTGATAGTATCCTGTTGTGAAATGGACTTATTCATGGAGTGTGGACTTGTCTTTGTCCAGGTATGCTGTAGGAAACATTCAGCATAAAGTCCACAAAGTACTTCTTCTTTTTCTATGCACAATATAAAAAAAAAAAATATATATATAATATATATATATATCACAAAAGTGAGTACACCCCTCACATTTGTGTAAATATTTTATTATATCTTTTCATGTGCTAACACTGAAGAAATGACACTTTGCTACAATGTAAAGTAGTGAGTGTACAGCTTGTATAACAGTGTAAATTTCCTGTCCCCTTAAAATAACTCAACACACAGCCATTAATGTCTAAACCGCTGGCAACAAAAGTGAGTACACCCCCTAAGTGGAAATGTCCAAATTGGGCCCAATTAGCCATTTTCCCTGCCCAGTGTCATGTGACTCGTTAGTTACAAGGTCTCAGGTCTGAATGGGGAGTCGTTGTGTTACGCTTGGTGTTATCGCTCTCACTCTCTCATACTGGTCACTGGAAGTTCAACATGGCAAAGAACTCTCTGAGGATCTGAAAAAAAGAATTGTTGCTCTACATAAAGATGGCCCAGGCTATAAGAAGATTGCCAATACCCTGAAACTGAGCTGCATCACTATGGCCAAGACCATACAGCGGTTTAACAGGACAGGTTCCACTTAGAACATAGTTACATAGTAGGTGAGGTTGAATAAAGACAATAGTCCATCCAGTTCAACCTGTGTAGGTGTGTGTGGCCGTAATCATCTCACATACCCCTGAATGTTCTGATCCTTGAGATGAATAGTCTTTTGAAAGCCACCATACTTCCCGCAGAAACCACCTCTTGTGGTAGAGAATTCCACAATCTTGTAACAGTAAAGAACCCCCCACGTTGCCTGAGGTTAAAACGCTTCTCCTCTAATCCCATTGTATGCCCTCGAGTCCTCCTGCAATCCCTTCGACTGAACCGCTTTTTTTCTATGCTGAGATCCCCATTGAGATATTTATAAATTGCTATCATGTCCCCTCTCAGGCGTCTCTTCTCCAGGGAGAATAAATCAAGCGATTGCAGACGCTCTTCATAATTAAGGTCCTCCAATCCCCTAATCAGTTTAGTTGCCCTTCTCTGGACTTTCTCCAGCTCCAACACATCCCACCTGAGGACTGGCGACCAGAACTGGACAGAATACTCCAGATGCGGTCGGACCAGAGTTTATGCATGCTAATATTCTGCTGGCTTTGGCAGCTGCCGCTTGACATTGCATGCTATTACCTAGTCTATCCTCAACCAAGACTCCCAGATCCTTCTCAAGAACAGACCTTGCCATGATCAACCAAAGAAGTTGAGTGCACGTACTCCGCGTCATATCCAGAGGTTGTCTTTGGGAAATAGATGTATGAGTGCTGCCAGAATTGCTGCAAAGGTTGAAGGTGTGGGGGGTCAGCCTGTCAGTGCTCAGACCATACGCCGCACACTGCATCAAATTGGCCTGCATGGCTGTCGTCCCAGAAGAAAGTCTCTTCCGAAGATGATGCACAAGAAAGCCTGCAAACAGTCTGCTGAAGACAAGCAGACTAAGGACATGAATTACTGGAACCATGTCCTGTGATCTGATGAGACCAAGATAAATGTATTTGGTTCAGATGATGTCAAGCGTGTGTGGCAGCAACCAGGTGAGGAGTACAAAGACAAGTGTGTCTTGCCTACAGTCAAGCATGGTGGTGGGGGTGTCATGGTCTGGGGCTGTATGAGTGCTGCCAGCACTGGGGAGCTACAGTTCATTGAGGGAACCATGAATGCCAACATGTACTGTGACATACTGAAGCAGAGCATCATCCCCTCCCTTCGGAGACTGGGCTGCAGGGCAGTATTCCAACATAACAACGCCAAACACACCTCCAAGATGATCACTGCCTTACTAAAGCAGCTGAGGGTAAAGGTGATGGACTGGCTAAGCATGTCTCCAGACCTAAACCCTATTGAGCATCTGTGGGGCATCCTCAAACAGAAGGTGGAGGAGGGCTCTAACATCCACCAGCTCTGTGATGTCATCATGGAGGAGTGGAAGAGGACTCCAGTGTCAACCTGTGAAGCTCTGGTGAACTCCATGACCAAGAGGGTTAAGGCAGTGCTGGAAAATAATGGTGGCCAGGGCCGCTGATAGGGCAGTACAACCGGCCCTATTGTACCGGGCCCGGCCCCCATCAGCTAAACAGTGGGGCCCGGCCACATGACAGTTCGTTACTGCATTATTAAAAAAAATTGCTTTCTAAACTCCTCTCCTGCTTCTTCTTGCCTATGGAGTGTGTTATATAATTTTCCTGGGCCCCATCAGGTCTTCAGAGGGGCCCAGGAGGTGAGCGCAGTGGAGGGACTATTTCTTTATTTTCGGGGCGCATGTACATCATGCCGCCCCACTATTCAATTAGTCCCGGCCGGCGGAGTGATACTACTGTTCTCCGTTCGGCTCTAGGCTGCTGTCCTGCCAAGATGTGAATAAGTTGAGCGGCTGACAGGGAGAAGCAGGAAGAGAGTGCAGCTGAAATGGACACATGGACACAGTGAGTGAAGAATAGTGCATAGAATCCTCACTGTGTCCTATTATATCACAGCATAGCAGGTTATCATTAGCAGCACAAAAAGCAGGGGCTCTATCCTGTCTCTGTGTCACACAGCTGTTGGGTGCTGACTTTGTCAACTTATGGCTGTACTGAGTTTTACAGACTGTAACAGAGCACAGCCATAACAAAGTCAGCACCTAACAGTCATGTGACACAGAGCCATGATAGAGCCCCTGCTTTTTGTGATGCCTGTGTGATTATCATAATGCTCATGATCATAGGACACAGTGAGATGCTACTTTACACTTCAGTTGGGGGAGCAGTAAACATGTGCAGTGGAGCTGCATTTTTACTGCCCCCCAAACCAATCCCCTTTAACTGCTTCCCTTCCAGCTACATACTGTACCAGTACGTCACTGGATTGGAAGGGTGATATCTTGGTCATTGCTACAGCAATGATCGACATATCATTTTTTTCAGCCTCAGTGATTCTGCACACAGTAAAATTAATCCTAGTGGCTAAGAAGTCACTGGATTAATTTTACAGGCAGTGACATCCCTGCCTTTACTGCCTTTAGGATGCAAATGGTAGCATCCAGTTCCTGAGACACAGTGAGAGTGTCATTCCTCCCACTGTGTGGCATCAGAAACCAGAAGCGATAAGGATTTTATCACTTCCAGTTACGGACTCATGTAGCCATTACCGGTTTGAACAAGCATCTGATCAAACTGATCTTGATTTGATCAGATGCTTTGGAGGCCAGAGGACAGATATGGGGTCTAAAAGACCCCGGATAGCTCCATAAAGAGGACCTGTCATGGCTCATGCTATCACAAGGGATGTTGTTCATCCCTTGTGAAAGCAAAAAATAAAGATACAGTGTATGATTTTTTTTCTTTGTAAATAAATTAATAAAAATACAATTTAAAATAAATTTAAAATGCCCCCACTACTTTATGCTTATGCGCAATTGCGAACGCACACGTTGGCTGCGCAAGCATTTATATAAACGGCAACAAACCTGCATTTTGTTTCAAGACGGGGTCAGGGGCGGGGCCATGGGTGTCATTAGCGGTTTGGTTAAAGGGGGCCCCGTCAGGTGGACTGTATGGGGCCCCATGATTTCTAACAGCGGCCCTGATGGTGGCCACTCAAAATATTGACATTTGGGACCCAATTTGGACATTTTGACTTAGGGGTGTACTCACTTTTGTTGCCAGTGGTTTAGACATTAATGGCTGTGTGTTGAGTTATTTTGAGGGGACAGCAAATTTACACCGTTAGAGCCAGTTCACATTATCGCGACTTGTCAGCCTGACAAGTCGCGCTCCCTCGCGGTCCATTGACTGCTACAGGACCCGTTCTAATAGGAGTGACACAAGACGCTCCGACTTAGAAAAAGGGTCCTGTACTATTTCGGGGCGACCTCGGAGCGACTTGCATAGACTTCCATTATGTGAAGTCTGTGCAAGTCGCTCCGAAGTCGTGGTGCAATGTAATGCACAAGTCTCCCCCGAAGTAGTCGTGTCGCCTCAGTGTGAACCGGCTCTTATACAAGCTGTACACTCACTACTTTACATTGTAGCAAAGTGTCATTTATCCAGTGTTGTCAGATGAAAAGATACAATAATCCACAACACATCCACTACTCAAAAACCCTGTAATCTATTATTTATTAACCAGTTACTGACCGCCAGCCGATACATATACTGTACATGTACTGCAAGTCGACTCTGTCCCACGAAACGACGTAACTGCACGTCAATTCACTGGACCGCTAGTGGGGGCTCACGCACACACCGATTGGCTGCAGGGAGAGCCAATCAGCAGGTCCGGCAGCCGCGATTGACGCCAGGCACCCATGATCGCTCTCCGTGGAGACAAAACGGCGGTCTGCTATTCTGTCAGTAATGAACACAGGGATCCTGTGTTCCTCCTTTTTTGGGACACAGGTCTGTGTTCATGCAGCAAGCCAATCCCCCCCCCCCCCCCTAGTTAGAAAGCACCCCCTAGGGCAGCGATGGCAAACCTTGGCACCCCAGATGTTTTAGAACTACATTTCCCATGATGCTCATGCAGTTTGCAGTGTATTTGAGCATTATGGGAAATGTAGTTCCAAAACATCTGGGGTGCCAAGGTTCGTCATTACTGCCCTAGGGACACATTTAACCCTTTGATCGCCCCTGGTGTTAAGCCCTTTCCTGCCAGTATCATTAGTACAGTAACAGTGCATATTTTTAGCACTGATTACTGTAGTAATGTCACTGGTCCCCCCAAAAGTGTCAAAAAATTTCAGTCGGGTGTCCGATCTGTCCGCTGCAATGTCGCAGTCCAACTAAAAATCGCAGATCGCTGCCATTACTAGTAAAAACATAAATAAATAAAAATGACCTAAATCTTTCCCCTAGTTTGTAGATGTGATAACTTTTGCGCAAACCAATCAATATACACTTATCCACCATGGATGTAAGAAAAGGAAATCACTAGCTATCCCCATCAACAAAGTTAAAGTGGATCTTTAGTGCATCTGAACACCACAAACCAAAAACGCTTTCTAATCCTAATGTAATATTCAAAACACAACCCCCCCCCCCCCCCCCCATGCTTTATTTATCTCCATGCTTTTATTTTGTTGAGAAATCACTTTGAAAAACATCCCCTAGCATTTCTGGTCATGGCCATCTTGAGTAAGGGCAGATGATTAATTTACTTCCTGGAATCTATCTGCCCTTAGCTCAAACATGCATGCAGGAGACTTGGCTTGGCTGAGAAAAATCCCTCCTCCTCTCCTCCCCTTCTGAAGACTCCTGGGATGTATGACATCATTTGCCTAGGCAAGAAACCAGAAAGTAACTGAGGAAATGTAAAAAAAAAAAAAGGTTTTAGACCAGTAAATATATCTTTTGCTATCTACCAATATATTTTGTTATCTACCAATGTTAGCAGCATGAGGATTAAAAATAATCAATGTTGATTGGGAGAGTGAAGTTCCACTTTAGGTGTTGATGGGGAAATGCCTCTCGCTGCGCTATTGTATTCTGCCAGCAGGGGGTGCAGGGAGCAGCCCTGGCGGCCCGAAATACAATGTAGAAAAATCCAACATGTCAGTTGTACCCAAATTGATCGATTGATTGACTAATCAGCCTGCAATGGTTCGAATCTCAGCCAGTCCCTGGGAAATCAGGCAAGGTTCAAACCATCCATGGCTGGCTTTATTCACATGGTGAAAGTGAGGGAAAACCTTAAGTCCCCCTTCACATTAGGTCGCTCCGACTTCGGGGGAGACCTGTGAAGTCGCGTGCACCGCGACTTTGGCGCGACTTGCACGGACTTCATCTAATGAATGTCTATGCAAGTTGCCTCCAGGTCGCCCCGAAGTAGTACAGGACCCTATTTCTAAGTCGGAGCGACTTGTGTCGCTCCTATTAGAACCGGTCCTGTACTACTCAATGGACCCGACGGTGCGCGACTTGCCAGGCTGACCAAGTCGTAATAGTGTGAACCGGCTCTTAAGATGGACATGCATGTTTCTCTAATCTGTGCCCAGGTCCAGTGCCAGATCTTTCCCTCCATGTGAAGCCGCCCACGCTCTGCCAATTAGACCTCGACTGCTTTCAGTCTGTGTACTCCTAGTGAGCTTTCAGAATTTCTGCACCCTGTGTTTCCAAAGATGCTCACCCCTGTGTTCCTATGATCGAATCACCCCAATGTTCCCAGAGACTCTCAGTCATGTGTTCCTGCAATCCCAGAGGTTTTAATTCCTATGTTCCTGTGATCTCAGGACCCCATTGCTGCCAGAGACTTTCTGCACTCTGTGACCATATTGATTTTTTTCTACTGTACTCTGCACTCCTAAAATATTAGTGCTTACCGTTTAAATGCTGCCTATTCAGCAAAGGCCATCACCCCTGGCTCAGTGCTCTGTCAAATAACAGGCAACTGCTTAGACTTCACTCTTCTTAGGGCTTTCACCTCCGCTGGGCACACAGGCACTCTGAGACAAGTTCCTAATGAATTCCTGGAGTATGTTGTCTTCCCAGTATCCATTGTCACTATTTTCACTTCACTTCAGCTTCTGCTATCACTTAGTGTCTCCACAAGTCCCCAGAGTCTTATCAGGTTTCCAGATGGTTGTCCACCACTCTGTGGCCTAAGCTTTCAGTGTCCCCTTGCTGCCCTTGGGATACTTCTCTTATCCAAGAGTCCCCAGTGTCTCATCGGATTTCCAGATTGTTGTCCACCACTCTGACCAAAGCTTCCAGTGTTCCTTGGCAGATCTCTCTTCCACAATAGTCCCTAGTGTCTCATCCGGTTTCAAGATTGTTGTCCACCACTCTATGACCAAAGCTTCCAGTGTTCCTTGGGAGACCTCTATTCTATAAGAGTTCCCAGTGTCTCATTGGGTTTCCAGATTGTTGTCCACCACTCTATGACCAAAGCTTCCAGTGTTCCTTGGGGTACCTCTCTTGTACAAGAGTCCCCAGTGTCTCATCAGGTTTCCAGATTGTTGTCCACCACTCTAACCAAAGCTTCCAGTATTCCTTGGGAGACCTCTCTTCTACAAGAATCCCTAGTGTCATCGGGTTTCCAGATTGCTGTCCACCACTCTATGACCAAAGCTTCCAGTGTTCCTTAGGAGACCTCTATTCTAGAAGAGTGCCCAGTGTCTCATTGGTTTCCAGATTGTTGTCCACCACTCTATGACCAAAACTTCCAGTGTTCCTTGGGGTACCTCTCTTCTACAAGAGTCCTCAGTGTCTCATCGGGTTTCCAGATTGTTGTCCACCACTCTATGACCAAAGCTTCCAGTGTTCCCTGGGAGACCTCTATTCTATAAAAGTGCTCAGTGTCTCATTGGGTTTCAAGATTGTTGTCCACCACTCTATGACCAAAACTTCCAGTGTTCCTTGGGGTACCTCTCTTCTACAAGAGTCCCTAGTGTCTCATCGGGTTTCCAGATTGTTGTCCACCACTCCATGACCCAAGCCTCCAGTGTCCCCTGGTGCCCTTGGCATAACTCTTGGTATCTCTTCTGAGCCCGGAGCCTTGCACTGTCCTGATTCCTCGTCGGCCCAGTTCTTTGCAGATATGCACTCCCTTCCATGACCCAAATAGCAATTTAATGATTTGACTAAACAAACCTTTGATTCCATTTTTTGTTGCAGTCACAAAGCAATCAAAAAAGTTGGTTTAGATCAAGTGCAGGGTGATAGGATATGAATTGTCTCAATTGTATCCAGCAGTAAAATCCAATCACTTTTCATAAAATTGCTGTTTTATTTTTCTGTTTTTGATAAACTATATTGAACCTGTCAATTTAATGCCCCCTTTCCAACTTTACAATTGATTGTAACAACTTACTTTAAACTTTTAATATTCTAACTAAAACAACCTAAAATAGGTTCTTATCTTTCCTAGTTTGGTCCAAAAATAGCAATAAATGTTCTGGCTGAATTTGGGCTTGTACGGCATAAAATAACCTGATGGGACGGTGTAGTCATACTGTATATTGGAGCACTGCAAAATTCCTATTGATTAACCTATTGGATGTAATTGCTAGAACTGCCTTTTTTAAATGTTTCTTTTTTTCTATTTACGTAGATCAGCCATAATGTCTCAATTCCCAGCACTCTCCACTGAACAGAAAAAGGAACTCGCAGAGATTGCCCAGCGTATAGTTAAAGATGGCAAGGGAATTCTGGCGGCAGATGAATCTGTGGGTAAGAACCTTTTTTAAAGAGAATGTTTAGTGTTGTGTACCATCTAGACCTGCTATGCTGAGGAAGATCCTGTTTACAGAACTCAGTAGCTGAAGCTCGGAATACACACAAAGTGAATAAGTCCTTTTCTTCCTTCTCTGTATAGCTGTGTACAGATTTTTATTAGCAAGTAACAGACTAATGCCTCGTACACACGCAATGATAGTTGGCCGTGAATTTTCGGCCAACGTCCGATCGGCCGATTTTCGGCTTGTTAGAATGATGCTTCCGACAACCGACTGCGACTTTTCGGCCAAACAAAATCTGGTGTGCAGGCTATAAAATTTTTGTTGGCCGTCAACAGAACGGCCGATTTTTCCGTCAGTTAGTACAGATTTTGGCAGACAAAAATGTGATGAGCAAGACTGGGCATGCTCAGAGAAGAAAAAACACACAAAAAGTAAACCAGCACATGACATCACTTCTGAAGTTGGTTTTTGTTGGCCGAGAAAATTTGTGTGCAGTCTACGCACATTTCAACCAACACAACAACACTGGACAAAAGACGGCCGATCGGTCGGCCGATAATCGTTGCGTGTGTACGAGGCATTAGTGTCCATACACACTACCTGACAAGTCGCGGTCCATTCTGTGCTACCGGAACCGTTCTAATAGGAGCGACTCAAGTCGCTCCGACTTAGAAAAAGGTTCCTGTACTACTTTGGGGCGACATTGGAGCGACTTGCATAGACATTCATTATATAAAATCTGTGCAAGTCGCGCCGAAGTCGCGGTGCACGCGACGTCACAGGTCGCCCCCCGAAGTCGTGCCGCGTTAGTGTGAACCGGCACTTAAAAGAATAAAAAAGTTGCTGATGTAGTAAAAAAACATAATGCTGTATGGAACGGATTGGTGTATACTGTATCAAATGTTTAATTTTCATATTAGTAATGGTAAAGTTAAGCATCACTGCGACAGACTTAAACTTAACCCAGATAATTGACTGCCAAAGGCCCGCCTTTGAGATTTCACCTGCTTAGTCCTGATACCCCTCATTCCTAAAGACTCCTATGTTATTGTGTTTTTATGGGAAACTATCGTAACCATTCTCTATCCAACCTTGCCATTTAAGGGACTATGGGGAGTCGCCTGAAACGCATTAATGTGGAGAACACAGAGGAGAACCGTCGCTTCTTCCGAAACCTTCTCTTCACATCCGATTCCAACCTCAACAAGAGCATAGGAGGGGTCATCCTTTTCCATGAGACCCTATATCAAAAGGGCAATGATGGCACCCCTTTCTCCAAAATCTTGAAGGATCAGGGAATCGTTGTAGGAATCAAGGTCTGGTCTTCTTCGATTTTAGTGGTGTCATTGTGTGATCAATAATGCACAGTCTTTTGAATATTAAATCGAGGCTTTCTTTTGCAGGTAGACAAAGGCACTGCTACCCTGGCAGGAACCGATGGAGAAACCACCACACAAGGTCAGATACTACTGGTAACAATGCCTACTTGACTTGTAATGCCAATACCTACCTGCTTCTCTAAAAGCCTAACCAGCCATTTTTTATATTTGAGGTGAGAAACGGGTTAACATTCCTGTCAGGTTTTTGTTCCTGTCTGTGATCCCATTGGGGATTAGGGAGATTTTGCCTCGCTGTCCCTGTAGCACCCATACAAAAAATGAGGAGTGTGGTCCTTACCAAAACAGATACCCATGGATAACAATTAAAACATTTTCAGAAGTTCTAAGCCTTTGCCACTCTATTAACCACTAAAGCCCCGGAGGATTTGGCTGCTAAACGACCAGGGGGTATTTTGCGATTCGGCACTGCGTGACTTTAACGGTCAATTGCGCGGTCGTGCGACGCTGTACCTAAACTAATTTGACGTCCTTTTTTTCCCACAAACAGAGCTTTCTTTTGGTGGTATTTGATCACCTGTGCGCTTTTTACTTTTTGCGCTATAAACAAAAAAAGAGCGTAAATTTTGCAAAAATAACAATATTTTTCAAATTTTTTTATATGAAATTCCTCAAAAAAAAATGTAAAAATCAAAATTTTTTAACATTTTCGGCCAATTTGTTTTATGCTACATATGTTTGGTAAAAAAAATCGCAAAAAGCGTATTTTGATTGGTTTGCGCAAAAGTTATCGCATTTACTAACAAAGGGAAAGATTTTTGTCATTTTTGTTGTTTTTTTTTTTTTTTTACGCGTAATGGCGGCGATCTGCGATTTTTTTTTTTTTTTTTTGCGGTACTGCGACATTGCGGCGGACAGATCGGACCCTTGACTGACATTTTTTACACTTTTGGGGTTACCAGTGACATTTCTACAGTAATCAGTGCTATACATATGCACTGTTACTGTAAAAATACACTGGTAGTGAAGGGGTTAACTTTATTTGGGAGGGAGGGGCTGTGTGTGTCCCTAGGGGCGTGCTTTCTACTGTGATTGGCTGTGGCTTGAGGTGTAAGGACACTGATCAACGGTTCTACATAGTAGATCCGTCTGATCAGTGTTTTTACACCGAGGAGAATGACAGGTGGCTTGTTTACACAAGCTTCCTGACTTTCTCCCTCTCCCCCGACGATCGCCGAGTGACCGGCGGACATTGGGTCCGCCAGTCACACGCGCGGGGGGGTCCGTGACCGCGTGGGAGCGCGCTCGCTCCCCAGACCCTCCCAGGCTAGTCGGCCTGGCCGGGGCTGACCGCCGCAGTAAATCTACTTGCGGCGGTCGGCAAGCGGTTAAAATGTGTTTGTCTGTTTCCATTAGAGAGAGTTGCAATCACTGTCTGAATAGGAAGTATCAGAAGTGTCCCTAATGAGAAAAACAGCACTAAAAACCTGACAGAGGGTCTCAACCCTTACCCACTCCATCCAACACAAGAATTTTTTTTTTTTTTTTCGTATTAAAAGGCTTAGTTGACCTTTACAAAAAAATAAAAAATGCCTGTGCAGATTATGGACTTTTATAGATAAAAACTAACTGTGCAGCTTTGACCAAAGCTAAATAATGCCTTTGCTGGAGGTGTAGACCACTTGCATACCTCCTGAAAAGTTCCCAGAGATAGCATCATCCCATCCTGCCTTGTTGCTAAAAAGTTCGGTTCGACCAGAACACCCGAATTTCCCAAAAGTTTGGTTTGGATTCCAGAACCCCATTGAAATCATTGGGACCCGAACTTCTGGAATCAATAAACCATTTTGAAGCCCTAAAACCCAATAAATGCCCCTAAAAAGTGCCTAGGGTTCTGGGTCATGCCCCAGGGACTGTGAATCAGGCAAAAAAAAAGTTCTTAAAAATTGTCGTTTTTGAGAGATATATATATGTATACCCCTAACCCAGAATCTGCATAGTGGGGTCACCCTGACATGGCAGAGTCAATTCACCCTGAACTACACTACGTTCACCCTGACACTTAAAGCTATCCCTACAAAAATTAGATTTTTTGAATCTAACTATAGTGGTATATAGTACCCTAACTACACTGCATATCCCTTTCCTCACACTAATAATTGCAAAATGACACTGGAGCAACACAAATGCTTCCACTCTCTTCCACAGCCCCTGTATTACAGTGCTAGAGTTTTGGCGGGGCTATGTTATATACTGGGGGGCATATTCACTCCTCATTGGGCTCTGGACCCCGTAGTCACTCCAATCACATTTTACTGATGTTTCTGGGCCAATCATGGGCTTTTAAAGCCCAGTTCCTGTCCCATTGCATTTTGGGCGGTTCTGGTGGCTGAATTCCGAACTTTTTTACCACAAAAAGTTCGGAATTCGGCCGAATTTCGAACACCCAATGTTTGGGTCGAACCGATGGTCGACCCGAACTGTTCGATCATCCCTAATTGCTAATCCCATCCTGCCTTGTTGCCAGAACATTGCTAAGACACTCCCAGCTTTTACTGTTCACTTCGACCAGTACATGAGTGTGAGCTCCTTCTCTCATTCAAACCCCCTCACATGTACTTTCTCTCCAATGATACTGTAGCTCTCAGCTTGGCATTTGAGAGCTCACTCCTGTGATGGTGGAGGTGAACAATAACAGCTGGGCGCGTCTTATCAATGTTCTAGCCACAAAGCCGGGTGGGATGATTTAGTTTCTAGGAGTTTTTCAGTTTCAGGAGGTACTTAAGTAGCTCACACCTATGGCAAGGGCATTATTCAACTTTGGTCAAAGCTGCACATCTACAGATGACCCTTACCTGCATTGGAAGTTTCTTGGTAAAGGTGGACTATGCCTTTCAAGCTGATAGAGTAGGTCTCCACATAACATATTTTTCAGAAGCTTAAAGGACATTGTCTAGAGATTCTAAAATCGAATTATTAATAAGTATGGCCAGCTTTAGAAGGTCAGTGTACCAAAAAATAAAAATTCAGAGCCAGTTGTTAGTGTGGTGTCCCTGGGAAGTTTTTGATGGCAGTGATAAATCCTTGAAAGTGAAGAAAAGGTCCCTGGGGCACGTTGGGGATTTTGGGAGGTTGTGCTAGAATGAGTGATTTGGAGGGTGGGATGTGTACTAGGAAAGTGGATTTTGGTTAGGAAGAGGTATTTGAGCGGGATTTGTGCTAGTAGGGGTGATGGAAGGGATTTGTTTTAGGAGGGTAAATTTGCGGGGGGAGAATTAGTGCTAGGAGAGGGGATTGGGGGGGGGGGGGGGGTTGTGCTGGGAGAGGGAGATTTGGAGGGGGAGGATTTATGCTCAGAGGGGAAATTTGAGGGGTAGAGGAATTGTGCTAGGAGGGGGGAGTTGGGGAGGGAGAGGATTTGAGCTGGGAGGAGGAATTTGTATTGTAAGAGGGGAATTTTTTTTTTTTTTTTTTTTGGGGGGGAGGGGGAGAAATTTGGCTTGCAAAGGGAATTTATGCTTAGGGTATTAGTGTGAAGATTAGTGCTTGAATTTTTTGGGGGAGGAGGGAGAGGTTTTTTGCTGACACATAATGCTTATATATTTTGAGTGGGTGGCATTTGGCCTCTTCGCCCTGAGCACTAGATGACCTTGTCCTGGCACTGGCTGCCCTCACTCACCCTAATATTTCTGTTTCTAAAGGGTAATCGCTTCATGTAGATATATGAAAGAGAATTTGGGGGGAAAAAAATGAAAGGGTGAACACAGAAGGAGCTTTACAGCTCTAACATAGAGTCCATGCAAAATAGGTTTAGTTATGTGTTAATTCTCGGCTTAATAATACATAAGTGACTGACAGGTTCACTTATCCAACAATGCAGCTGCTCCCATCAGCCATTTTGGCAACAGACCTTCTTGTTAAGCTCTCTACTTCTCCTTTGCAAACCTCTAACTGTTACAATTACAGGTCTGGACGGACTGTCTGAGCGTTGTGCTCAATACAAGAAGGACGGTGTTGACTTTGCCAAGTGGCGCTGTGTGCTAAAGATCTCAGACAACGCACCCTCAAGTCTTGCAATCTACGAAAATGCCAACGTGTTGGCGCGGTACGCCAGCATCTGCCAGCAGGTGACTTCATTTTTTTTATATAACATTCTGGGTAGACCTGATGGTACCAAAGTGCATCTAGTATAGCTTGTGAATGGAAATGTATGGAGAAACTGGACTGGCCTGCACAGAGTCCCGATAGAACTGCTTTGGAATGAATTAGAGAGGAAACTGGGAGCCAGGCCTTCTAGTCCAACATCAGTGCCTGACCTCTCAAATGCGCCTCTGGAAGAATGGTTAAACCTTCCCATAGGCACACTCCTAAACCTTGTGACAATGGCGGCCTGTCCATTAGGGGCGCAGGGACAACACCAGAGGCTCTAATAGGCTTCAAAAAAGGTTAGGCTCACCCAGTGGTATGACAATAGCAAATTATTATTCGCTATTGCCACGCTGATTCTCCTCTCGGGCAATCAGGAAGCGGTCCTGAGACCTGTTTCCCGATTGGCCAAAAGGAGAAGGCATGCTATTGGCCAAGAAGAGGGGAGGAGACGACCCCTGAGAAGGGACATGAAGGAGCCTGAGGGGAAAGCCACCGCCTGTCATTCCGGAGGAACAAGGTAAGTAAACTGGCGGGTGGGGGAGAGATGTGGTGGTGCAGGCTGGAGTGAATGGGGGGGCAGGTCCGTTTGCAGCCCCCCGACTGATGGAGCACCAGCCGCCACTGCCTTGTGGACAGCCTTCCCAGAAAAGTTGAAGCTGTTATAGCTGCAAAGGGTGGCCCAACTCAATATTGAACCCTACGGACTAAGACTGGGATGCCATGTAAGTTCCCGTGCATGTAAATGCAGGCGTCTCAATACTTTTGACATTATAAAGACCCTAGGTCATCATTGTTCAACTTTGCTCGTGACATATCCATAGGAACGAAAATGATTTCCCATATATACAGTCCTTTGTGTATTTTTCTTTTCTATGTTCCTGATTTCCGATCTTTAGATGTGACGTTATATGCTACTTTCTCTGGGGGGGAAAAAAAAATTAAGGATTTTATTTTGCTAAGCCTACAGTAGCTTCACCTAAAAGTAACCCTATTAATATGACCATTCTTCTTTCTTCTTTTCTTTTTCTTTGTCTTCTTTCTTCTTCTTCTTTTTTTTTCTTTCTTTTCTTTTTTTTCTTTTTCTTTCTTCTTTTCTTTTCTTTTCTTTTTTTTTTTCAGTAAATTTATAGATTTCTATTTGTGTAACTAAATTTGATTCCCAAGTTTAATTGCATGTTAGGCAAACAAAGGGAACCTGTCACGACAGAAATATGGGGCTGCCATTGCTTATCCAATCAGATGCAGCTACCGTTCAGGCACAATGGGAAATTCCTCCATCTGCAGGCTGAACAAAAAAATAACTATCAGTGTATGGCCAGCTTAATTCCTCCTCAATCTATTCCATACTAAAAAATAAAAAGAAAGTGTCTAGAGTTTTACTTCTAGAGACTTTTGAGGAGATTTACTAAAACGGGAGCAGTCAGAATCTGGTGCAGCTGCGCATGGTAGCCAATCAGCTTCTAACTTCAGCTTGTTCAATCCAGCTTTGACAATAGAACCTGGAAGCTGATTGGTTTCTATGCAGAGCTGCACCAGATTTTGCACTTTCCAGGTTTAGTAAATAACCCCCCCTCCCCCTGTTACTTTTCCCATTCACGAGTCTGTTGGAGCCCTTGGTAAATGCCAGCTTTTTACAGGTATAGGGGAGCATGTGAACTCTCCCAGGATGTAATTATTATGATTATATAGTATTTATTTAGCGCCGACAGTTTACGCAGCGCTTTACAACTTGAGGGTAGACGGTACAAATACGATACACTACAATACAGCAGGAATCAGAGGGCCCTGCTCGTTAGAGCTTACAATCTAAGAAAGAAATGTAATGCATTTAACATATTTTATACAGGTATACCCCACTTTTAAGTACACAATGGGACCAGAGTATGTATGTAAAACACAAATGTACTTAAAGTGATGCAATACCTTTTTTTTTTTTTTTTTTTTTTTCCAACCTCTCCATGCACGTAAATACACTAGCTCTATAGGAAATCTTGGTTGGCTTGACATGGCACTGCTCCTGAACCATAAGTGACAGGGACACCAAACTTAGGGAACACGTTAAGGGGGCCCAGGACTATGACATGGTAGATCACCTAGGCAAGCTGGTTGGCAACAAAATAGGATATGTTGTAGTCCTGGGTCCCCTCTTGGCCCTCCCATATGTTGGGTGTCCCTGTCACTTATGGTTCGGGAGCAGTGCCGTGTCAAGCCGACCAAGATTTCCCATAGATGCCAATGTTGCACAGGGAGCAGTGCCTTTCCAAGATTTCCCATAGACGCCAATGTTAAAACCAGCAGCAGTGCCATGTCAAGCTGACTAACATTTCCTATAGACGGCAATGTTAAAAACTGGGAGTAGTGCCATGCCAAGGTGACTAAGCTGTGCCCGTACTCGTGAGTAGTGATCGACCAATATCGTTTTTTTTTTTAAAACGGATACCCATATTTTGATCATCGGATATCGGTATCGGCCTATATTTTCGGACATGTAAAAAAATATATATATTTTTTTCTAAAGGTATTCCTGGAGGGATCTGGGGCTAAAAGACTCCAAGCCCCTCCTCGGCACTGAAAAGCATTCAAAATGCCAAGTTTGGCTGTTTTGAATGCTGTTTTTTTAATTCGGCGCTGAGTACCCGGAAGTGATGTCATGACATCACTTCTGGGTTCTTTACATGGAGACCGGTGCATGCGCACTTGCGGCAGGGATACTGTCTTTCACGGGGACACATCTTCATGCTAAAGCAGGTCTTCTCTTCGGCGGTGGAGGTAGGATGCCCGGGTCTCCCGGTGGGAAAGGAGACCCGGGTGAGCCGTGGAAGGCGGCGGGAGGGGGGGGGGGACGTCCTCTCCCGCTCCTTGTAATAACATCTGAGCGGCTTCTCGGCCGCATCGATTGTCATTACATGTCAGCCGACCGTCGGCTATGGACACCGGTACCAGGGTGATGCCTATAGCTGCCGGCATCACCCCAGGACATGCCCTTTCCCTAAATATCGGTAACCTCCGGGGCCGATTCCGATATATCGGGGAAAGTGCATATCGGCCATCGATATATCGGTGTTGCCGATAATCGGTCGCTCTCTACTCGTGAGTGTACGCAAAACGGGGTATGCCTGTACGTGTTATTTACCTGCAAAAGCCTCCCTTATGTAGACATCTAAGAGGCCTCGGATTGCTCCTGGGTGCTGCTATCTTGGATGTGAAGTCAGCAGGCTCACAGCTGTCACTCAAGTGACACTCAGTAGTATTCCCTTTTTCACCTGCCCCAGCAGCTACACCAAAGGTTATGGAGACAGTTGAGGGGAGGGGCAGAGGAGCTGGGTCAGCACAAACAGCAATTCAACACCTCCAGAAAAAAGAGCTGTGACATGCAGACAGAAGAGGGGACTCTTGACAGTGCTAGAGAGCTGACTCCTTATTCTTTATGTTGTCACATGTTCTAGGAAGTTCATAGGCACATTGCAAATAAATTAAAAAAACTATTTACGGAAAGGAAAAACACTGCAAAAAAGCATTTCAAATTCCTAATTTTTTTTATTTCTTTTTCTACCTGCCATTTTTTTTTTTAAGTTGGTGGCAGTCTCTTTAATTTTGGTTGTAGTGTTTTTCAGCACTGGGCTGGTGGTGTGATCTGTATTGTCCCTGGTGAGTTTTATGTCACTCCCTGCCTCTTTGACACACAAAGGTTCTGTACAGAACAAACAGAGCTGATTAAGCTGTTTTTCCATTGCTCTGTAGCTGCCATTAACCCCCATTAGGAATTCCAGTGAGAGCAACAACAGAGGGCTTATCAGAGCCTGGATCATGATATGGTGCAGCTCTGTGCACAGTGCAATGTCTAAAATTCAGCAATAAAGGGACTCTAATCTCACACTTTCTCCTGTTTACTTTTGTCTAGAGCAGTTTATTATAGCATGGGCTGCTTTTTCCAACCAACATTAGCCAGATATCCCCAAAGGGGCCTTGGTGTGAGGCCATTTCCTTCAATTACCCTCTTAAGGGGTAATAGCCTGAGTATATTATTATTATTATTATCAGGGCTTTTTTTCAGTAGGAACATGAGGGAACGCAGTTCCAGCACCTTCAGCACTGAATGTATGTAATGGCAAGGGGTGCTGGAAATCTTATGATGCTGGCTGCTGGGGGATCCATTTTTGCATGGGAGGGGTCTGTTGTGGCTAGGGGGTGTCTTATGTTGCTAAGGGGCCAATTGTTGCTGGGATGGATCTACTGTTGAGGGAGAGGTCTATAGTTGCTGGAGGATCTGTTGTTGCTGCCAGAGGGTCTATTGTTGTTGAGGTGGTATTTTGTAACAGGGGGCCCATTTTTGCTGGGGGTATAATGTTATGTGAGGAAACTATTGTGGGATCTTGTATTGATGGGGGATCTATTGTTTCTGAGTTGGAGTGTTTTGCTGCTAGCTGGATATATTGTTGCTGGGGGTCTATTATTGCTGGAGGGGTCTAATGTTGCTGTGATGGGGTCTGTTGTTGTTGGGGTGGGGTCTATTGTTCTTAAATGGATCTGTTATTGCTGGGGGGTCTAATGTTGCTGTGATGGGGGTCTAATGTTGCTTTGGTGGGGTCTATTGTTCCTAAATAGATCGTTATTGCTAGGGGGATCTAGTGTGGATGGGATGGGGTCTGTTGTTGCTGGGCTTCTATTGTTGCTGGCTGCAGAGGATCTATTTGACTGCTTTTTTTGTTATCAACAAAATGCATACAAATTATTTAAAGCAGAGTTCCACCCAAAAGTGGAACTTCCACTTTAAGGCCTCCTGACCCCCTGACATTCCACATTTGGCTTTTTTTTTTTTGGGGGGGAGCGGGTACCTAGATTTGACAGGTACTCACTTCCGCTCGGGCCACCTAGGTGGCTCGAGCGGAAGTTCTTCTCTCCCTGCAATCTTCTGGGACACATCACAGGTCCCAGAAAATTGCCCGTCCACACAGGACGCGCAGCGCGACTCGCGCATGCACAGTGCACACCCCACTGTGAAGCCGCAGGGTGCCCATACTAGAGATGCCGGCGCCGAAGGGAAGAAGAGGGAGAGAACCAAGGCTCCTGCCGGCCACATTGCTAGATCGTGGGACAGATGAGCGTGTGTTTTATTAAAAGTCAGAAGCTACACTGTTTGTAGCTGCTGACTTTTAATAAACACAAAAATGGGTGGAACTCCGCATAACACCACAAAATAATACTTGGTTCTGTATTCTCTAAGATAGGTGGTACTGGGAGGTGGGTAGGGGGGTGGAACAAAGGGATGGTACTCGGAGGTGGGTAGTGGGGAACCAAGGGATGGTACTCGGAGGTGGGTAGTGGGGAACCAAGGGATGGTACTCGGAGGTGGGTAGGGGGGAACCAAGGGATGGTACTCGGAGGTGGGTAGGGGGGAACCAAGGGATGGTACTCAGAGGTGTGTAGGGGGGTGGAACAAAGGGATGGTACTCGGAGGTGGGTAGTGGGGAACCAAGGGATGGTACTCGGAGGTGGGTAGGGGGGAACCAAGGGATGGTACTCGGAGGTGGGTAGGGGGGAACCAAGGGATGGTACTCGGAGGTGGGTAGGGGGGAACCAAGGGATGGTACTCGGAGGTGGGTAGGGGGGAACCAAGGGATGGTACTCGGAGGTGGGTAGGGGGTGGAACAAAGGGATGGTACTCGGAGGTGGGTAGGGGGTGGAACAAAGGGATGGTACTCGGAGGTGGGTAGGGGGGAACCAAGGGATGGTACTCGGAGGTGGGTAGGGGGGAACCAAGGGATGGTACTCGGAGGTGGGTAGGGGGGAACCAAGGGATGGTACTCGGAGGCAGGTAGATGCAGACCTGTCATCCACCCACTCTGCTCTGCTCAGTGGGGGATTAGCGCACAGATCCAATACTGACCAAATTGGATTCCACCCCATGTGAAAGGGGCCTTAGAGGGATTGTAAAGACAGAAGGTTTTTTTCTATCTTCATGCATTCTTTACATTAGGTTAAAAAACCTTCTGTGTGCCGCAGCTCCCCTAAAACTTACCTGAGCCCATCTCTATCCAGCGATGTTGCAGAAGTTTCTCAGCTGCCTGGGACTCCTCATTGGCTAAGACAGCAGCGAGACGGAATTGGCTCTCGCTGCTGTCAATCAAAGCCAGTCAGCCAATCAGGAGAGAGAGGGGGAAGGGCTGGGTCACGGCTCCATGTCTGAATGGACATAGGGAGCTGTGACTGGGCTCGGGTGCCCCCACAGCAAGCTGCTTGCTGTGGGGGAACTCAGCAGGAAGGGGGGGCAAGAGCACAGAAGAGGGACCCCAAAGAGGAGGATCTGGGCCACTCTGTGCAAAACCAACTGCACAGAGCAGGTAAGTATATAATGTTTGTCTATTTTTGTTTTTAAAAGGAGACTTTACAATCCCTTTAACCTCCATATACATCAAGGCTTCTTTACAGTAAGAGCTGTGAAAATGTGGAATAGACTCCCTCAAGAACTAGTTCTGGCCAGCTCTGTAGAATGTTTTTAAATAAAGAGCTGGATGTATTTCAAAATGCATAAAATATAACTGGATACTAATAGTTATAGGTAATAACACCAGGGGTTGTGAATCCAGAAAATGTCCTATTGCCTTCTGGGGGGATCATAAAGGAATGGTATTTTCCCCACTGGAGCAAATTGGATCATGCTTTATTGGGGTTTTTTTTGCCTTCCTCTAGATCAACTGTGGGTGCAGGTTTGTGTATACAGAGGTTATCTATTCTTTGCTTTTTTCATTTGGTTGAACTAGATAGGCTAGTGTCTTTTTTTTTTTTTTTTTTCAACCCAACATACAACTGATATGAATGATGTGCCTTTGCTATGTAAATGAAGTGCTGTATTAACAAGCTGTCGATCTATATGTCTTGCAGAACGGTCTTGTGCCAATCGTGGAACCTGAAATTCTGTCCGATGGATCACATGACCTCCAAAGATGCCAGTATGAAACAGAAAAGGTGAGAAGGCTTGCAGGTTTACCAAGGCCAAAGTGGTATTTCAGTCATAAGTGAAGGCTGTAAAACATTTACTGCCCTACTTCTATCATCCATGCAGGGCCGGGACAAGGGGTGGGCGATGGTTTATTGCAGGGATGGGCCTTTACCCTAAGGGAAGGGGGGGTGCAGTTTGGCATCCTTGCCCTGGGCGCTGGATGACCTTGTCCCGGTGTAACGTGAGAATTACCTACCCCGTGAGAAAAACCTACCCTCGTCACTTCCGGCCAGGAACAGCTGAGCAGTGCGCATGCCCACAGCCCCGGATACCTGATGTAACAGCTGAGGACCTGACTAGTGCGCATGCGCACTAGTAGGAAATAATCACGGTGTCCGTGAAAAAAACCTACCCACGCCACGCTTACATTAAAACAGCTGGGCTTCTATATAAGTCATCTCCGCTCCTGTCCCTGTCACTCCCCTGCTCTCGGCTAGTAAATATAAAAGCGGCTCTCGGCTCTGTGATTTATGTTCTCATACACCCGCCGCCGCTTTAATATTTAGTAGCCGAGATGAGGGAAGTGACAGGGATAGGAGTGGAGATCAGTAGTATTGCAGCACAGCTGTTTTAATGTAAACGCTGCATTACATACAGTGCCGTGCAACCGGAAGTGACGAGGGTAGGTTTTTCTCACGGGTAGGTAATTCTCACGGAACACCGGCATGGCATCCATGTGTTCACACACTCCTATACTGTGTGGCACAAAAACATACATTAGTTGAAAAAGAAACCCCCTTAGGTTTGTGGGACTTTAAGGGTAACAGTAAAGGCTCTCTTAAGAGAAATTTTTTACGTGTAATAAGTATAAAATTTATTTTGAAAAGGTGTAGTTATAACAAATAATCATCATAAACTGTACATATTTGTAGTCATAGACTCGAAAAAAAGCATGAATGATACAATACAGTTATAGGTACATAGCAGAGTCCAACGCGTTTCAAACTGTTTGTTTAGTACATAAATCTTCCTCAGGGAATCTGCATATGTTCCTGAAATACATAATTGAATATAAATTCCAAGAAAAAGAATATACATAGGCATTTTACAATGAAAGGTTTTTTGTACATGAAAAAAGTATTATTTGCATCTGCCACCACATGTTGCCCTGAAAATGCCCTGGAAAGCCTATTGCTTATCCAGGATACCCCTAGAGAAGAAACCTACTCCCAAAGATTAAGGGGGGAAAAAAGAGAGAAAAAAGAGGGGGGGAAGGAAAGGGGGAAGGGGGAGGGAAGGGGAAGGGGGAAGATAAAGAGACCCCTTGTGTTAAGGAACATACCTGCAAAACAATAGAGCCCAATAGGGTTCCACTTCGGGGGGTAAAACTCCCATGCGTTGAGAGCTAGAGTCAGGTATAAAGTATTGTAAGTATATTTACAAACATACTTACATCAATCCAGGATCTCTGACAGTTTCCTATAAATATACTCGCTGTTTCAGATACAGAATTAATCTTTATACCTGACTCTAGCTCTCAACGCATGGGAGTTTTACCCCCCGAAGGGGAACCCTATTGGGCTCTATTGTTTTGCAGGTATGTTCCTTAACACAAGGGGTCTCTTTATCTTCCCCCTTCCCCTTCCCTCCCCCTTCCCCCTTTCCTTCCCCCCCCCTCTTTTTTCTTTCTTTTTTCCCCCCTTAATCTTTGGGAGTAGGTTTCTTCTCTAGGGGTATCCTGGATAAGCAATAGGCTTTCCAGGGCATTTTCAGGGCAACATGTGGTCGCAGATGCAAATAATACTTTTTTCATGTACAAAAAACCTTTCATTGTAAAATGCCTATGTATATTCTGTTTCTTGGAATTTATATTCAATTATGTATTTCAGGAACATATGCAGATTCCCTGAGGAAGATTTATGTACTAAACAAACAGTTTGAAACGCGTTGGACTCTGCTATGTACCTATAACTGTATTGTATCATTCATGCTTTTTTTCGAGTCTATGACTACAAATATGTACAGTTTATGATGATTATTTGTTATAACTACACCTTTTCAAAATAAATTTTATACTTATTACACGTAAAAAATTTCTCTTAAGAGAGCCTTTACTGTTACCCTTAAAGTCCCACAAACCTAAGGGGGTTTCTTTTTCAATTTATGACGGGATTATGGTAACCAATTACCTGGTAGCTATCTACATTATTCTAAAAACATACATTAGTGCTCCTGGTCCCCAGTGCTAAATGATACTATTTGTCTATTTAAAGGCACCTTGCCCTCTTATTGGTGCCTGCTGGAGTCTGTCTCTTCTAGTTGCAGTCTTTCCCTATTTTCTTGTGGTGATAGCTGACCTTGCCAGGTTCTGGATTTCTGATCCACCTCTACCCGCCATGACCTAGGCTACACCTGAATACCAGTGCTGTATCTTGGCCTAGGCCAACAAGGCCCAGGCCTAGGGCGGCACTTTGCAGGGGGGCAGCAAAAAGCTGCACCCCGTACTGAAAAAAAAACAGCCTCCTCCTGGCTCCAGCACGAAAAGGGTCCCCGCCGGCTTGCGCTACACTTTTAGTATAGTGCCAGTCTTATGGGGCAAATTGGGCCGGAGGGCAGGGTCCAGGAGGCAAATCAATCTGGCACCCCCCATAAAGTGGTCATACCTGCCAGTATGTTAGTCAAATTAGAGGGTGCACAAGTTTATTCAGGCCTAGGGCAGTACAAAACCTAAATACACCACTGCTGAATAAACTTCCTGGTTTCTTTTGGCTCTCATTTTCTGGTTCTGACCACCCAGAGCCTAACTATCCTCTTGCCTATCCAACTATCCTCTTGCCTAATCCTTAAGCACTTTGCTGTGCTTAAATCTACTGATTCACCAGTATCAGAATCAATCCTCCTGGGGGGGTACCTGGGTACCATGTGTATAAAGCATCCTCAACGGGTCAAAAAGTGTTGTAGAGTGTATTGTTTGTGCTTCTGAAGTAGTATGAAGTATTTTTCTTTTTTTTTTTTTTTTATAGCTTTCAGTCTGTTTTTTGCCAATCTCAAAGCATTTTGCCCCTTGCTATAACACGAGCGTTGCCACTCTTCATAGTAATCCTCCAATGAAACCTAAACTAAAACACTCTCTTGCCAATTCAATGCAAAATAAAAGGTTCACCATTCCAGTGCAGTATATATTCACCTCCCATTGCTCCCCCCCACTCTGTTGGACTATCAGGAGTGGAATGAAATACAGAGGAATGGCTAAGCATATGAATTACTGTCCCTCTCTCTTGTGACAGTACTGATGCCTCCTGGTTGGCCAAGTCACAAAGGAGTCCATAGCCCTTTCTGAGCAGCATTGGAGTGAGGAAAGGTGGGCACATGCTGCTTGGGAAGAAGGAGTTAAGTAAACCTTTTACAGTACTTGGTCTTGCATGGGCAAAGGAATGGGCTGCTCTCCAGACCTTTTTATATAAGAAAGTAGACTAAACCTTTAACCACTTTACCACTAGAGGATTTTGCTGTCTTGCGTCTGGGCCACTTTTTTGCGATTCAGCGCTGTGCGACTTTAACGGACAATTGCGCGGTCGTACGACGCCGTACCCAAACAAAATTTACGTCCTTTTTTCCCCAGAAAACCGAGCTTTCTTTTGGTGGTATTTGATCACCTGTGCAATTTTTACTTTTTGCGCTATAAACAAAAAAAGAGCGTTTATTTTGAAAAAATAACAATATTTTTAACTTTTTTTTTTTTTTATATGAAATTCCCCCCCGAAAAAAGGTAAAAAAATTTCTTTTAAATTTTTGGCCAATTTGTTTTCTGCTACCTATGTTTGGTAAAAAAAAATCACAACAAGCGTATTTTGATTGGTTTGCGCAAAAGTTATTGCGTTTACTAACAAAGGGAAAGATTTCTGTCATTTTTGGTGTTTGTTTTTTTTTTTTTTTTTTTTAACGTGTAATGGTGGCGATCTGCGATTTTTTTTTTTTTGCAGGACTGCGACATTGCGGCAGACAGATCGGACCCTTGACTGACATTTTTGACACTTTTGGGGGTACCAGCGACATTACTGCAGTAATCAATGCTATAAATATGCACTGTTACTGTACAAATGACACTGGCAGGGAAGGGGTTAATTTTATTGGAGAGGGAGGGGTTAATGTATGCCTGGTGCTTACTAACATTTGAGGGGGGAGGTGACTGTGTGACACAAGGACAGATCGAGGGTTCAACTATGCTGAACCCTGCAATCTGACCCTGCCTGTCACTTAGGAGATCCGCCCGCTTGTGTTTACACAAGCAGGCGGATCTCCACACTGGATTCCCCGACGATCGGGGAAGAGCAGCGGCGATCGCTGCTGCTCCTCCCCTGGCCCGACTCCCGCTGTGACTGCCGCCGAGAAAGGGGAGTGTCTGGCGACGTAGGTCTACGTCTCCAGACGATAACTAACCACTTTGCCGCAGTAGGCTCAACGTGAGCAGATGGCAAGTGGTTAAAAAAAGAAAAAAAAAAAGGAGAACTTAATGGACAGTAAACACTGAATGAAATCTCAAAAAAAAAAAATTTATGAAGTGGATGGATGTTTTGAAGGGGACATGTCAGGATAGAAAGAAGGACCTGGCTTAGTTTTGAAGATGAAAACATTTTTGATGTCAGCCATATCCTTTGTTCATTACTTATGGGCCATACACACTATAAGATTTTCTGAAGACTTTTTCCTTTTAGATTTACCAAAACCATATAATATGAGGTCAAACCTAAACACTTTCAATTTGTATGCAATCTGGCAGGCCCTTGCACTACATAGAAAAGGTAAGTCTGAAGGAAAAAGTCTTCAGAAAATCTTATAGTGTGTATGGCCCTTTAGTCATTGACCTGGGATAAGTGTATAGTATGTAGTGTCACGTCACTTGATTAAGCACCTTGAAAAGTTGTCAGTAATGGAACATTCCATGTTTCTCTCAACAATTATCTTTAAAAGCTAAAATTTCAAGCAGATAAAAAAACACCAAATTTTTATATACACTAAATTACCAAAAGTATTGGGACTTTAAATGCACATGAACTTTAACCACTTGCCGACCGCCGCACGACTATCTACGTCGGCGGTCAGCCCCTCACAGGCAAACTAACGTAGGGCTACGTTGCTTGCTTGTGAGGGTCTAGGGAGCGAGCGCGCGCCCCCCGGGGCGCGCTCCCGCTCCCGCGTGGTCACGGACCCCCCCGCGCGTGTGACCAGCGGACCCGATGTCCGCCGGTCACTCGGCGATCGGCGGGGGAGAGGGAGAATGTCAGGCAGCTTGTGTAAACAAACTGCCTGTCATTCTCCTCGCTGCAAAGACACTGATAAAACGGATCTTTTATGTAGATCCGTTGATCAGTGTCTTTACAGCTAGAGCCACAGCCAATCACAGTAGAAACCACGCCCCTAGGGACACACACAGCCCCTCCCTTCCAAATAAAGTTAACCCCTTCACTACCAGTGTATTTTTACAGTAACAGTGCATATATATAGCACTGATTACTGTAGAAATGTCACTGGTAACCCCAAAAGTGTCAAAAATGTCAGTCAAGGGTCCGATCTGTCCGCCGCAATGTCGCAGTACCGCAAAAAAAATCGCAGATCGCCGCCATTACGCATTAAAAAAAAAAACAACAAAAATGACAAAAATCTTTCCCTTTGTTAGTAAACGCGATAACTTTTGCGCAAACCAATCAAAATACGCTTTTTGCGATTTTTTTTTTACCAAACATAGGTAGCATAAAATAAATTGGCCGAAAATTTTTAAAAATTTTGATTTTTACATTTTTTTTTGGGGGAATTTCATATAAAAAAATGTGAAAAATATTGCTATTTTTGCAAAATTGACGCTCTTTTTTTGTTTATAGCGCGTGATCAAAAAATCGCACAGGTGATCAAATACCACCAAAAGAAAGCTCTGTTTGTGGGAAAAAAAGGACGTCAAATTCGTTTAGGTACAGCGTCGCACGACCGCGCAATTGTGCGTTAAATTCACGCAGTGCCGAATCGCAAAATACCCCCTGGTCGGAATGGGGGTAAAATCTTCCGGGGCTTAAGTGGTTAATGGCATCCCAGTCTTAGTCCCTAAGGTTCAATATTGAGTTGGCCCACCCTTTGCAGCTATAACAGCTTCAACTTTTTTTTAGGAAGGCTGTCCACAAGGTTTAGGAGTGTGTCAATGGGAATTTTTGACCGTTCTTCGAGAAATGCATTTGTGAGGTCAGGCACTGATGTTGGGACAAGAAGGCCTGGCTCGCCGTCTGCGCTCTAATTCATCCCGAAGGTGTTCTGTTGGGTTGAGGTCACGACTCTGTGCAGGCCAGTCAAGTTCCTCTACCCCAAACTCGCTCATCCATGTCTTTACAGACCTTGGTTTGTGCACTGGTCCATTCATTTGGTGGTGTGAGGTAGTTTTTCTGGGGTTGGTCTTGGCTCCTTAGTTCCAGTGAAGGAAACTCTTACGGTGTCAGCATACCAAGACATTTTGGACAATTTCATGCTTCCCAACTGAGAACAGTTTGGGGATGGCCCCTTCCTGTTCCAACATGACTGCACACCAGTGCACAAAGCAAGGTCCATAAAGACATAGATGAGTGAGTTTGGGATGGAGAAACCTGACTGGCCTGCACAGAGTCCTGACCTCAACCCGATAGAACACCTTTGGGATGAATTAGAGTGAAGACTGCTAGCCAGACCTTCTCGTCGAATATCAGTGCCTGACCTTGCAAATGCACTTCTAGAAGAATGGTAAAACATTCCCATAGACACACTCCTAAACCTTGTGGACAGCCTTCCCAGAAGAGTTGAAGCTGTTATAGCTGCGCAGGGTGGGCCAACTCAACATTGGACTCTACAGACTAAGACTGGGATGCCATTAAAGTTCATGTAAAGGCAGGCATCCCAATACTTTTGACAATATAGTGTGTATTTGTGTGTAGATATCATTAAAAATATTGAAATGTATCTGTAAAGCCTGGTACACATGGGCCGAAAATCGGCCGGTTCCTACTGAATGGTCTGTGTGGACAGGTTTTACAGAAGGTGGTCCAACGATTGGCTTCGGTCTTGTCAGAAAACCAGTTTTCGATCAGCGCTCGTAGTGGATGGCTGCAAGCACTGCTCAGTATATTCTGAGAGTATAGAGCGGGAGCCCCCCTATCAGACTACAATGTCTCAGTGGGAGAGAGATCTGTCCGTGTTGTGTGTGTGTGTGTTTTTTTTTTTTTTTTTTTTTCTTTTTTTCTTTTTTCAACTCGCTGGCTGGACGAAAAAAAAAAAAATGAAAAAAGTGTACCCAGCTCAAATGCAGCTAGTATAAGTACCTAAATTTGACTTGGTAACTGTCTTTTGTAATCCTTTGTAGAGCAGCACTTAGAGAGGGAGGGGCAGAACTAGGAGCCAATAAGGTGTGCTGTATACACATGTGCTGGTAAAGAACATATCAGGAGAAAGAGGAGTATGAGGATAAAGGTGACCTCCTGCTGCTCCTACACTGCCCAATCAGTCTGGGGAGACCAAGGTGATGTAACTTTATTGCTTTACTGTAGCATAGAAAAATCAGGTCAGCAGGCTAGTTGTACAATCTTACAGAGGTGTGTAAATCTCAAGACTGCATGGACAAACATAGTAATACTTTGGAAAATTGCTATTACCAGAAAGAAAAGGCAGAAACGCAAAATATTCCCAGCACTATTTTTCTTTAGTGACCCACATTAAAAATTACAAGTCCTGCTTAAGGCTCCACCAGCTCCTCTTGCATGACAAGGACAGAGCTCATCCCACCTCAAAACATCCAGTAGGGAAATGAAGTCCTAAAAGTTTCACATCACAGCATGATGATCCCCATGATTAAGCCCCGGGGGCGGAGTGAAACACATTGGGGTGGAGTGAAACACATTGGGGCGTGGCCGATGTGGAGCCCAGTCTGAGGCTGTCATACACCTCCCAACAGGGTTTTGCTGTGATGTGCAACTTTTAGGACTTCCTTTCCCTACTCCTTTTTCTTTAGTTCATGCTTGAACTGTGTAGCTTCTTTCCCACACCCTTGTTGAATATTAACCTTTGTTTTTTTGCATTGATATTGGTTATTGGAGAAGTCTGGGAATGTTGCCAGATGGAGTTTGAACCAGGCCCTGCTGACCTGAAGATCCTGGCTAGTTTTGCTCAATCAGCGAATACTGTGTATAGTTTGCACACTATACTTGCCTCCATTTGTTGCTCTAATTTCAATTGCTAGGTTTGCATCTGCTTAACCACTTGCCGACCGCCGCAAGTACATATACTGCAACGGTCAGCCCCTCACAGGCAGAGTGATGTATCGTTGCGTCACTAGCCTGTGAGGCTCTGGGCTCTCTCCCGCGCGGTCACGCCCCCCCCCCGCGCGCGCGTGGACCCGGACACGCCCCCCCCCCGCGCGTGGACCCGATGTCCGCCGGTCACTCAGCGATCGTCGGGGGAGAGGGAGAAAGGCAGGCGGCTAGTGTAAACAAGCCGCCTGTCATTCTCCCCTGTGTAGAAACAATGATCATACGGTTCTACTATGTAGAACCGTTGATCATTGTTCCTACAGCTCAAGCCACAGCCAATCACAGTTTACTGCAGTAATGTCACTGGTAACCCCAAAAGTGTCAAAAATGTCAGTCAAGGGTCCGATCTGTCCGCCGCAATGTCGCAAAAAAATCGCAGATCGCCGCTATTACGCGTAAAAAAAAAAAAACAACAAAACCAACAAAAATGACAAAAATCTTTCCCTTTGTTAGTAAACGCGATAACTTACTTAACCAATCAAAATATGCTTTTTGCAAATTTTTTTTTTTTTTTTACCAAACATATGTAGCATAAAACAAATTGGCCGAAAATGTTAAATTTTTATTATTTTTTTTTGGGGAATTTCATATAAAAAAAATGTGAAAAATATTGTTATTTTTGCAAAATTGACGCTCTTTTTTTGTTTGTAGCGCATGATCAAAAAATCGCACAGGTGATCAAATACCACCAAAAGAAAGCTCTGTTTGTGGGGAAAAAAAGGACGTCAAATTTGTTTGGGTACAGCGTCGTACGACCGCGCAATTGTCCGTTAAAGTCACGCAGTGCCGAATTGCAAAATACCCCCTGGTCTTTCAGCAGCCAAATCCTCTGGGGCTTAAGTGGTTAAAGCAAACCTTCTGGCTGTTTTTACATTATAAAAGTGAAAGTGCTGCTTGCTTCTAACCTTTTTGGCCAAGAAGGCCTTCCTGGTGCAGCTATTCATGATGGTGTTTTTTTTCCGTTAATGTGCCTGACTTCCCTGATCTCAGCATTAAGTCCCACAAGTTTCCATTGTTTGTCACTGATGCATTCTCATTGGTCAGGGGATGACAGTTATACAGTATGAAGTACTTTTTTTTTTTTTTTTAAAGAAGCTTGTCGTAAAAGGCAGTAGCTCTGCTGTTGTGTTGACTTTTTGACGTCAAAACTTTGAGTCACTGACTGAAAATAAAACATGCAGACAAGGTCTTCCAAGGTTTTCACAACTATACTAATTTGTGTTATGTTCTATTTCAGTCACTTATACACAGTCACATTTATGGAGGAAGGTCATCATTGACGGCCTCCAAAAATCACTGAAGTTTATGTTAAGACAAAACCCCACTTTATCTCCATTCACATTGTGACATCACGCAGCTGGCGAAACGTTGGGGGAGAGCGGGTGTAAGTGGTGTGGGAGCGGAGGAAGGATGTGAAGTGCCTTTGCTTTCGGAGCTCCCGAATGAGGGTAGAGAAACCCTACTTGCTTTCATATACTAATAGAAGTGACTGATAAGATTTCCAGTGATTCTGTTGGCTCCAAGACTGTGGTGGTATGGAGGAAAAAGAGAGATGTGGAGAGTATTCCATCATCTAATTAAACATACTTCTTATTTTACAGTGGTAATAAAATACTGCTCATATGTAAATAGAATGTACAGATTTTTTGGTGAATGACAAAAAATGAAACAGTAGGACAAAAGTATTTCAAAATGTGTTTTATTCTTTCACTGGAGTCCACTTACTAGATAGCATTGGAATACAATGTAATAATCATGGTTAATGCTTTATTGTATAAGATTGTTGGTACCTCAAACCAATGTTGAATGGGACTTTTAAGGCAAGTATAGAAAAATTCAACGAAAATGTAAAGAAAATAAAAATTTAATGATAAGAAAACATGTACAAGGTAAGTACAGAAGTGATGGGGTTATAGACCCTTGTGAAGGGGTGAAATAGATAGAAAATTGTGACACATGGTAAAGGTGACTTTAGGATATCTCTCTGTTATTCCAGGCCTCCTGCTTGGACTTTCAGAGAGTGTCTCCTATGTTCCCAACGCGTTTCGGCTCATATATATAGGACCTTTCTCAAGGGTGTCAGTCACCAATTCTGTAGGTTTAATACAGATAGGGTGTTAAATAGCTCATATTTGCACCACCTGATTTTATTCAATGTGGTGAATACTTTAGAAAATTATACATACATATATTTGTTTTAAATCCTTGTGTTGGGGTGGGTCCCTTCTTAGCACAACGAGAATCTATGCGGCTTCCTGAAAACATATATTGTAAGACAAACCCTACTATGAGGGATAGACCCAGGAATATTACCTGACCTACACAACCACCTGGTGAGATTCGCAGCACCCACCTTTTTCCATAGAACCATATGTATATGTATGTACAGTTTGACCAATTTAAAATACACCATCACAAGAAAAATGAAATCTTTATATTTGATATATATTCTTACAATATATGTTTTCAGGAAGCCGCATAGATTCTCGTTGTGCTAAGAAGGGAACCACCCCAACACATAAGGATTTAAAACAAATATATGTATGTATAATTTTCTAAAGTATTCACCACATTGAATAAAATCAGGTGGTGCAAATATGAGCTATTTAACACCCTATCTGTATTAAACCTACAGAATTGGTGACTGACACCCTTGAGAAAGGCCCTATATGAGCCGAAACGCGTTGGGAACATAGGAGACACTCTCTGAAAGTCCAAGCAGGAGGCCTGGAATAACAGAGAGATATCCTAAAGTCACCTTTACCATGTGTCACAATTTTCTATCTATTTCACCCCTTCACAAGGGTCTATAACCCCATCACTTCTGTACTTACCTTGTACATGTTTTCTTATCATTAAATTTTCTTTTCTTTACATTTTCGTTGAATTTTTCTATACTTGCCTTAAAAATCCCATTCAACATTGGTTTGAGGTACCAACAATCTTATACAATATTTATCCAGGGACGACAGCAAAACCCAACTATGAATAGGATAATAGAGATCAAATCTTTTCTATAATCATGGTTAATGCTGCCATATACCTACAGTACATTATATAAATGTATGTCTTTTATTGCAGGTCCTGTCTGCAGTGTACCATGCCCTAATCCAACATCATGTGTATCTTGAGGGCACTCTCTTAAAGCCCAACATGGTGACAGGAGGACAATCATCCCCTCAAAAATTTACACCTGAGCAGGTCGCTATGTCAACTGTTACTGCCCTGAGACGAACGGTCCCTTCTGCAGTCCCAGGTAAATAAGGCTTTTGTCAAAATGAATCTGTTAGGATTGAGATATGAGGCTACAATCACTGGCCCATTTCGAATGGTAGAAGCTCCACGAGTGTTAACCTGATCCTGGCATCACTACCTAGTGGGACACTGATGCCAGATATTAAAGCCAGGATCAGAATGACAGCCCTGGAGTTTGCAACATTAAAAAAGCAGATCAGTAATGGCAATTTTCATAATGAAAGCATTAGGCTCCATTCACACTAGTACGACTTGTCAGGCGACTTGTGTGCCCTCAAGTCGCTTGTCATAACAAATGAAATGTAAATAAATGAGAGCCGTCTTAATATGCACTACTGAAGTCGCTCAGACTTCAGAAAAGGGTCCTGTACTACTTCAAGGCGACTTGTATCCGACTTGTGCCAATAGACCTCAATGGGAGTCGCCTCCAAGTCGGATCCTTATTTTTTGTCAAGCGACTTGTTATCAGACTTTCCAGGAAGAAGAAAGATTAGTCAGGCATTCCCCACATTGCAGCCATGCCTACAGTTCCTATACCATTATCTCTGCCTGGTCTGTGTGAGTGGCACTGGTGGGCAGTGGCGGACACTGATACGTGGCACTGGTGGACACTGATACGTGGCACTGGTGGGCAGTGGCACTGGTGGACACTGATTTGTGGCACTGGTGGACACTGATGCGTGGCACTGGTGGACACTGATGCGTGGCACTGGTGGACACTGATGCGTGGCACTGGTGGGCAAGGAGGAAATGAGTAAAAAAAAACAGAAAAGGGGAATTGGGTCACAACACATCATATTCTGATTGGCCAAATACAATTTGGCCAATCATATAAGTCGCTTTAAATAATTCACAAGTAGCGCTGAAGTCGCGGTAAAGTCGATGTAAAAAGTCGCTCCGTCATGGGTCGACTTATGGTCGCGGTAGTGTGAACCGAGTCTTAAAGCACCAAATTTATAGTTTGGCTTTATATGTACAAATAAAGGTTGAGGTACCTGCCTATAACATCAGATATTCCATTGGTGAAGCTTGTGCCTATAGTTCCAATTTCTGCCAAATTTGGGAAGAAGTACAGATGGTGGATCTAGAAAATCCAGTAGGAAGACCTTGCTCAGCTCTTTCAGGTTCCGTTTGTATAGATAGTTAAATCCGATCCTTGTTGAATCGCTTGTAAACTGCAGAGAGAATTTAAGTTTTCTACTTTTTAAATAAAGTCCTCCTTTGATGGTTTTACGCTATGAGGAGACTTTTTGTTTTCTATGGGTAGCCGAGTTCCTATATGCATAAGTGAAGATTTGATGTGACCGAGGAGACTTTAAAAACCATACGGAGATTAGTGTGTCATCTCGGGTTTTATTACCTCTTGCTTGAATGACTCTCTGCCGCTGGCATTGGAGTCCACTAACCATGGTAAGCGCTCCTGACTCTCCCCTGTGGTGACGGTCACACTTTTTGCCAATCTTCCAGTCTGAACACGGGATGCCCCTTTTGGATATGGACTCTATTCCTTATTTGAACACATTTTATTCACGCTATTGAGGACATTTACTCTTTTTCCATATGCATTTTTTGCACATTTGTCACTTTGCACTTTATTTGGTTTTGCACAGTCATTTACATATTTCACACGGTATGTTTTTTTATGTAGCACTTTACATAGTTACATAGAAGGTGAGGTTGAATAAAGACAATAGTCCATCCAGTTCAACCTGTGTAGGTGTGTGTGGCCGTAATCATCTCTCGTACCCCTGAATGTTCTGATCCTTGAGATGTAAGTCCAAGAGTCTTTTGAAAGCCACCATACTTCCCGCAGAAACCACCTCTTGTGGTAGAGAATTCCACAATCTTGTAGCCCTAACAGTAAAGAACTCCCCATGTTACATGTCAGATTCATTTATGCATTTTTTTTTCACATGTTTGTAGCGTGGCTCTTTTCTAGTTCCATCCAACTGCCATGGATCAAAAACCAAAACTCAAACACTGTGGTATAGACTAAAATCAGCTATATATAAAGAAAAATTTGTAAATACCCAAAACCTACTTCAATGAGACCTGTCATCTAATAAAGACCACAAAATTATCATGCTATAACAAATCCAAAGGATTAACAGTGAGAGGGACCAGAGTTGATGACCATACTAATGAGGGGGTCCGTCCACTACAAGCGCCAAGAGATAAAAAATGCCATTAGGTCACTCAACCTACAAGCATCACAAACTAACTATATCTCTCTCTGCATTGATTTCTTGCAGGTATCTGCTTCCTGTCTGGAGGTCAGAGTGAAGAAGAGGCATCTCTTAACCTGAATGCCATGAACCGCTGCAATCTCCTTCGCCCTTGGCGCCTGTCCTTCTCTTATGGCCGTGCCCTTCAGGCCTCAGCACTCTCTGCCTGGGTTGGGAAAACAGAGAATCAGAAAGCGGCACAGGAAGCTTTTGTTAAGAGAGCAAAGGTCAGAATAACTCCTCAACTCTTTAAGCAGAATAATTCAAACTCATGTCAGGTATTTCATTTCTGTTGGTGTTCCCTAGCCGAGAATTCCCTTTACTTCCTGTCCCAGGTGTCTTGATTGAAATATTTCCCCTCATCATTTGTTTCAAAAACTGTAAAATTTTAGATTTCTCATCACTTTCTGTAACATTGGCCACCAAGACAAAAAGACAGTGGATCTTCCCAAGGGGAACATGGACAGCAATAAAAACCGGACCCTTGCGCTAACATCTTCCTACTCCATCCAAAACTACAGATACTGTATACTGTAAAGCTAGCCACAAAACTTGGTCAGTTCAGCAGGGACTGGCTGAATTTGAATCCATCCTTGGCTAGTCCCGTTAGAAAGAAGCCAATCTAATGATTATCTCCTCCCAAACTAGACTGTTGTTATATTTTCGTTGTATCAGTGCATGCAGCCAATCATCTACAGCTCTGATCAATGTATTCTGACAGCAGAGAAGTCCCACTGTGAGAATACAATAGCACAGTGGTGAGTATTCCTCCATCCATACGGATTATGTTGGAGGAATCCATTCATTCCTTCCATCCATGTAGAGTTTACTCTACAGTTCAGCCACAAGACTATATAACCATAATACAGTAGACAGACCCTCAGTTTTACAATATAAGATATTTTTGACTATCTAATATGCAAAATGCTGTGGATACTTCACTGCTTTTGGAAAATCCCAGATTAAAACAGCACCAGGCATGGACAGGTAAGTGACTGCTTGTGCTGTAACTACATTTCCCAGAGGTCATTGCCTGCCTTCATTCTTTAGGTCTGAGCTGGGTGGTGATGAAGGTGGTATTCCTGCATCTACATAAGCAAGTTGGATGCAGGAATATCCACCCCCCATTGCTACTGTGTTCTGATAGCCCGAGTTCCCTGCTGTCAGAAAACACAGATCAGTGCTACAGCTGGCTTGGTTGCACAGGTGATCAAAGGAGGTTTTGCAGCAGGGCCATTTGGCAGAAGCTGATCTAATGATCGGCTTTTGTCCAACTGGGAGGGCTACACACAGATCGGAAGGTGGCCGGTTCCTGCTGAACTAGCTTACCTTAAGTCTGGGTGTATGCAGCTTTCCAGCCTTAAGTCCCGTACACACGCACAGATTGTTGGCCAACTGATCGGCCAACTTTTGTCCAGTGGTGTTTGTTGGTTGAAATGTGCTCTAGACTTGCACTGGACTTTTGTTGGCCAACAAAAACCAACTTCAGAAGTGATGTCCTGTTCTGGTTTACTTTCAGTGTGTTTTTTTCTTCTCTGAGCATGCCCAGTCTTGCTCATCTGATTTTTGTCTGCCGAAATCTGTACTGACTGAGGAACAATCGGCCGTTCTTTGTTGGCCAACAAAAATTTTATAGCATGCACACCAGATTTTTTTTTTTGGCCAAAAATTCGCAGTTGGTTGTCGGAAGCATCATACTAACAAGCCTACAATCGGCAGATCGGATGTTGGCCAACAATTTACGGCCAACAATCTGTGCGTGTGTACGGGGCTTTAGTAAATACCTTGTTGATCCTGCCATTTCAAAAGGCATCACTGTTCAGAGTGGCAACCAAAAAACGCATGCGATCCTAGTTATTCTCTTTTGCCACTTGGTGGCACACCCATTGTGGTTGGACTCAAGATGACTTCTTATGAACCAAAATTGTTTTTGTTGTCTGTAGCAACCAGTAAGCTTTTCCTTTTTATGTGTTTATTCTATAGAATAGTCTGATCAGTTCTTATGTCTAGTAACACTAGATTTTCCTTCAACTTCTTCTTCCACTGATGAAGCCGACAGTAACTAAAATAATAGACCTAAGTATAGAAGATCTACATGGAGCCTGTTCTGGTTGTGCATTGTGGGATGAGAAGTCTTTAACAAGGTTAATTAACTGTCTGCTAATTGCCATTGTATATTGCAGATTAACGGTTTGGCATCCCTTGGGAAGTATGAACCCTCTGGATCTTCAGACTCCGCCTCCTCCGAATCCCTCTTCCAGCCCAGCTACACCTATTAAATGCGGCCATCCACTGCCCCTTGTTACATCTTTACATTCCTTCTGTGGTTACCTGAATGTTATTAATGCCCCATTCCTCACACACTGAGCCAGTCGTAACAGTTGCTTCCAGGGCAACTATGCAGAGAGCAATATGCAATGTGCAGTAACTCATAACAACCAATCAGATGACATCTTTCACCGTTGTGATTGCAACAGACAGAAAACAGTTTGCTGTGGGTTGCTGTACTTTGCATGGCCTTAACAAGTAATTTTGTAGTAAAAGCACATTTGTGGAAGAGACAACTGGAATTTTATTATCTGTAGGGAACATCATCATTTTCCCCACATTTTAGCTAGACTAATGGCGCTTTTCCACTGCATAGAACCGTACCGGTTTGGCACGCTTTTGTGCTTTTCCACTGCTGGTACCGCATGGTATAGGGTCGGAACGGTTCGGTACGGTACGGTATAGGTTTGCTTTTCCACTGCATGGAACCGAACGGTACAGTACGGTACGGCTCTGAAAAAACAGTACCTACTCGATTGTGGTTCCAACAGGTACCAAACTGGTACCATATCCCACAATCCTTTGCATGCAGTCACTACTAGCCACTGATTGATCAGAGAATCACACCCACCCCGTTGTTATCCCACCCACTTAACTTTAGTACTACTTTAGTGGAAAAGCAAACCTATACTGTACCGTACCGAACCGTTCCGACACTATACCATGCGGTACCAGCAGTGGAAAAGCAAGCAGGGCCGAGTAGAGCTGAGCCGGTACTTGCAGTGGAAAAGTGCCATAACTATACCAGGACCAAAATCCATCTCATTTATTGTGTTAATGCCTCACCCTACCCAGGACTAAAAATTCATTTTAGGAGCCGTATGAGTTTGGAAGTTTTTGAATTACATGTACCTCACCGTTCCACATCCAAATGTGGATTTCTGATCTCTCGTTATCCGTTCCTAAATTATCCTTTGATTGGTTAGTTTAATTCAGGTTAGGAACATCTGCTGTAGTTTAGATTTCTGACCATTTTCAGAGCTACCAGATTTCACTGACTTGACTGTTAAAGCTGACCATAGATAGAGTCAATCATTAGATTGAGACTGCTGGTAAATTTTCATTTGATCAGGGCATGCGACTAATCGGCCCGCTGGTAGAATACAATAGCTCAGTGGGTAGGATTCCTTCATAGGTGTGGATGGGGGAATCCACTCTCGTAGGCTGATTGGAAAAATTATCCATGTATGGCCAGCATACGGTTCTGTGTTTAAGTTAACATATTCATCCTACATACTTGCTCAGCCTCTCCTCCCCTGCCCACTAAGATACAGCTCAGCCTCTCCTGTCCTCCATAGCTTGCCACAACAGCTAAGCCTTTCCTTCCAACTAATCCAGTCTCTCCTTCCCAACGTAACAGTTGCTTAAGACCCCGTTCACACTGGGGCGACGCTACGAAGTCAATGCAGGTCGCTCCAGGTCGCCCCAAAGAAGCTCCGGACCCTTTTTCTAAGTCGGAGCGACTTGTGTCGCTCCTATTAGAACGGGTCCACAGCTACTCTATGGCAGGTGACCTACGGCGACCTGTCAGGCGACCAGGTCGCCTGACAGGTCGCCCCAGTGTGAACGGAGTCTAAGACTTGGAGAAATAAAATAAAAAATTGAGCAAGATCAGACAGAAGCCATGAAATGAAAAGAGGTATATAGGGACGCTATAGGCCAAAAGGTAAAACAATCACTTCTATTCAAAGGGGTAACACAGAAAATTGTTTTTTTCTCACATAAAATACAGAAAAAGGTAAACAATTCACAACTTGCATCAAACTGAATGAATAATTCAATATTTTACAAGTGACCATCCTGAAAAAGTAAAGCACCTTTGACTTGTCTATTCCACAAAAGGTGCCAGAACAACCCTACAGAATTCAATTTTACTAAGCATACTTGTCCGAAAATGGCATTTTAGTTCTGGGTGGGGCTTCCCTTTTTAATTTGTGAAATATTTTTGCAATGCTGCTATATGACGTGTGACCAAAACACACCAGGAACATCATTCCAATAAAACATTTTAAAATAACTTGTGTGTCCTTTGTACTTATTTAAAATGGAGCCAGTCTGTAGGCCCAGGCTTGGAACACAGACTATGTAGTTCTGGGCTTAGAACAACCCAGTCCCCAAGGGAGGATCTAGCCAACTGATATTCTGCTGACATAGCAGGTGGCTTCCATGGCTGAACCTCTATAAAGAAAGCTGATCCTGTGAAATAAAGTGCAGCTATTATGTCTAGAATACACTACTACACAGGAAAAAAAGGAATAGGTCTGAATACCATAGCAGCTCATGATTACCACTTCCAGGTATTACCATTAAATTGTTAGTATGCAACCCCACCTACTGGTTAAGTGATGTAGGCATCAGTGCCACAAAGAAACCAGAGAAGAATAAATTAATAACTCCAACCATAAAGCTAAACACATTGAAATAGAAGTGACTTTTAACAAAGTTGTCCTGTGATCTATGCCAAACGATGGCAGCACTATTGAGAGCTTGCAGATCTGCAATTTCCAGTGTTACTTACCCATCTCTATCCTGGGCAATAGCTTATACACCGATCAGTAACATTTTTGCAGGTTGGGGCCCTTTTACACTTGTGCGACTTAGGACTGCAAAGTTGCATGACAAGTCGTATCCCATGATTTCCATTGAGTACCATTCATATCTGTGCAGATTCAAGTTGCAGCAACTTCAAAGTAGTACCTGCACTACTTTGGTCTGACGATGCGATTTGAGGTCCATAGACTTCAAGATTACACAGGCATTGCTTCAAGTCACGTCAACACAGCGCGGAGACGGAGCTGTCATCCGCCTGATCGGCGGATCGATCTCCCCCCGCTGAGCAGAATGGACCTTGTCGGACAGTGCACATTGTGAAAGGACCCTAAATGACACTTTGATACAATGTAAAGTAGTGAATGTACAGCTTGTATAATAGTTTAAATTTGCTGTCCCCTCAAAATAACTCAGCACAAGCCAATAATGATTAAACTGCTGGCAACAAAAGTGAGTACACCCCTAAGTGGAAATGTCCAAATTGAGCCCAAAGTGTCAATATTTTGTGTGGCCACCATTATTTATCAGCACTGCCTTATAACCCTCTTGGTCATGGGGTTCACTAGAGCTTCACAGGTTGCCACTGGAGTCCTCTTCCACTACTCCATGACGACATCGCAAAGCTGGTGGATGTTAGAGACCTTGCTCTTCTCCACCTTCTGTTTGAAGATGCCCCACAGATGCTCAATAGGGTTTAGGACTGGAGACATGGTTGGCCAGTCCATCATCTTTACCCTCAGCTTCTTTAACATGGCAGTGGTCATCTTGGAGGTGTGTTTGGGGTCGTTAGCATGTTGGAATACTGCTCTGTGGCACACTTTCTGAAGGGAGGTGATCATGCTCTGCTTCAGTATGTCACAGTACATGTTGGCATTCATGGTTCCCTCAATGAACTGTAGCTCCCCAGTGGTGGCAGCACTCATGCAGCCCCGGCCCGTGACACTCCCACCACCATGCTTGACTGTAGGCAAGACACACTTGTCTTTGTACTCCTCAACTGGTTGCCGCCACACACGCTTTACACCATCTGAACCAAATAAGTTTATCTTGGTCTCATCAGACCAAAGGACATGGTTCCAGTAGTCCGTGTCCTTAGTCTGCTTGTCTTCAGCAAACTATTTGCGAGATTTCTTGTGCATCATCTTTAGAAGAGGCTTCCTTTTGGAACAACAGCCATGCAGACCAATTTGATGCAGTGTCCAGCGTATGGTCTGAGTACTGACAGGCTGACCCCCCCCCACCCCTTTAACCTCTGCAGCAATGCTGGCAGCACTAATATGTCTATTTTCCAAAGACAACCTCTGGATACGACGGTGAGCATGTGCAAGCAACTTGTTTGGTCGACCATGGCGAGGCCTGTTCTGAGAGGAACCTGTCCTGTTAAACCACTAGTAAATACAATAGGGACCGCGCTCAATTATTAAATACATATATATAAAAATTATAAGTAAAATTATGTGATAGTGATAAATAATATCTAACTTCTATAAATCACCAGTGTGTGACATGATAGGATAAATTAATTCATGTGTGAAACCTCAATAAAAAGATATGATCATTAAATAAAAATGAATAGATTTTAAATAATAATAAATAGCCAATAAATATATTCAAACAATTCTAAGGATAGTAACATTTTTTTTTGGAAGTGATTGCCAATAGTGATATATTAGAAAAGAGTCCAATTTTGCTGTAAAGTGTTCTTAGTGCTAATCTAAAATGTGAACAGGTAGTGCTAAGAAAATAGTGTTTCAAAAAAGACCAATCACTTTGAAAAAAAATGTTACTATCCTTTATAATTGTTTGAATATATTTATTGGCTATTATTATTTAAAATCTATTTATTTTTATAAAATGATCATATCTATTTATTGATGTTTCACACATGAATTATTTTATCCTATAATGTCACACACTGGTGATTTATAGAAGTTCGATATTATTTATCACTATCACATAATTTTTATATATATTTATTTAATAATTGAGCACAGTCCCTAATGTATTTACTATCATTTTAACTCTATTGTTGTCCAGACAAGCAGCTCATAAAATTATTGTTGAATTTTCCACAGTGTTAACCCCATATAAGCTCATATATATATATATATATTTTTTTTTCTTTATTCACACATTTAATTTATTAATCTATATTTTCACGTGGACACTAATTACATCAATTGATCAAAATGTATCCTGTGCGCATCCGCCCAAGTGTTAATCACACTTTTTTCTATACTGGTAAACCACTGCATGATCTTGGCCACTGTGCTGCAGCTCAGTTTCAGGGTCTTGGCAATCTTCTTATAGCCTAGGCCATCTTCATGTAGAGCAACAATTCTTTTTTTCAGATCCTCAGAGTTCTTTGCCATGAGGTGCCATGTTGAACTTCTTTCAGTGACCAGTATGAGAGAGTGAGAGTGATAACACCAAATCTAACACACCTGCTCCCCATTCACACCTGAGACCTTGTAACACTGAGTCACATGACTGATTGGGCCCAATTTGGATATTTTCGCTTAGGGGTGTACTCACATTTGTTGCCAGCGGTTTAGACATTGTGTTGAGTTATTTTGAGGGGACACTCACTGCTTCACATTGTTGCAGTGTCATTTCTTCAGTGATGTCAGATGAAAAGATATAATAAAAAAAAATTACAAAAATGTGAGGGGTGTACTTACTTTTGTGAAATACTGTATACTTTGTCTCTATACTTCCTCCAGACTACATTGCCTGAATCATGGGAAGATGGCAACACTGGGCTATGCACTTGTACTTGATTGATACAAAGCTCTGGAACTCCAAATATACGTCCAAATCAGCCTGACTTCTTGCAGTTCTAGAAATCCATGTTGGTAGTTTTACTTAACGCAATTCTATGCAAACGCCAAAATATTTTAGTTTGTTTTGGATAAAACAGGGAAGCACTGGAGCTTCTGCTGGCTTCCTATTGCTGTACACATACACATGGTTACGGCACTGTCAAACAAACTGACACAGACAAACCGTGCAAAAGCATTCTCCTGTGCTCGAGGGTGGCGTAATGGTAATGGATGTCTCAAAGGTTCTTGGTGGCTCAAAAGAGAGCACAGATTTTGCTGCCCTCTAAGGGTCGGAGGAAAGACCCAATGGAGAAACTGTAAAACAAAGAAAAGAGGGCACCCCAACCTTACGCATTACCCAAGTAGTATCTTTAATAATGTATAAAAAAAATATATATATACTCACAAGCATATTAATGATAAAGCATATCAAAGTCCATAGTAGACACAAAGTGACCGGGTCAGTGAGACTGTTCCCAGCAGGTTAAAGGACCTTCCAGAAGAAGGCTGATGCATTTCGAGGGGCGATCCCCTCTTCCTCAGAGCCATTGGCCATTGTGAACCAATGTCCATAATGTAAACAAGAAGTTTGCATTATGGACATTGGTCCTTGTGTGCAAATTGCCCTAAATGTTATTACCATTCACTGCACTGTCCAGTCCCTCTCAGCCTCAATTAGAGTTTTAGAGGCTGCCGGCAGCAGGGTTGGCCAGTGTGCCCCATCCCTGCCACCTACATATAAACACTGCAATCTCATAGGGGCTAAATGCCCAGAGTGTGTAAAAAGTACGCTTTCTGACCCCCGTGCTCTTTCAAAATGAAATGACTAGATTTTTTATTTATCAATTAGCAACCTACAAAATGCATTGACCCCTTGCCGACTGCCGCACGACTATATACGGCGGCAGTCAGCCCCTCACAGGCAAAGTGATGTAGGGGTACGTCACTAGCCTGTGAGGCTCTGGGGAGCGGGCGCGTGCCACCAGATGCGCGCTCCCGCTCGGTCACGGACCCCCCCCCCCGCGTGTGTGCCCGGCGGACCCGATGTCCGCCGGGCACTCGCGATCGTCCGTTACACCGGGAGAAAGTCAGGCGGGTAATGTAAACAAAGCCGCCTGTCATTCTCCCCTGTGTAAGAATAGTGATCATACGATCCTGCTATGTAGGACCATTGATCACTGTTCCTACACCTCAAGCCACAACCAATCACAGTTAGAAGCACGCCCCTAGGGACACACTTAACCCCTCCCTCACAAAAAAGTTAACCCCTTCACTGCCAGTGTCATTTTTACAGTAACAGTGCATATGTATAGCACTGATTACTGTAGTAATGTCAATGGTAACCCCAAAAGTGTCAAAAATATCAGTCAAGGGTCCGATCTGCTAGCCCCAATGTCGCAGTCCCGCCAAAAAAAATCGCAGATCGCCGCCATTACGCGTTAAAAAAAAAAACAACAAAAATTACAAAAATCTTTCCCTTAGTTAGTAAACGCAATAACTTTTGCGCAAACCAATCAAAATACGCTTTTTGTGATTTTTTTTTACCAAAAATATGTAGCATAAAACAAATTGGTCTAAAATGTTAAAAAATTTTGATTTTTACATTTTTTTTTTGGGAATTTCATATAAAAAAATGTGAAAAATATTGTTATTTTTGCAAAATTGACGCTCTTTTTTTGTTTATAGCGCATGATCAAAAAATCACACAGGTGATCAAATACCACCAAAAGAAATCTCTGTTTGTGGGAAAAAAAGGATGTCAAATTAGTTTAGGTACGGCGTCGCACAACCGCGCAATTGTCAGTTAAATTCGCACAGCGCCGAATCGCAAAAAGTGGCCTGGACGTAAGACAGCAAAATCCTCCGGTGGTAAAGTGGTTAAAATACAATTATTAAACTGAATTAGCTGTGCAGGAGGAAGGAAACTGGGCGAGGGAAAAACAACCAACAAGTTCAGATGGCCAAAGGCAGTTCACCTTTTAGAATTCCATTAGGCCACTGCACTGAATTTATCAGGGCTTGTGGCTGATTTATGTACTTGTCACAGACTGGACACTTCTTCTGTCATATACCTGTCACCATATTAGACACTCCTGCAGTGCGCTTCCTCCCTCCCACATGCCTGATGGAGGAGTCCTGCGAGGCTCCGAAATGTTACTTTACGCTGAATTAAGCTTTGGTCCTGTTCTGGAAATCCTTTGTGTGCTGGTGACATACTGTACTTCTCTCTTTGAATGTGTTTGGTTTCTAGCCATTAGTCGCTGCAGCACCCACTTACATTTGCAGCCACTTTTGTGAATGTGTGCATTGGAAATATTGACTGTCATAGACTGGACAATCCTTTTGTCAAGTACCTGCCCCCATACTGGACACTCCTTCGGTGTGCTTCCTTCCTCCCTAGCCACTGTGCCTGTTACACTAACAGGCACATGGCCATAGATTTTTTTTTTAGCAGGAGAGGAAGAAGGCTGGTGGGGATCCAAGAGACTCCTTCCCCATCAGGTGTGCCTTGCTGTGGATTGGCAGTGTACTGAAATGGGCGCATCCACAGCTGCTAATCAGTCCAATAGAGGCTTTCAAATTGCCTTGTGCTGTCAATCAAAAGTGAAGTGGACCTGATGGGAAACAAGTCTCCAAGTTCCCCATCAAGCTACACCCACCCAGTGCCAAAAAAACATTTCCCAAAAATGGACATCACCACTATCTCCAGCCCCTTCATATACACTTTTCTTTCAGCCAATGAATCTCCAAGTTGAATGGAGCAGTGATAGATCCCTATGCAGTAATCGTCACATTTATGACAGCTTCCCAGCACAGCCATGCCCCAGCACTGGTGTACCACTTGTATGCCAACTCATAGATGGTCTTAGATACCACCAGTTTCCTAATCTGCTAACTGACGGGGATTCTTAAGAATCTGTCGCTGCCAAAGCAACAGCTTCGTGAAGTGGCAGTAGTTAGAACTACCTGAATTAGTCACATGTGTCGGTAGTGTTAGTGGGCGCCTGGATGTTTGGAACAACATACCTACTGAGTTCCTTAACCACTTGCCGACTGCCGCACGGTTATTTACTTCGGCAGTCAGCCCCTCACAGGCAGAGTGACGTAGATCTACGTCGCTAGCCTGTGAGGGTCTAAGGAGCGAGCGCGCGCCCCCGGAGGCGCGCTCCCGCGTGGTCACGGACCCCCCCCGCGCGTGTGACCGGCGGACCCCCCCGCGCGTGTGACCAGCGGACAACAAAAATGACAAAAATCTTTCCCTTTGTTAGTAAACGCGATAACTTTTGCGCAAACCAATCAAAATACGCTTTTTTTTCGATTTTTTTAACAAACATAGGTAGCATAAAACAAATTGGCCGAAAATGTTAAAAAATTTTGATTTTTACATTTTTTGGGGGAATTTCATATAAAAAAAATATGAAAAATATTGCTATTTTTGCAAAATTGACGCTATTTTTTTGTTTATAGCGCATGATCAAAAAATCGCACAGGTGATCAAATACCACCAAAAGAAAGCTCTGTTTGTGGGAAAAAAAGGACGTCAAATTCGTTTAGGTACAGCGTCGCATGACCGCGCAATTGTCCGTTAAAGTAACGCAGTGCAGAATCGCAAAATAGGCCCTGGTCAGGAAGGGGGTAAAATGTTCCGGGGCTTAAGTGGTTAAAGGCAAAGGGTGGTCTGATATAGGTTTTTTTTTGTCTGTTCATGCACTTTGTAGGATGTTAGTTGATCATTATAAAACCTATCAATTGCATTATTTCAGAAAGCATCTGTATCGTGCAGTGTTTTTTCACAAGCCCCTGCACAGTACAGGCGGTCCCCGGGTTACAAACAAGATAGGGACTGTAGGTTTGTTCTTAAGTCAAAGCTGGAACAGGTACATTTTGTAGGCATAGCTCCAGCCAAATGAATAATTTTTACGTTTTTTTGGATAGCATAGGGAAGGGTTTTTGTCTGTACCCCTGTTCAGAAGATTTCCCCTCACTTTCTGTCCTTATGACAACTGTATTTTGAAAATTTTGGTTTGTTCTGGAAACAAAGATTAGGGATAAAGCTTCAGTGGAGACACCTTTTTTCCCATGAGAACTCTTACAGGAGTAAATTTCCCTTCCTAGGGCTAGATTTCTCCTCACTTCCTGTTGTCTCCCTCCATTTGTAAGTAGGAGTCATTTGTAAGTCGGATGTCTGTAACCTGGGGACCGCCTGCACTGTATAATGCTCCAACTGGCATAAATATTTCAAGATTGTTATTAGAACCCCAATCCAATCGCTGTCACAAACTGCCAAGCTGCTCATTCACTCCCTTGTCATCTCTAGTCTTAACTATTGCAACTCCCATCTCATAGGCTATCCCCTCTTTAGTCTATCATTAATGAGGCTGCCATTCTCATCTACCTTACCAACCGCCCAGTATCGGCCACCCCTTTCTGCCAATCCCTCCATTGATTTCCAATTGCCCAGCGAATTGAATTCAAAATACTAACATATAAAGCCATTTACAAATCTGCCCTGAGCTACATCACCAATCTTGTTTCCAAAATTCACCCAAACAGTCCTCTCCGCTCCTCCCAAGACCTTCTGCTCTCAAGCCCTCTTGTCTTCTCCTCCCATGCTGGTCTCCAGAATCTCTCTCATTTTCTGGAACACTCTACCTCAATCTGTACAGCTATCTTCTACTCTGGATGCCTTTTGGTGATCCCTGAAAACGTTTCTTCAGGGAAGCCCATCACACCTCCAAGTAACTATACTTTTATCTCTTCCATCAGTTCATCCCCCACAATTATACCCTTTTGTACTACTTGCCCCACTCTATTAGATTGTAAGCTCTTATGAGCAGGGCCCTCTTAACTCTCTTTTTTTTTTTGTATTGCAACTGCACTGTCTCTGATTAGATTGCAACATACCGCAAAAACTTTTGGCACTATATATTAGTGATCGACCGATATCGGTTTTTTGTTGCCGATACTGATATTTTGGCCAATGCATATCGGTATCGGCCGATATGCACCGATATTTTGAACATTTAAAGTTTTGCAAAATAAACAGAAATTTCAACACAAATCTGTTACATGTTAATGTTTATTTATTAACATTTTTAACATTAAAGGCTCGTTCTTCACACCTGCATGAAAACTGGTAGAAAAACTGCACTTGCAGGGACATCAGTTTAATATCATCTGATTGTGAATGATACATAAACTGCTGCAGTAGTGCACTCACTCACTGCAATAATTTTAAATCACTACTGCAATGCAGTCAGTGCAAAACTGCTAGAAAGAAAGCTAGACAGTGGATTGGAGTCAGTGGACTACCGCTGCAGTAGTGCACTCACTGCAATGATTTTAAATCACTACTGCAGTCAGTGCAAAACTGCTAGAAAAAAAGCTAGACAGTGGATTGGACTGGAGTAAGTGGACTACTGCTGCAGTAGTGCACTCACTGCAATGATTTACATTGAGAAAAACTGCTAGAAAAAAAGCTAGACAAAAGCTAGACAGTGGATTGGACTTGTCAGAATTAATTAATAATAAATTATTAATAATAATTAATAATATCTCGCTGTGCCTCCATTATATCAGAATGTTTACACTGTTCTGACTATAACAGTGTCTATTTATGGTTAATAATAAGCAAAGATCTGTGCGAAAGGAGAATCTCAACTTATTCCATAAATCAATATGTAGCGAATTCTTTTTATTGATTAATTTATTTTTAAAAGCATATACCAATCCTAGTGAAAACAGTCTACAGTATGGAATATATAAAAGTTTTATTCACGAGACATGTAATCACGATAAATGATCAAGCTTGAGATTACACAAAAAGATAACTTTACAAAAATACAAACTTCAAACAATAAATGCAATGTGATTTGTAGCTCAATAATGAAAGTGAAACTGAAACAAAGTTAAAGTGAAACGAAAGCAAGATTACCATTTCCCCAGATGTAGTAGAAACCATATTTAAGTATACTATACAATCAGACCACAATTGTCTGCGCAATCACACGGCCGAAAATCATTCCACTGCAGATGGAGTGAGAATAAGCCATGCAAAACGGAAGACTAAATTCGCAATTAATGCGTTAAATCTGATATTAATAAAAATGTATAAAAAGCAAAAATCATCTCTTTAGAGAAAAATCTACATATGGTTTATACGGCTGGGATTGAACTCTCGTTACCCTTGAATATGAAATGTAAAACATTTAAGGAAGTACATAAACAATATTGAATAATAATCAAATAAACAGCAAGGCATATTTACCATATTTAAAATGGCCGCTAGCTTAGAATAGTAGTTACCAGGTTCCTTAAGATGGCTGCATTTCCAAGATGGTGGCCAATTAGGGAGGAGCTTCGTTTGGCGTCCCTCAAAGGTTCAGATACATGGCAGATTGAAATGTAGTCTGTGTAGATGAGTCTGTGCATGGTTGTAATAGCGTGTATGTTGTAAGTGTGATGTATATTGGGCAAAATGTGATGTGTCATGTGTCTCTCTCATCTGGGCTTTTATATGGTATAGAACAAAGGATTATTAAAATTACCATAAATTAAACCCAGTGGGAGTAACATGATCATCATTGGTTGGAACATTTTATTCATTAACTGGTGATGTCATAGGGTGACACCTCTTGGTCAACCAGTATATTAAAATTAAATAAAGATTTCTCCATATAAGACTATTATAAAAGAACATAATAATGTATCCATGCTTTCATCTATGACATGTCCATTTCATATCCACCAGGCATCTGAATAAAGAATTAATCTTGGTAACACCATTCTAATATTTAATATATCTTATTTAAAATATATTGGATTTTACTTTTGAAATCTAAGACTTCAATTACCGTAGTAGTCAGCAAAAATGGCAGTATTGCATTGCTCTTAGGTTCAGTATGACAGCATTATTTGCCTACAAATAAACTTCGAACCTTTATATTGACCCAGAGCTTACAATCCAGACCTTCTAAATTAAACACCTGGCAAGGCCAGAAAAGTTTTTATGATTCTTTACCACTTACAAGGATTAACATGAAGTCTTTCTCGACATACAGAGATGAGTCATCAAAATCAGTAAAGTTAGTTTTTAGCAAAATATGAAACAATTGTAATATATAACAATTTTCTACATATCTATGTATGCTAGTTATATATTTCATTGTTAATATTATGTTACATATAAGATTATAACATATTTGTAAATTTTAGTTTTAAATGGTTTAAGCATAGAAAATAGTGACTAAGGTTTTTATGATTCCGCACAAACAAGATTACCTTGGAATAGTGTCTTAGTCCTTATCTTAAAGAAAGTCAACAGACTATTTATTACTTTAGCTTAGGTCAACACAGCCTGTTTGGGGTAAAACCTGTTGAATATGCACTTTTAAAGGAGGCTTGACCTTTCAACAACCTTTAACAAAATGGATGTCATTGCTAATTCTATACAGATCAAAATATGACATTTCATTTCTATTTGTGAAATTAACCTCCCCAAATAACCCTGACAGACTGGAGTCAGTGGACTACTGCTGCAGTAATGCACTCACTGCAATGACTTACTGCAGTTAGTGCAAAACTGCTAGAAAAAAAGCTAGAGAGTGGATTGGACTGCAGTAGTGCACTCAATGCAATGATTTAATCACTACTGCAGTCAGTGCAAAACTGCTAGAAAAAAGCTAGACAACAGCTAGACAGTGGATTGGAGTGGACACTAGTACTGCTACACTTGTCAATACTCCCAGTTAAGTAGAACAATATTATACTGCAGAAAGCAGAACATTTCAGCATGTTCATGTTCACCTGTTAAACAGCTTATGTTTTTTTCATATAATGCTGCCACTTCATTAACATGCTCACTTGGTACAGGAGGAGGGGAGGACAGAGGAGCAGAGAGAGAAAGAGGTATCTTCTAGCATGAGAAGGAAGTCTTTTGTACCGTGCCTCATTTTCTTTCCACCACTGAAGAGGATCACCACTTCTTCTGTCATTTACTGGTTCCTTCAAATAGAGATGAAGTTCATCATCCATGCTCATTTTTGCAGATTCAGAAGAATCCTCCGCATGAGGTCCCAATAAAACACTGAAAATATCATGATCAATTTGACCACGATGAAGAAGATTCTCTTTGGTTCGTTGTCTTTTTGGACATTTTTCTGTTTTTGTAGCATGCTGCTCTTTCAGATTATAAAAATGCTGTTCTGGACTTGTCTTTTCGGCAGGAACCTCCTGCCCCTCCTGTTGAATATCTTCTGTCGGCTATTGTTTTGCCTTGGCCAATACATCAACAGAAGAGAAAGCATGGTTCTTGTATCGAGGATTCAAAAGACTTGCCAGCACAACATTTTTAATCTCTTCATGCTTCTCAAAACATATAAATCAAAGCTCTCTGGCTTGACAGACCATTATTTGAAAGTTGGAGGGTGTTGTGTGCCATGACACTGAGGTCTGACATATCAGCAAGCCTCATTCCTTTCCGCATGTTTACTCCACTGTCTCGAAGGAGCATAAGCATCACTCGGTCTTTCTTGAGTCCCCAGTCTTCAAGCATGCCTTGAAACATTTCTCTACTGTACTCAGTGTGGGATCCTTGCGTCACTTTTGTATTCAACACCAATTGCCTTTTTGTCCATCCGCTGTCAATGAAGTGGCATGTAAGAATCATTAGTGACTCCGTTTGTCCTGACCAGCAGTCAGTCGTGAATGAGAGTGAGTTGCCAGCATTCTCTGGTTGCAGCATAGCCTTTACTTTCTGAACGACCTTTTCGTGAATCTTTCCCAGCATTTCTGTTCGATAATACTTCTTACACTTCAGTGTGTACCTTGGCTCAAGTATGGACATCAACCGCTTAAATCCTGAGTCAGACACCATTGTAAATTGCTGGTTATCAGTGTCCATCATCTCTGTGATTACTCTGTCCAGCAGTTGGGATCTTCCATCTGAATCTAGACAGTGACACATGTTTTTTTTCTGAAACATATCTGTTGTCTCGGATAGTGGAGGAGGTATTTCAAAATCACATTGATATTCATTTTGTTTTTTTCTGTGCTGCATCATATAATTCAATATGATGAACTCTTAGATGGGCCCAAAGATTTGACGTATTTTTGTTTTTTGCAATTACTGATCCCATGCTTACTGTATATATACACACAGTGCCTTGCGAAAGTATTCGGCCCCCTTGAACTTTGCGACCTTTTGCCACATTTCAGGCTTCAAACATAAAGATATAAAACTGTAATTTTTTGTTAAGAATCAACATCAAGTGGGACACAATCATGAAGCGGAATAAAATTTATTGGATATTTCAAACTTTTTTAACAAATAAAAAACTTAAAAATTGGGCGTGCAAAATTATTCAGCCCCCTCAAGTTAATACTTTGTAGTGCCACCTTTTGCTGCGATTACAGCTGTAAGTCGCTTGGGGTATGTCTCTATCAGTTTTACACATCGAAAGACTGAAATTTTTGCCCATTCCTCCTTGCAAAACAGCTCGAGCTCAGTGAGGTTGGATGGAGAGCGTTTGTGAACAGCAGTTTTCAGTTCTTTCCACAGATTCTTGATTGGATTCAGGTCTGGACTTTGACTTGGCCATTCTAACACCTGGATATGTTTATTTGTTAACCATTCCACTGTAGATTTTGCTTTATGTTTTGGATCATTGTCTTGTTGGAAGACAAATCTCCGTCCCAGTCTCAGTTCTTTTGCAGACTCCATCAGGTTTTCTTCCAGAATGGTCCTGTATTTGGCTCCATCCATTTTTCCATTAATTTTAACCATCTTCCCTGTCCCTGCTGAAGAAAAGCAGGCCCAAACCATGATGCTGCCACCACCATGTTTGACAGTGGGGATGGTGTGTTCAGGGTGATGAGCTGTGTTGCTTTTACGCCAAACATAACGTTTTGCATTGTTGCCAAAAAGTTTGATTTTGGTTTCATCTGACCAGAGCACCTTCTTCCACAAACTACACTTTTTTATGGATATCTTTAAGAAATGGCTTTCTTCTTGCCACTCTTCCATAAAGGGCAGATTTGTGCAGTATACGACTGATTGTTGTCCTATGGACAGAGTCTCCCACCTCAGCTGTAGATCTCTGCAGTTCCTCCAGAGTGACCAACCTCTTGGCTGCATCTCTGATCAGTCTTCTCCTTGTATGAGCTGAAAGTTTAGAGGGATGGCCAGGTCTTCGTAGATTTGCAGTGGTCCGATACTCCTTCCATTTCAATATTATCGCTTGCACAGTGCTACTTGGGATGTTTAAAGCTTGGGAAATCTTTTTGTATCCAAATCCGGCTTTAAACTTTTCCACAACAGTATCTCGGACCTGCCTGGTGTGTTCCTTGTTCTTCATGATGCTCTCTGCGCTTTAAACGGACCTCTGAGACTATCACAGTGCAGGTGCATTTATACGGAGACTTGATTACACACAGGTGGTTTCTATTTATCATCATTAGTCATTTAGGTCAACATTGGATCATTCAGAGATCCTCACTGAACTTCTGGAGAGAGTTTGCTGCACTGAAAGTAAAGGGGCTGAATAATTTTGCACGCCCAATTTTTCAGTTTTTTATTTGTTAACAAAGTTTGAAATATCCAATAAATTTCGTTCCACTTCATGATTGTGTCCCACTTGTTGTTGATTCTTCACAAAAAATTACAGTTTTATATCTTTATGTTTGAAGCCTGAAATGTGGCAAAAGAGTCTTCCAGGACAGCCCATGAGACCTAGGGCACCTCCTACCAGGACAGGAAACACATTAAATTCAATTAGATAAAAGGTGGCCCTCTGGTCCTCACCTTCAGTATTCTCGAGAACCGTAGGACATTCCTGTAAAAAACACACACACACACACACACACTATATATATATATATATATATATATATATATATATATATTGTGGGAGATTAGCTCACAGGGATCACCTTTCACAGGAACTTAAGGCCAGCACGCAGGTAGTTTCTTTAAAGTCTGGTGGATTGCCAGCTTTATTTCAGCAGAGGTTTGCAAAGATACAAAAACAACAAAACAATAAAATAAATCCTTGCCGTCCGGCACTAAACTAAACAACGGTTATCCTCACTATACAGTGTGGGGCTGGTCCCCATCACCCACAAAAACACATAGTAAAGCAAACCTGTTCTTTTGAAAGTCCACACACAGCTCCTCTCTCAGATTCCCTCCTGAGACTCAGGCAGGCCAGAGCATTTCTGTGCTCTTTTCCTGTTAATTTAAAGTCCACCTGAGCATGGACTCAGGTAACTCACAATCTCTGGACCGGAACCTAGCCTGTCACAGAGGCTGGAAAAACCCGGGCCGGATTCCGGTTCAGTCTCTCACCACAGAACGTATGCGAGGTGAAATATAGCGATTATCCACTATCTCACCTCGCATACCGTCACATATCCTCCCCCTCTGCTCAAGCGCCGGCGATTGAGCAATAGACCCAATCATACAGTGCATGCGGGAGAGGGCATCCGCATTGTTTTGGAGCTTGCCCGGCCTATGCTCTACTGTAAATTTGAACGGCTGTAGAGCCAGGAACCATCTTGTCACGCGGCCATTTTTCTCCCTGTTGTCACACATCCACTTTAGGGGAGCATGGTCAGTGACCAACTTAAACGACCTCCCCAACAAGTAATACTTCAGGGAGTCCAAAGCCCACTTAACAGCAAGACATTCCTTCTCAACAATAGCATAGTTTTTTTCATGCTTGTTTAGTTTTCGGCTCAGGTATACAACCGGGTGCTCCTCACCACCTCTGTTCTGGGATAGCACAGCACCTAGGCCCACCTCGGAGGCGTCAGTCTGTACCACAAACTCCTTTGTGAAGTCCGGAGTCACCAGCACTGGCAGTCCACAAAGGGCCTGCTTTAACCTCTGAAACGCCTCCTCCGCTTCAGGATTCCATTTGACCATGACCGACCCTCTACCCTTCGTTAGGTCAGTCAGAGGGGCGGCGATGGTGGCAAAGTTAGGTATAAACCGCCGGTAATACCCCGTAATGCCTAGGAAGGCCCGAACTTGTTTTTTGTTTACCGGTTGGGGCCACTTTTGAATTGCCTCAATCTTATTGGTCTGAGGCTTGACCAGTCCCCGACCAATAACATACCCAAGGTATTTGGCCTCCTCCAAGCCTATGGCACACTTTTTTGGGTTGGCCGTGAGACCTGCTTCCCTAAGGGAATCTACCACTGCTTGTACTCGGGGCAGATGCGAGTCCCAATCTAGGCTATGGATGACCACATCGTCCAAATAAGCAGCTGCGTATGAGCGATGTGGTCTCAAAGTTTTGTCCATCATTCTCTGGAAGGATGCAGGGGCCCCATGCAGACCGAAAGGCATCCGCTTGTTTTGAAACGAGCCCTCAGGAGTGGAAAAGGCAGTCTTCTCTTTGGCTGATTCAGTTAGGGGTATTTGCCAATAGCCTTTCGTTAGATCTAGGGTTGTTATGTAGCGGGCCTGTCCCAACCTGTCCACGAGTTCGTCGACCCGAGGCATCGGGTATGCATCGAACTTGGATACACTGTTGAGTTTCCTAAAATCGTTACAAAACCTGATAGTGCCATCAGGTTTTGGGACCAATACTATGGGACTCGACCACTCACTGTGGGACTCTTCTATTACATCCAACTCTAACATATTTTTTATTTCCTTTGCGACTGCCTCTCGCCTGGCCTCTGGGATTCTATATGGCTTTAAATTTACGCGAACCCCTGGTTCTGTCACTATATCATGCTGGATCACATTGGTCAGTCCAGGTAAGGGGGAGAAAAAGTCTCTATTTTTGTACACAAACCCCCTAACATCATTTTGTTGTGCCACCGACAGGGAATCTGTTATGGGGACGGCAGGTGTCACCGGCACCCGGTCTGCTGGGGCCGGAGATGCAGCCAATAAAGTCTCTCTGTCCTTCCAGGGCTTTAAGAGATTCACATGATAAATTTGTTGTGGTTTCCTTTTCCCTGGTTGGTAGACTTTATAGTTGACCTCTCCTATCCTCTCGATAATTTCAAAGGGACCCTGCCACTTGGCTAGAAACTTACTTTCAACCGTGGGAACCAGTACCAACACTCTGTCCCTGGGGCTGAAAGTACGGACTCTGGCACCCCGATCATAGACCCTCCTCTGGGCCTCCTGCGCTCACTCCATATGTTCTCGTACCAGTGGCAGGACAGCAGCGATTCTATCTTGCATCAGGGAGATATGCTCTATGACGCTTCTATATGGGGTGGCCTCACCTTCCCATGTTTCTTTGGCAACATCCAGCAGCCCCCTGGGATGTCTACCATACAAGAGCTCAAAGGGAGAATAGCCTGTGGATGCTTGCGGAACCTCTCGTATGGAAAACATAAGATATGGGAGCAAAAAATCCCAATTTCTCCCATCTTTGTCAACCACCTTTTTTAGCATACTTTTCAAGGTTTTATTAAATCTTTCGACCAAACCATCCGTTTGGGGGTGGTAGACAGAGGTACGGAGATGGGAGATTTTATATAATCTACACAGTTCCTTGGTAACCCTGGACATAAATGGGGTGCCCTGATCGGTTAAGATCTCTTTTGGGATTCCCACTCGACTAAACACCTGGACTAACTTCTTGGCGATAGTCTTAGCGGAAGTATTACGCAAGGTTATGGCCTCAGGATAGCGTGTCGCATAGTCTAGGATTACCAGAATATGCTGGTGACCCCGGGCAGACTTCACTACCGGCCCCACCAGGTCCATGCCGATCCTCTCAAAAGGAACCTCGATGATTGGTAGAGGGACCAGGGGACTGCGAAAATGGGGCGATGGTGCCGACATTTGGCATTCAGGGCATGATTCACAGTACCCCCTGACATCTGCATGCAACCCGGGCCAGAAAAATCTTTGGGTGATTCTCTCCCTGGTCTTTTCGATACCGAGATGTCCCCCCATTACATGACCATGGGCCAGGTCTAGGACCAACCTGCGGAAGGGTTTGGGAACCAGCAGCTGTTCAACCTCATCCTCTCCCCGTTTTATCACTTGATACAGTAAATTGTTTTTAATGGCCATGTAGGGAAAGACACCACCCAGTGAGGATCTACTGGTTCCCCATCCACCATCTTAGCGTTTTCTCTGGCTCTAAGGAGGGTGACATCTCCTAATTGCTCGGTACAGAAATCCTCTCTCCTGACTTCTAAGTCGGGTACCACATTCTGGCTACTCTCATTGTCAGGTCCAGAAATGTCCTCCTGTTCATTACCCTCTGGCTGGGAGCTAGCTTCCAGGTCCTCCGGCTCCCCAGCCATGACAGGGAAAGGAAGAGGATCTCCAGCTCCCTCGATTCCCCCAACAGGGTTTCCTTCCCTTTGGCAAAAAGGGTCTGGTGAGAGTTCCTGTGCTTCCGGAGCAGGTGGAGCTCTCTCCACCAGCCTCCCCTTGTTCTCCCACAACCTCCAAAAGTGGGGGAAATCCCTCCCCACTAAAGCTTCATGAAGTAGCGAAGGCACCACCCCCACTGAATGGGTCACACTGCCCCAAGGGGTATCAACCTCAACCACTGCTGTCTGGTAGTCCCGAGTGTCCCCATGGATGCAAATGACCCCAATAGTGCTGGGGTGTAATTTTGTGGGATTTACACAATCAGTTCTGACTAGGGTCACTACACTTCCAGAGTCTAGCAGGGCTGTGAGCAGCTTTCCATCCACTGCAATAACACACATTTGCTTTTCAATGCGACTCTGACATGAAGCAGTATATGCAACCTGTGCAAACAAAGATATGCGTCTTTTCCTATAAGCAAAATCGCATTGCATAGGTTCATCATTTATAGGACAGTTTGCAGCAATATGCCCAAATGCATGGCAGCGAAAACACTGTATGTGCTCTATCCCCAGTCCTCTTAGTGGTCCCAAAGACCTTCCTGGCTTCTTTGGCCAGTCTCCAGGCCTAGGACCAACAGTCTCATTAGCGGTAACAGCAGTCTTATCTAGTTTCCCCATGCACTTTAACCCTGGAACAGTCTTACCAGAACCGCTGGGCGATCTTGCACCCCTAGACACACTGAAGTGGGGCGTAGACGGGTTCACCAAGTCCTCCGTAGCACTGTACCTCTCCACTAGGTCCACCAATTCGGTTGCAGTTTTGGGGTCCCCCTGTCCGACCCACTTCCTCAGAGCAGCAGGGAGCGCGCGCAGGTACTGGTCCATTAGGACACGCTCCACGATCTGGGGGCCCGTCAAGGTCTCTGGTTGCAACCACTTTTTGGTGAGGTGGACCAGGTCAAACATTTGAGAACGGGGTGGCTTGCTGCTGGAATAGGTCCACTGATGCACGCGCTGGGCCCGGACTGCCATGGTGACACCCAAGCGCGCGAGTATCTCCACTTTCAGAGTCTCATAGTCCTGGGCCTTATCTGGGTCCAGGTCAAAATACGCTTTTTGCGATTCTCCTGTCAGAAATGGGGCTAACAGACCCGCCCACTGTTCGTTTGGCCAACCTTCACGGACAGCGACTCTCTCAAAAGTCGCCAGGTATGCTTCCACATCATCGGCCGGTGTCATCTTTTGCAGGTGGTACGAGGCACGTACCAATTTTGGTTCAGCTGGCACAGGAGATGCAACTTCTTTCTTTAACTCTAGCAGAGCCTCTGCAAACTGCCGGTTCATCTCCTGCTGGGCTGCATGTTGTGCTGCAGCAACCTCCTGTTGTGCTGCCTGTTGTGCTGCAGTAGCCTCCTGTTGTGCTGCCAGCTGTGCTGCAGTAGCCTCCTGTTGTGCTCTAGCAGCCTCTGCGATTTGGCGGTTTGTTTCTCGCTGAGCTGCATTGGCCTGTAGCAGGGCCTTTAGCATTTCCTCCATCTTTAGAAAGTGCCCGCTGAGTCCACCACGTGTGGGAGATTAGCTCACAGGGATCACCTTTCACAGGAACTTAAGGCCAGCACGCAGGTAGTTTCTTTAAAGTCTGGTGGATTGCCAGCTTTATTTCAGCAGAGGTTTGCAAAGATACAAAAATAACAAAACAATAAAATAAATCCTTGCCGTCCGGCACTAAACTAAACAACGGTTATCCTCACTATACAGTGTGGGGCTGGTCCCCATCACCCACAAAAACACATAGTAAAGCAAACCTGTTCTTTTGAAAGTCCACACACAGCTCCTCTCTCAGATTCCCTCCTGAGACTCAGGCAGGCCAGAGCATTTCTGTGCTCTTTTCCTGTTAATTTAAAGTCCACCTGAGCATGGACTCAGGTAACTCACAATCTCTGGACCGGAACCTAGCCTGTCACAGAGGCTGGAAAAACCCGGGCCGGATTCCGGTTCAGTCTCTCACCACAGAACGTATGCGAGGTGAAATATAGCGATTATCCACTATCTCACCTCGCATACCGTCACAATATATATAAATAAAATACATAATACAAGACAACACCGAGTGGGAATGCGGCTGTCCTGGATGACTCTCAGAAAAGGAGTTACCGGTAAGTCTAACTCAGCTTTTCTCAAGTCGTCTTCCAGGACAGCCCATGAGACGATGAGCCAGAAACTTACCAGTCTAGGGAGGGACTACTGCCTGGAGTACCTTTCGACCAAATGCCTGTTCCTGAGAAGAGAGGAGGTCCAGGCGATAATGTCTAACAAAGGTCGAAAAGTTAGACCAGGTAGCTGCCTTACAGATTTGTTCTGCTGAGGCACCAGACCTTTTGGCCCAAGAGGTGGACAAGGCCCTTGTTGAATGTGCGTTGATGAAGGGTGGATCAACATTTTTTGTTTTATAAGCTTCTGTAATAGCCTGCTTTATCCACCTAGCTATGGTGGCTTTAGAAGCTCTATTACCCCTATGTGTACCAGAAAAAAGTACAAATAAGGTATCACACTTCCTAAAAGGTTTTGTTTACCTCTTGGTAAGCCAGAAGAGCTCTTCTGACATCCAAAAAACTAAAATTCTTCTTCTTGTAATTTTTTGGAGAACTACAAAAAGGTAGGTAGTACAATATCCTGTGCTCTATGGAAGGAAGTAGCTACCTTAGGTAAAACCCTGGATCGGTTTTTAACACTATTCTATCCTCAAAAATCATAAGAAAAGGCTCCCTAATTGAGAGGGCCTGCAACTCACTGACTCTTCGAGCTGACGTCACTGCAATCAGGAATGCAGCTTTTAGAGTGAGTAGTTTTTCTGTTAAATCCTTCAAGGGTTTCAAAAGAGACTGTTACTAAGGCTTGAAGGACCAGAGAGTCGGACATGTTCTGACAACTATAGGCTTCGCCCGGGCGATTGCCTTAAAGAACCTAGCTATAATGGGATTTTCCCGAAGGGAATACTGGAGAAAAATACTAATGGCAGAAGCCTGCACATTCAAAGTACTAAGGGAGAGTCCCTTATCAACGCCTTCTTGAAAAAAATTCCAAAATAGACGGTACATGCGGGGATGGTCTGTTTTTCAGTCAGCCAAGAGTTAAATCTTCTCCACACTTTGGAATATATTGCTCTAGTGACAGGCTTTCGACAATTGATCAAGGTCTTCACCACCTTGTCTGAGAATACTTGGGATCTTAGTATCTGCTCCTCAGATACCAAGCTGTCAGTTTCAAGGACGTGATGTGCGGATGGGATACCGGACCCTGAGTCAACAGGTCCTGTCTCAAAGGCAAAGTTATTGGAGGTTTTGAGGTTAAGGCCTGTAGGTGTGAAAACCACTGCCTTTTGGGCCAAAAGGGAGCTATTAAAATCAGATCAGTATCCTCCTGGAGAAATTTCCGGAGGACTTCCGAGATTAGCCTGACTGGAGGGAAGGCATAGCAGAGTTTGAAAGACCAGGGGTTCGCAAAGGCGTTGATCCCTAGGGATTGATCCCATTGGTTCAGGGAAAAAAAACTCTTTGTTTTGCTGTTTGAGCTGCAAAGAGGTTCACTTCTGGTAAACCCCACTTGGCCGCAACTTCTGCAAAGTCCTTTGGGTTGAGGGACCAATTGTCCCGACACACCTGGTGGCGGCTGAGGTGGTCTGCTAAGACATTCCGAGACCCCTTCAGATGAATAGCTGAAATGAAGGCAAGATTCATCTCGGCCCAAGAGAATATTTTCTGGGCTATGAACTGCAATCCCCGACTCCGTGTATCTCCCTGTTTGTTGAGGTGCACCACCGTTGCTATGTTGTCGGATCGAATCTGCAGATGACTTCCCTTTATATCTATCTGAAAGACCTCTAAGGCTTTTTGTACTGCCATGAGCTCTTTCTGATTTGACGAAGTCTGCTCTTCTAGCGGGGACCATTCTCCCTGTGCTAATTGGCTCTGGAGATGTGCACCCCACCTGGAAGAGCTCGCGTCTGTGGTTATTCTTTGTGATACTTGAATAACCCAGTTCAACCCCCTCGTAAGGTGAAGTGGCGATGATCACCACCATAGGGTTCTTTTTACCCTGGGGGGAACTTTCACCTTCAGTTCCAAGGAATCTGGAAATCCGTCCCAGTTTTTTAACAGGAACCATTGGAGGGGACGCTGTTGATAACATGCCCAAGGGACAGCTGGAAAACAGGAGGTCGTGAGGCCTATGACTCTTGTGATGTCCTCGAGTGAGACCCACTGGTTGGTTTGTAAAGAAGCCACCATTTGAAACATCTTTAAAACCTTCATTTTCGGGAGGAAAATCTTCTGATCCAGAGAGGAGATCTCGTATCCGAGATATGTCACTCTCTGGGAGGGTGTTAGGCAAGATTTCTGTTTGTTGATCATCCATCCCAGTGACCCAAGGAACTCCTGAACTGTCTGGAGGTCCTTTTCCAGTTTCTGACCTGAATCCGCCACTACTAGGAGGTCATCCAGGTAGGGGATGATCAGAATGGACTTCTGTCTCAGCGGGGCTAAAGCTTCCCCCAGGGCTTTGGTGAAGATACGTGGGGCGGAGGATAACCCCAAGGGCAGCACCTGAAATTGATAGTGTCTGACTTCCGGCCCTAGCTTCACTGCTATTCGTAAGAACTTCTGGTAAGCCAGGTGGATGGGGATGTGAAAATAAACATCCTTTAAGTCCAGTGTTGCCATGAAACATTTCAGATACAGCAGGCTTCCTATGGAATGCACCGATTCCATGCGAAAATGCTTGTACCTTATCAAGAGATTTAAAGTGCGTAGATTTAAAATCAATCGATAACTCCCCGAGGGTTTTCTTATCACAAAAATGTGGGAGTAAAACCCTTTTTCCTGTTCCTCCTTTGGAACAGGTATCAATACCTTTTGATCTCCTAAGTCTCCGATCTGGAGACTTAGAGCAGCTGCTTTGGCTCAATCCCTGGGTAGACTGGTAATTAATAGCCTCTCTGAGGGTTGGGAATTGAATTCCAGTCTGTACACTGTGGACACTAGGTCCAAAATAAAAGGGCTTGATGTAATTCCCTTCCACTGTGGGAGGAAGGCCCTTAATCTTTTGACCACTCTGTGAAGAGTCATTGTGGTTTGGCAGGGTGTTGAGGAGGGTTAAACAAGATGCTCCCCCTACCCTTACCTTTGTGGCCAGTCCAGTGTTTCTTGGGCCCGGCCTGAACCTAACGCGGCCCTTGCCGTCTGCCCTGAAAAAACTTCCGGGTATATGGGGATTTTTTATTTTCTGGAAATGACTTCTTTCTATCAGCAGTACGTTCCAAAGCTTCTATCAGCCCCGGGCCGAAAAGATGGTCACCTGTAAAGGGGAGACTACAGAGGCGCAGTTTGGAAGCACAGTCACCCGACCATGATTTGAGCCAGAGACTTTTCCTGGCCGAATTTGCCAAAGCTGATATTCTGGCTGTCATTCTAACTGACTCAACGGATGAATCAGCCAAAAAACCCACTGCCTAAAATAGAAGGGGGAAAGATTTAATATTCTGATCCCTAGGCGTCCCAGCCGATAGCTGTGATTGAATCTGTGAAAGCCATAATTCAAGATGTCTGGCTACACAGGTGGATGCTAAAGCTGGTTTCAGACTCATAACCAAGGCTTCCCAAGCCCTGCGTAACATAATGTAGTCCTTTTGTATATTGGGTCCTTAAGTGAACCCATGTCCTCAAATGCCAGATCGGCACTCTCTGAAATTTTTGAGAGAGGGGCATCTTTTGGAATCAAAAGGGAAACCTCCTTTTTAAGTTATTGGAAAAAAATGTTTTCCTTTCAGGATTTTCCCATTCCAGCTTGATTGTATCTAGCAAGGAGCTGTGTACAGGGAAAACTCTAGCCTTTTTTCTTATGTGTTGCATACAAAAGATCATGCTTAGATAATTGCACCTTTTCCTCCTCAATTTCCAGTGTAACATACACTGCTTTAAGAAATTCATCCACATCTTCAAGTGATAATTTGTACCCCCACCGGATCCCCTCTCCCTGGGTTCCTCCCCTGATCCAGACTCCTCAAATGAGGAATGAGGGGACTCAGATTCCTCCCTTGTGTCGTCACCATATGCTCTCTGTGTTGGTTTAGACACAGATGTAGGGGCCTGAGATTGTACAGGGGCCTGTACTAGAGTCTGTAATCTATCCATGAGGGTCCTAAAAGAGCTAAAAGTTGAAGTTAGCTCATCCCTGACCGAAGTCAGCATCCTCTGGGTGGATACAGCAGGGTCATCCTTAACCAGATTATCAATACATGTGCGGCACACTGTTTTGCTCCATGTGGAACTTAGCTTAGTCCCGCAAACAGCACATTTCTTTTTGGGGGGCTGCACCTGGACCTTGTCCTGAGCCCTGGTCTAGAACTTAAAACATGATTATCAATTGAGTTATGACCCCCAAAATTATACCTCCAACACACCATGTATAGGGTAGAGAATTAGTGCCCCCTTCACCAGCCCCTATTTAGCTAAAGGGAAGGGAAAGGAAAATACCCCCAAACAGGTATCTGCAGAGAGGGAAGACTCCCATCACTTACCTGGGAGGTGCCTGTGCCAGAGCCTGCTTCTGCCGCCTGAGGGGATGCTGCCGTGGAATCCATCCTGCTCTGTCTGGTGGTCCGCAGCGTCTGCTGGGTCTTCACCTCACACCGGCCGCCCAGAGTCTCCTGTTCGCGCCAAGGAAATTGGAACCGCTGTTTCCAGCGCCCGCGGATGTGAGTCACTGCACCGGAAGGGACCTCGTCACTTCCTAGGGCCAGGGTGGAACGCAAGAGTTTCACCCTCTCTGTTCGTGGCGCCAGATTCAAATCTGCAGGTTGCTCTCCCTGCTCTGAACCGGTGGAGTCACGGGCACACAGCTGGTAGGAGGAGCCCTAGGTTTTATGGGCTATCCTGGAAGACGACTTGAGAAAAAACCTAGACGAACAGATAAACAGTGGATCGGAGGAGTCAGTGGACTCCTGCTGCAGTAGTGCACTCACTGCAATGATTTTAAATCACTACTGCAGTCAGTGCAAATTAAACTGCTAGAAAAAAAGCTCAACAACTAGACAGTGGATTGGAGGAGTCAGTGGACTACTGCTGCGGTAATGCACTCTCTGCAATGATTTTAAATCACTAACTGCAGTCAGTGCAAAACTGCTAGAAAAAAAGCTAGACAGTGGAATGAAGTGGAGTGGACACTAGTACTATACTACTACACTTTCAATACTCCCAGTTAAGTAGAACAATATTATAGTGCAGAAAGCATAACATTTCACAATATCGTTAACCTCCAGGGCCGATACCGATATATCGGGGAAAGTGCATATTGGCCCTCGATATAATTCGGCTGTTGATTGTAGTTCACACTGGAACAAAAATAATAAAGGAGTAAAAAATTCCATTTAAATAGGAAAAATGCCAGGACCGCAGATCCCAGCAGAGAGCCAGGTCCTTACTCCTAACTAGGCAGAAAAAAAACTGGAGTCCTGCAGCAGGAAGTGATGGTATACCTTCTGGGACTGCCCCAGGGGCGTAACCAAAAAGGTTTCCGTCTAGTCCTACTCCTGAAGAGAGACAGCATAATACCCAATGGTCTAAAGAATTGATGCTGTGTATGTCAGTGAATGAAAGAGAATTACTTATTTTTACTAGTAAACAAATGTCAGAAAAGGGCTAGGTCCTTAAAGCGGTTGTAAACCCTATAAAAAAAAAAAAACCTGCAAGACAAAGGCATAATGAGCTAGTATGCATCGCATACTAGCCCATTATGTGTAACTTACCTTAAAACGAAGCCCCGACACGGACCCCCGGACATTGCTGCGGGCGCTGCCATGATCCCTCGTCGTCTCTTCCGGGTTCGGCAGCTCCGGCGCGCTGATTGGCCGGAAGAGACGGCTCCAGCACGATGATTGGCCGGAGCCGCGATGACGTCACTCCCGCGCATGCGCGCGGGAGTGATTTTTCCGGCAAGCTCCCGGCAACTTAATTGAAGGTCCCCCCGGACCTTCAGAGCGCATGCGCCGCTCGCGCGAGCGGCTGCATGCACTGTAAATATCTCCTAAACCGTGCCGGTTTAGGAGATATTATTTGTACCTACAGGTAAGCCTTATTATAGGCTTACCTGTAGGTAAAAGTGTCAAAAAGCGGGATACTACCGCTTTAAGTGGTTAAAGGAGGAGGAGCAATTTTTAGGCTTCATTCACATGTCAGCGTAGCGATCGCAGGGAGAATCACCACAATTCTGCCCGGGATCCGGAAATCATTGCAAATCGCGGGACGCATGTGCGTTGCCCGTGATTTGCAATAGCACCCCAAACGCTGTGCGATGTTGCAGCGATTTGCGCCTGCCAAATCGCGGTAACATCGCGGAAAAAAAAATTGCGGGACGCATGACGCTCCAAAGAAGCTCTTGTACCTTTTTTGGGCGTCATGCGTCCCGCGATTTGCAATGATTTCCGGATCGCGGGCAGAATCGCGCGGGATTCTGCCCGCGATCGCTACGCTGACATGTGAATGAAACCTTATGGTTAGGGTTGCTTTGCAGTAGAAAGTGGAAAGTAGTACTTTATCTCTTATGTTTAAAGGAAAATAATATATATATATTTATTATTAATAATAATAATGTAAGGTCTGGGAGCAGGTTTCATAAGTCTTTATTTATTTTGGCTGCAGTTCTGCTTTATCCCTTCCATAATTCCAAATTAATGCTATGTGCATGGGTTATAACATACAGCCTTTAATCCAGTGTACATATTTAAATAAAAAAAACAAGATCCTATATAAGTAACCATTTTATACAATTCCTAAAAATAAATACAAAAGTTGAGATAAGACATTGACCGTTAACCATTATGAAACTAGAGACTTTAAAGAACACTTCTGTTCTGTACAGTAAGGCACATCAATATTCAAATTTGGTGTCTGAAAGTAGAGTACATTCCTACTAATAAATATTAAAGCTTTGTTGCCATTCATAGGAAAGCCGTATCCAAGTGATTTACATTCCAATGATCAATACAGCAGGCTTACAATTAAAAAGGGACTACCAGTGAACCCCAACTTTTTTTTTCATAAGCTAGTAGCTGAATTTAAAAAGGAACTTATCATAAAGCAAGACACCTGTGTAAATCATGTACTGCATTACTGATCTTAATGCCTAATACACATGATGAGGAAATACGCTTTCGGAGCAATTGTCCCATAATCTGATCGTTCGTACACAGCTTTCGAGAGCCGATCCCAAGAGTTCATGCAAAATTATCCAAAACGGACAAGCACATAATTTTTTCTCTCATACAATAAAAAGGAAAAACAATTTGTAATTAGTATAGTATTTGTACCAAAAAGACTGTGTGACCACGCATGCTCAGGAAAACGAAAGAATACATTACAATTAGGGATGCACTGAAATGAAAATTCTGGGCCGAAACCGAAACTGCAGGATGCCCATGGCTGAAAACCGAAATCGAAAAGGACTTTTCCCCCCAAAAAAAATTTAAAATAGATAGAAGAGGGGCATACACCAAAAACAGGCAGCGACGTACACCTGTCGCTGCCACCCTGTCACAGTATATGTACTGTGATGGGTTAGCAAGAGGTTAATTTAATAACCAATGGTATTTCTATTATGCAGCATGAGGGGGTTAATGTATTGCCACTGCGGGTCACTAATCTATTAGTGACCGACCAGTGGCAGTTAATTAACCCCTTTGTGCTGCATTAGTGCAACCAGTATCAGTGCAACCAGTGTTAATTATCACTGATACTGGTCGCACTAATGCAGCACAAAGGGGTTAATTAACTGCCACTGGTCGGTCACTAATAGATGAGTGACGAGCAGTGACAATACATTAACCCCTCATGCTTCATAATACAAAATACCATTGGTAAGCTGCCTCGGCTCCCCGCCCCCCCCCCACTGCCTCAGCGTGCCCCTCGGCAGTACACCCCCCCCCTCTGGCTCAGCGTCCCTCCTCGGGTGTCCTGCATTCAAAAGAAGCGCCTCTGGCCGTAGTCACTACTACTACGATCTGTGTATGAATGAAGTGTCACACCGGGCGGGAGGGCGGGGCGAGCGGCCGCTAATAGATATAACTATGTGAGCCTTCACTTCCCTGTCAGCGGGACTGTGTGTGAATGAACTGACCTGACACCGGGCGGGGGGAGCAGCCGCTAATAACTATAACTATGTGAGCGCTTCACCTCCCTGTCAGAGGAGATACATGCCTGACAGGGAAGTGAAGGCTCACATAGTTATAGTTATTAGCGGCGGCCAAACCCCCCCCCCCCCCACCCACCGCCCGGTGTCAGGTCAGTTCATTCACACACGGTCCCGCTGACAGGGAAGGACACACATCGTAGTAGGGACATCATTGAGAGGCTGAGAGGTGGCAGCCGACCAGAGGCGGGACTTTTAAAACCTGCCCTGCGCCCTCCTCCTTCCTCACGGCGGCCATATTCATTTCGGCAATGTTAACCCATTATCGGCCGAAATGGGATAGGATTTTCAGACGTTAATTTCGGTGTATCCCTAATTACAATACATGACATCACTTCCGAAGTTGTATTCTGTCGTATGAGAATTTTCATAACTTTAGTAACTTTTTGGTTTTCGATACGAGACTAGCTTACAAAAAAAAAACGGACGATCATTCATCTGATATTCTTATCGTGTGTACGATGCATTAGGCAGCTGTGTTGTAAATCCGTTTAGCTTCGCTGCATCATATACAGTAGGCAGAACAACTTTGGGAATAGCTGCTTTCATTCATAGCCTTATCTCACACATGTTTTGCTTCACATATATTCTTCATCACTTCAAGTTGCATATCACAGCAGGTTATATCCCTTTTTTCTAGATATATATATAGAAAACCTCCTGAACATAAGTGCATATTACAAGTGCAAAACATGAAAAAGAAAATCTATTTGTAATGTAGATAACTGTTCTGTTCAATAAATCTTTATGTAAAAAAAATAAAAAATAAAGTTTGTATAGTCTACATATTTGTACAGTTTTATTTCACTCCTGGTCAAGAATTATAGAAATGTTATAGCAACTGCGGCTCTTCTCCTTCAAAAGGCCCTCTAAGTGTTGAAAACATTCCAACATGTGTCACCATGTTGGGCTCCAGTGCCCAAGCCCATTCCCCCCTTTTCCAGAGCTCTTGGTACAGGGCGATATCCTTGGCATAACCTGGCTTACACACTATTTCCTTCAAGTAGGAAAGAGTCCTTCGGGCAGACGTCTCTGAGAACAGCATTGCCGGCGTGCAGCATTCTGTGACAGGCACAACATTGTAAAGGGCTGGCGAAAATCTTCGCAGTTCCAGCAGGTAGTGGCGTCCTACTAGCTCGGCTAGCATCATGGCAAAAATAGTAAATGCCACAAACACCCACCAGCTAAACTGCTGCTGGCGCAAGGTGAGAGTATACACCCAGGTAAGGACCAGTCCTGCTAGCCCTCCTAGGCCGACCCACTCCAAAATTCGCATAGGCTCTGGGTTGATGTAGCCCTGTAGTCTTTCTGGGTGGTAGAATTTTACATACAGGCCGCCCCCTAGCGGCTCCTGAGGAAAGCGTATCTGCACTAAATGGAAGAATGCATTAAAAATATCATTTAAAGGAACGGCATCATCCTCTACAAGCAATACATATTCTGGGTTGTAGGCCTCCAACGTGTGGGAAAGGCAGAAGGCATAGTCCTGCTTCTCCTGTTCAAATCGGTTCGTGGCTTCACCCACATGCTCAGTCCAGTGCCGCGCCACCATTGGCAACAGGTGGGAGAGGAGGCAGGCATCAGAGTGGTCCTCAGGAAATGAATCAACGTTACAAATTAAAATCTGAAACATGGAGCAGTCTTGGCCACACTCGGACATCCGGTCAAGAAAACCACGTACTACCTGAAGAAGGTAATGATATTCAGACCGACGTCTTGTTGTAATTATGGTGACAGCCAAAGTGGTGGTGCCTCGAACACGAGATGGGCGAAGGCTCCCAGCAGGCCTGTGGACACATGGAACAGATGTATTAGGAGGAACTGTGCTGGATGTAGAGACAATTTGATGGAAATGTTGCAAGGCATTAGAACCATCCTGCAGGCTTCTGTGTAGGAACTCATGACTCAAACGCCTGAGGTTGAGTTGTCGTGAAAACAAAGGAGAGTAGAGGAGGTCGCGAAAACAGATGGGGGCAAGGAGTAGAGTGAGCACAATGAGGATCAAGAAACGGAAGCAAAAAGACCTGAAAATGGCTGACAGACGCATGACTGATGAACGACGCTTCTCTCTCAAGCCATCAAACTCCTCCTTTCCTTTTTATCATGTTCCAGTTTGCGTCTCCATTCTGCTTAAAACTGCAAGCCAGTAAAATGATCATCTTCTACTAATTCTAGGCTTCTGTTTTCCTGGAGACAGCCACAGCATCCTACAGCCGAGTCTCTGGAGAATTCTGAAATTTAAAAATCACAAAAATCAACATAGAGAATATGGAAACAATATTTATCAGCTAGACAAATTGTGAACATAAATTCAGGAGAGTCGCTGTTGCTTGAAAGGCTAAACGTGAGGAAATCATTTCATTGAAATTCCACTGCTGGCTATTGTGTTCATGCAGCCACAATACCCATGCAACACCAATTGGTAAGCTGGCTATACATGGATCCTAATTTGGCTGGTTCACCAGTAACCAGACACATTTCAATCCACGTGTGGCCACTGCCATTGCACAGAAGTCAATCAATCGACTTCTGTCCAACTAACCTGTCAAGTAAAAGCCGCTCAACCAATGCCACAGGGAATAGGGTGCAGTGCTTATCTCTGTATTTTGACAGCGGGAGAGTCTCCCCGCTGACAGAATACAATAGCGCAGCAGGGAGGATTTCTCTATCCACCTCGAATGTGTGGATGGGGGAATCAGTCCAGAAAGCTAACTTTATTGAGACATGTATAACAGCTTTAAAGTTCAACTCTGGAAAAACTTTAAATGATCCCTACCTGCACTTTCACTGCAGGGGTTACTAGCTAATTTTGTCGAGGGAAGAGGAGAAACAGTTGTACTTACCTGATCCTAGACTCTCCCAGAGGCTGTGCTCCCCCGCGCTCCAGCAGTGGTCTGTTCCTCAGTGTCAACACGCCCAATGCAAGGCTATGGACCCGGTTTTGGTTTAGATGAAGTTCTGATCCTGGATCATTAGGGTGTAGGGAAGAAGAGGCTGTGGGGACCAGTCTAGCAGCGGGGAGATTCTGAGGACCAGGTAAGTAAGAAAATAGGAAAGATAAAAGTTCACCTAACCTTGCAGAGATGTTCCCAACAGGACACCGACAGTAAAATAATAGGGTTTTAAGCAATTCCCTAGAGTAGGCATCACTAAATGGCAGACCGCGGGCCAAATGCGGACCGCATCACCCTCCCTTTCGGACCAACACGGTCCCGCCATTTAGGAGCCTTTTCTTCCCCCTGTCGTCACTCTGTAATCCTCACAGAGCTGAAAGCGGGACAGTTCTGGATGGAGGGCAGAGCTGCCCGAAGTTAAGAAGCAGGTGATTGGCTGCTAGGATGAAGGACAGTCCTAGCAGCCAATCAGTATCCTTCAACGCCCACCCCCATCTAGACAGCGCAGCATGTCTCCCTCCGATCTGTCTGTGTAAGGTAGGACAGTGAGGGGGATGAAGTTAAACAGTGCTAATGACTGAATGTGGGGGGGGGGATGCCCAGGACTGAAATGTGGCGGGAGTTGAGGACTGGAACGTGGGGAGGGGGGGGGGGGACTGGAACGTGGGGAGGGGGAGCTAAGAAGTGGAATGTGGCGGGGGGGGCAGGAATGTGGGGGGGACTGAGGACTGGAACGTAGTGGAGGGACTGAGGACTGGAATGTGGGGGGGGGGGGTTACTGAGGACTGGAATGTGGGGGGGGGACCGAGGACTGGAATGTGGGGGAGGGGGGGGACTGAGGACTGGAATGTGGGATAAGCTGAGGAGTGGAATGTGGGGGGGACTGAGGACAATGTTCCACTTTTAGCACAAAAATTCTGACATAATCAGACCGCTAGGGAGGTTAAAATCCTTGTAATGTACATAGATCACCCAAAGGTGGAGTTATGCTTTAAATCAGGATTTAAATCAAATCCACCCTGACGTGCACGAAACGTGCCTTTCCCGCACAGCGTTACGTTGTGAACCAATAATGTATAAAAATTGCACTGCACTCCTAGATGTTACCTCCTCTTAAGTGTGTAGGTCTATATTTTAGATAGAGTAAAAGGTGTTGGGTACAGGCTTAAAATTTTAAATATGCCTCAATCGCATTGGTTGTAAATTCAATATTTGGATCAGAAGTTTATCTATGAAATCAAACATTTAGTGTACTAAACCAAAATAAATAAATATTTTCCTTATTTCAAATTCTTATGAATCGCATCCGGAATTCAATTTATATGTATATATATGTATATATATATATATATATATATATATATATATATATATATATACATACATACATACATACATACATACATACATATATATATATATATACACACATATATACATATATACATACACACACACATACATATACATACACACACATACATATACACATACTTAATCACATATGCTATATAACAAACACATCTATTCGGTAGAAGTGATGCTGTGCTAGGACAAAAGGTGCAAATGTGCAATATAATCCCTAAGTGCATAAATAAAGTGCTAAAAAAATATATATTTTTATATTGTGCAGTTCAGCAATTGTGTGCAATTTATTGCAGATAAAGTGCCTAGATATGTGCAAAATTAATGGATATTTAACTTAATAACTTAAATATTCCCTGTGCAAAAGAAAAGTTTTCAATAGTGCAGTGCTGTGCAACAAATTATTTCTCCAAGGTTGCTCTGCAATTGTATAAACACCACCTCCACCTTCAGTATTGTGCTCCAATCCGCGTGTGCTCTTCAGTGCAGACACTTATATGCGTGCTAGCAACCTCTAGCCACATATGTGAACATATGGGTATTATGTGTCAGGGTCTCCTCCGGTCCTTTCCCTGTCTTTATCCTCCTGTGTGTATTATGAATACCTCCGGTGGTCTCCTTATCCCAGGTTGGGGGGGGGGGGGTGGACTCTCCTATACACTCTCCTCAGCAGGACTGTATCCCAAAATCCCCTCGCTCGTGTTATATATAAAGAAGGGGCATCATAGTGTAGTAGTTTTCATAGTATTTATTAATAAAATCAATAGCCACTCACAGTTTTAAAAGCAGCATAAACAATTGCTGTACAAGTGATGGGGACACTTCATCCGTGTCCCGCCGCGTCACTTCCGGTCCATGACCCTACACGTTGCGTCACGTCACTTCTTCAAGAGCACACGCGGATTGGAGCACAATACTGAAGGTGGAGGTGGTGTTTTTACAACTGCAGAGCAACCTTGGAGAAATTATTTGTTGCACGGCACTGCACTATTAAAGACTTTTCTTTTGCACAGGGAATATTTAAGTTTTTATGGTTAAATATCCATTCATTTTGCACATATCTAGGCACTTTATCTGCAATAAATTGCATATAATTGCTGAATTGCACAATATAAAAATATATATATTTTTAGTACTTTATTTATGCACTTATGGATTATATTGCACAATTGCACCTTTTAACCTCGCACAGCATCACTTATACCGAATAGATGGGTTTGTTATATATAAGCACATGTGATTAAGTATATAATACAGCCCTCAAAAATTCCACTCGCCCGCTCGCATTTTGCGAGAGAAATTTAATTGAGGGCGAGTGTTCTAGCTTGGCTTAGATGAATGGCTCGGCTCGGGCTGGGGCGGGTGGATCGGATGGCTCGGCTCGGGCTGGGGGCGGGTGGATTGGATGGCTCGGCTCGGGCTGGGGGCAGGTGGATTGGATGGCTCGGCTCGGGCTGGGGGCGGGTGGATCAGATGGCTCGGCTCGGGCTGGGGGCAGGTGGATTGGATGGCTCGGCTCGGGCTGGGGGCAGGTGGATTGGATGGCTCGGCTCGGGCTGGGGGCAGGTGGATTGGATGGCTCGGCTCGGGCTGGGGGCGGGTGGATCAGATGGCTCGGCTCGGGCTGGGGGCAGGTGGATTGGATGGCTCGGCTCGGGCTGGGGGCGGGTGGATCAGATGGCTCGGCTCGGGCTGGGGGCGGGTCTGCTCGGCTTTAGACAAGCCGCCTCCCCAGTCATCTCTATGGAGGGCTCTGTGAGCCGCACTGCACACTGGGAAATGTAGTTTCCAGCACAGCACAGCACCGCGGATTTTCTCCTCACTTACATGCTGGACTTGAGGTGGCAGAGAAGATGCGCGTCCCAGGACAGTGAGGAGGAGGAAGAAGAGTCAGCAGTGAGAACTCAAACTTCAGGTAACAGCCTACTGGGGAGAAGTGAGAACCGAGACATTGGGGAGACCATCAGAGAGACAGAGAGAGACAAGTCCGAGTGTGTAAGTTTGCACAAGCAGGCAATGTACAGGGATGATGGGTGCAGGCTGTTAACTTATCATATCAACTGTACTGGCTTCTGAATGGTTGCTATTAGGCCCCATTTACACCTAGTGTTTTATGCACAACATGCATAGGGCAGCCCATTCATTTAAATGGGGATACACTACATAAGGCAAAGTAGTTCATTGAGCTTTTTCTGCATTCATTTTTTTTTTTTTTTTTTTTTACACCACTTATTTTACAGTGCTTTCACATTTTTGCATGCAGAAAAACACATGTCAGCTTGTGGTGTTTGGGATGCCATTAACAACGAATGGCACAGCAAACCTGACGTGGTTTTAGCATGTTTTATAAATGTGTGCACATGCAATTTTGCATGCGTTTACAAAACACATATGAACACAAGTATGAGTGGAGCTTTAAGGATGGGGTCGGTGAGAACCCAGAAAGAAGGTGTCACTCCTGCACAATAATTTAGCGTAGTGCACCTCTCAACCCTGCACTCTGTATGTAGTGTATAGTTACTTAGGAAGGCAGTAATGATGTTTACAGTGCCTGTGCCCATATTATTAAAGTTGTTGTTGATAAATATTTCTGTAACCTAATTTAGCATACAACATTTAACAGTGTTATTTAATGAGATAACTAGGAGGGCGTGTTTAGGGGCGGAATTAGGGGCGGGGCAGGGTAGGAGTTGGGTGGGGCAACTGGTGGCGAGTAACTCTTAAGGCCTGGCTAGTAGCTCAGGACTTGAAATTTTGAGCCCTGATATAATATATATATATAAAAAATTGAATTTTGGATGGGATTCATAAGAATTTGAAATAGATAAAATATCTATTTATTTATTTTGGTTTAGTACACTAAATGTTTGATTTCATAGATACACTTCTGATCCAAATATTGAATTTACAGCAACATTTGATTTGAGGCATATTTAAAATTTTAAGCCTGTACCCAACACCTTTTAATTGATCTAAAATATAGAAAACACACTTAAAGCGGTAGTATACTCCGCTATTTGACTTTTACCTACAGGTAAGCCTAACCTGTAGGTACAATTAATATCTCCTAAACCTGCACGGTTTAGGAGATATTCGCCCTGAATGCAGCCGCTGACGTCAGGTCCGGCGGACCTTCAGAGCTCCTTGCCGGAAATTGAAACTTGACGTCATCGCGGCTCCGGCCACTCACAGCGCCGAAACCGACGAACCCGGAAAATAAGTTGAGGGAACATGATGGCGCCCTCGGCGTTCTCCAGACCGTGTCGGGGCTTTGTTCTAAGGGAAGTATGTCATAATGTGTAAGTATGTGATGCATACTAGCTCATTATGCGATGCATACTAGCTCATTATGCCTTTGTCCTGCAGGTTTTGTTTTTCTCAAGGATACATCCGCTTTAAGAGGAGGTAACATCTAGGAGCGCAGTACAATTTTTATACATTATTAGCCAATTATCTCTGTTAAAGTGGAGTTCCGGCCTCGGAAACCTTTTTTAGATATATAGGGATGCACCGATCTGATATTAGGTTTGGATATCGGCGCCGATACTGACAAAATAGCTGGATCGGTAAAATTAACCGATCCACGGCCGATCCGGTTTTGCTGAGTCCCGGCTCAGCTGTCACTTACTTGCACGTAGCCGCTACTTCCTGTATAGGTCCGGCTCACAGGCGGAGTGATATCAGACGCACTCCGCCTGTGAATGGAGAAGCCGTACACAGGAAGCAGTGGCTTTGCTCTGTACTGAAGCCGCATGCATATTGTGTATGTGTGTAGTTCTGAATCAGTATCGGCAGATACACAAAGCCAGGGTATCGGGACTAGAAAAGTCAGATCGGTGCATCCCTAAAAAATACCCCCGGGACAGTCAGGGCTAGTGCATTTCATAAAGGATAGCCTCTGAACTGTCGGATGCCGGGACAGAAATGGCTAGTGCATTTCACAATAAATAGCCTCTGAACTGTTTTAGAAGAAATACTTACCTTGAAAATGTATTCTCCAGCGCTGCCATCTCAGGTGTGGACAGCTGAAGCCAGAGTGTCCTCTTCGGTCCCAGAATGCCCTGCACCGGCCCCGCTCGTCATTTCTGGGGCAGGCGCGTCATCCCTCCACAGCTTCTGGGCATGCCCAGAAGCTGTTTAGCAGGGAATGACGCGCCTGCGCCGGAACGGACAAGCGGGGCCGATGCAGGCGCATTGATTCCTGGGAGCGATGACGTTCAGCTCCCAGGAGTCAATGCAAGCAGGAAGTGACGGCGCGGGCCACGGCCGCAGAGGGAGGAAGTGGAAGAAAGATAAGTAGATTTTCTTCAATATCAAGGTAACAAAAAAAAAAAAAAAAAAAATCAAGACTATCCATTTCTTTTTCAGGTGACCTAGAGCAAGCTGATGGCCCAAAGTATTTTTTGAGGCCCGAACTCCGCTTTAAAGCGGAGTTCCACCCTAAAATTAAACTTACCTCCATCTTCATGCCCGGGGTCACCTGAAAAACAAATGGATAATCGCAATTTTTTTTTTTTTTACTTACCTTATTTTAGAAGAAAATATACTCACCTTACTTCCTCTTCCTCCCCTCGGCGGCCACGGCGATTCGTCACTTCCTGGCTTGCAATGATTCCTGGGAGCTGAACGTCATCACTCCCAGGAATCAATGCGCCTGCACCGGCCCCGACATCAGTTCCGGTGCAGGCGCCGTCATACCTTGCTAAACAGCTTCTGGGCATGCCCAGAAGCTGTGCAGGGATGACGCTGCGGCACCGGAAGTGACGGCGGGGCCGGTGCAGTGCATCGTGGGACCGAAGAAGACGGAAGAGGACGCAGAAGAGGATCGCGCTGGCTTCAAGCTGCCCACACCTGAGATGGCAGCGCTGGAGAATACATTTTCAAGGTAAGTATTTCTCCTAAAAGGTAAGTGCAACCCGGGACAGATCAGAAGCTATCCATTGTGGAATGTGCTAGCCCTGACTGTCCCGGGGGTATTTTTATGAAAAAAAGCTTTCCCAGGATGGAACTCCACTTTAAGGTGACAGTTCGGTACTAGCGGCACCTGGATTTATATTACCTTGCTGTAGTAGCGCAAGGATCAATCTAACGTTGTGAACCAGCGTTTAGGCTGCATTCACTCCTCCGTATTTCAGAAAAAAAAAACACGCAAAAAATGTGTATTGTGCTCGCAGCGCCATTATTTCCTAATGATATTGCAAACACGGGCAGTGATTGCATGCCAAAATACACATTGCAAGGAAAAAAAAAAAAAGCTGCTGGAGTTACGTTGGCGTATTTGTTGCGCACAGATCAGCGCGTTCCAAGTGAAAAATACAAATCGCGACATGCTGCGCAAATGTGAATGGGGCCTTATGGTGTAAAACTATTTCTAGTCAGACCGGTCTGTGAACAATGCCTGTGCTAGGGGCCTCCTTGTACAACTTACCATTATATCCCAGTTCTCCTGTCTGCAGTATAACCCATTCCCACACCTTCTAATCCCTACACTGTGCCAGGGCACCAAGAGAATGTCTTACCTCAAGGAACCTCGCCTCTTGCAAATGACAGGCGCTACCCACGTCAACCCAAGTCTGGTTGTCACCCTAATTTACTTCCTGATACTACCTGTGACTTTCCCTTCCCCTACCAACATGGCCGCCTGCTCCAGCCCAGCGAAGAAGCGGAGCTTCCGCCAGTACTACAGGGACAATCCAATAGGCGCGCTCAGGGGACGTCTCGTCATTTCCGGTTCGGATCAGCTGTGGTTTCCTCACGCCGTCATGACGTCATCGACGTCAGTCCCAGAGAGGAAGCAGAGATACAACATTAGTACACTACGGGGATTATCCAACATGGCCGCGGAGGCTTCAGTCGCGCGCAGCTATCGCAGTAAGGCTCCTCTATGCCATTTACAAACATGGCGCCGATTGCCCCGCCCCGGTGTTCTTGCAGTGACGTCTTTTCCGCCTCCGGAGTGGGCTTTGGTGAGCTGATTGGGGTTTGCAGGTAATTATAATGGGGTGAATGAAATCCCTTTAAGAGTAGGGGAGGGTATGTGAGGTGCCTGTGGTGATGGACAGTGTAGAGGTAGGTGTGTACAGGGTGCAAGGCCTGAGCTACCTCCTTCTCACATTCATCTATACTAGCTGTCAGCTGAGGCTGTGCACATAGCCCGGCCATAACTAGTCATGTGAGCACGGTGACAAATGGCTTAAAGCTGCACAAATGTTCTGTTCTGGATGCAATGGGGAAGAGAGAACATTTCTGTCTGTGACTACACTGAAGAGATTCTCCCTACTTCCTGTTCTCATGACACCTGTATGAGAATTGAGCACAGCGGTTGTCACTTGGACATTCATTAAGGGCATGCTTGGTTGTAGCTGGCAGTAGGCTGCACAGCACTGTTTACTTTTTTCTTTTTAAAACTTTATTTGCAGTGTCTCAAAGTGATGCTTCATTCATAACTCCTGCATAGCAGTGTGGTGACATGCAGTGCCGCCCAGTGCGCTGCGGTTCAATGCTGTGTGTCTGCCTTTTACCTCCTGGCACAGCCAGCCATAGACGGATTGAAATCCGGCCGCTTCAGCAGGAACTGGATGGATTTCAATCCATCTATGGGCACCCTGGTTGTACTATAGTTGATCTGTTGATCGATCGATCTCAGGACAACCAGCCTGTCAGTTTTTTTTCTTTCTACGTTCGCTGCTGTAGCCACCAGCGATCGTTGTGTTCTGATGGCGGGGAAACCATTTATCCTCTGAACACAATGGCTCCATGGGAGGGATTCCCCCAGCTATCCTCTGAACAGAATGGCTCCACGGGAGGGATTCCCCCAACTATCCTCTGAACACAATGGCTCCACGGGAGGGATTCCCCCAGCTATCCTCTGAACACAATGGCTCCATGGGAGGGATTCCCCCAACTATCCTCTGAACACAATGGCTCCACGGGAGGGATTCCCCCAGCTATCCTCTGAACACAATGGCTCCATGGGAGGGATTCCCCCAACTATCCTCTGAACACAATGGCTCCATGGGAGGGATTCCCCCAGCTATCCTCTGAACACAATGGCTCCATGGGAGGGATTCCCCCAGCTATCCTCTGAACACAATGGCTCCATGGGAGGGGTTCCCCCAACTATCCTCTGAACAGAATGGCTCCACGGGAGGGATTCCCCCAGCTATCCTCTGAACAGAATGGCTCCATGGGAGGGATTCCCCCAGCTATCCTCTGAACACAATGGCCCCACGGGAGGGATTCCCCCAGCTATCCTCTGAACAGATTGGCTCCATGGGAGGGATTCCCCCAGCTATCCTCTGAACAGACTGGCTCCACGGGAGGGATTCCCCCAGCTATACTCTGAACACAATGGCTCCATGGGAGGGATTCCCCCAGCTATCCTCTGAACACAATGGCTCCATGGGAGGGATTCCCCCAGCTATCCTCTGAACAGATTGGCTCCATGGGAGGGATTCCCCCAGCTATCCTCTGAACAGACTGGCTCCACGGGAGGGATTCCCCCAGCTATACTCTGAACACAATGGCTCCATGGGAGGGGTTCCCCCAGCTATCCTCTGAACACAATGGCTCCACGGGAGGGATTCCCCCAGCTATCCTCTGAACACAATGGCTCCATGGGAGGGATTCCCCCAGCTATCCTCTGAACACAATGGCTCCATGGGAGGGATTCCCCCAGCTATCCTCTGAACACAATGGCTCCATGGGAGGGATTCCCCCAGCTATCCTCTGAACACAGTTGCTCCATGGGAGGGATTCCCCCAGCTATCCTCTGAACAGAATGGCTCCATGGGAGGGATTCCCCCAGCTATCCTCTGAACCCAATGGCTCCATGGGAGGGATTCCCCCAGCTATCCTCTGAACCAGGGGCGTAACTACAGGGGTTGCAGGGGTTGCAATCGCTACCAGGCCCCATGCTCCAGGGGGCCCGGTAGCAAACCAGTGGGTGAACTTCCAGGATCGCAAAGGTCACACTTGCGACCGGACCCTGGCATTGCACCACTCTGGGGAGGCCCCAAGATTGCAGGAAGGGGGCCCACAAGATTGCAGGAAGGGGGCCCACTGCAGAACCTGTGAAAGAATCCTGCTGCGGGACCGTAATAAAAGGCCATGCAACGAGTGTAAAGAGCCCCAGGATTAGTGGGAAGAGCCCTGGGCTTGAAGGTTAGGGCCCCGGCCAGGGGTCTGGGGGGCCCTTCATGGTTTCTTGCATCAGGGCCCTGAAGGTTCTAGTTACGCCTCTGCTCTGAACACAATGGCTCCATGGGAGGGATTCCCCCAGCTATACTCCGAACCCAATGGATCCATTGGAGGGATTCCCCCAGCTATCCTCTGAACATAAAGGCTCCATTGGAGGGGTTCCCCCAGCTAACCTCTGAACACAATGGCTCCATGGGAGGGGTTCCCCCAGCTATCCTCTGAACACAATGGCTCCATGGGAGGGATTCCCCCAGCTATACTCTGAACACAATGGCTCCATGGGAGGGGTTCCCCCAGCTCTCCTCTGAACACAATGGCTCCATTGGAGGGGTTCCCCCAGCTAACCTCTGAACACAATGGCTCCATGGGAGGGGTTCCCCCAGCTATCCTCTGAACACAATGGCTCCATTGGAGGGGTTCCCCCAGCTATCCTCTGAACACAATGGCTCCATTGGAGGGGTTCCCCCAGCTATCCTCTGAACACAATGGCTCCATGGGAGTGATTCCCCCAGCTATCCTCTGAACACAATAGCTCCATGGGAGGGATTCCCCCAGCTATCCTCTGAACACAATAGCTCCATGGGAGGGATTCCCCCAGCTATCCTCTGAACACAATGGCTCCATTGGAGGGGTTCCCCCAGCTATCCTCTGAACACAATGGCTCCATTGGAGGGGTTCCCCCAGCTATCCTCTGAACACAATGGCTCCATGGGAGGGATTCCCCCAGCTATCCTCTGAACACAATGGCTCCATGGGAGGGATTCCCCCAGCTATCCTATGAACACAATGGCTCCATGGGAGGGATTCCCCCAGCTATCCTCTGAACACAATGGCTCCATTGGAGGGGTTCCCCCAGCTATCCTCTGAACACAATGGCTCCATTGGAGGGGTTCCCCCAGCTATCCTCTGAACACAATGGCTCCATGGGAGGGATTCCCCCAGCTATCCTCTGAACACAATGGCTCCACGGGAGGGATTCCCCCAGCTATCCTCTGAACACAATGGCTCCACGGGAGGGATTCCCCCAGCTATCCTCTGAACAGAATGGCTCCACGGGAGGGATTCCCCCAGCTATCCTCTGAACAGAATGGCTCCACGGGAGGGATTCCCCCAGCTATCCTCTGAACAGAATGGCTCCACGGGAGGGATTCCCCCAGCTATCCTCTGAACAGAATGGCTCCACGGGAGGGATTCCCCCAGCTATCCTCTGAACACAATGGCTCCACGGGAGGGATTCCCCCAGCTATCCTCTGAACACAATGGCTCCACGGGAGGGATTCCCCCAGCTATCCTCTGAACACAATGGCTCCACGGGAGGGATTCCCCCAGCTATCCTCTGAACACAATGGCTCCATGGGAGGGATTCCCCCAGCTATCCTCTGAACACAATGGCTCCATGGGAGGGATTCCCCCAGCTATCCTCTGAACACAATGGCTCCATGGGAGGGATTCCCCTTGCTACACTGACTGTGTTGATTGGGGAATCAAGCAGTTTTTTCTCCTTCAGCCCGTGGTTACAGGAAATAAAATTGCATAATGTATGGGCAGTCTTCGGCAGACCATAGACTATGCATTTGTTTTCCTGTAACCACGTTCTGAAGCAAAGAAAACTGCTTGATTCCCCCATAAACACAGTCAGTGTAGCTGGGGGAATCCCTCCCGTGGAGCCATTGTGTTCTCCTGGTGGGGGGAGCCATCCCTGCGGGATCATTTCTAGAGCCCATAGCCGCTGGCAATAATCGCATGCTAGAAATCCAACATGCTAGTTGTACCCAAGTTTATCGATGGGGTACAATTAGTCTGCCCATGCAAGGTTTTTTGAATCTCAGCTGGTCCCTGCTGAACCTCCGAAATTCGAACTGTCTATGGCCAGCCTTACACTGTGAACATGCATGTGGGTTTCCTCTTTACCCCAGCAGTGATCCAGGGTGTAAAGTCGCAGGTCCCTGCACTGCATGATAACCAGCTCTGCCAGTTCCCTGTCGGTGCTCTGTCTGCTACAGCCACTTTTTCAGGCTCACTGTCTCCTCTTATTGAGTATTGAGTGACCCCTAATGGTGTAACTCCTGCACACAGGTGCTGGAATTGAAGAAGTTTGAGCTATATATATATATATATAATTAGTGATCAACCGATATTGTTTTTTTACTGCCGATACCGAAATTTTGGTCATCAGGTATCGGTATCGGCCGATATCTGCCGATATTTTCGGACATTAATTTTTTTTTAATGTCTTCAGGTACTGTGGTGGACGGATCTGGGGGTCTAAAAGACCCCAAACCCCTCCGCTGCACCTAAAAGCATTCAAAATGCCAAGTTTGGCTGTTTTGAATGCTGTACGTTTTTGAATTCGGCGCCGCCAGTACCTGGAAGTGATGTCATGACATCACATCCGGGTACGCGGCGGCGCCAAATTCAAAGGAATGGAGACCCGGGTCAGACGGTAGTGAAGGTAGGATTCCCGGGTCTCCCGGTGGGACGAGAGACCCGGGCGAGCTGCGGAAGGTTGTCATTACAAGACAGCCGACCGTCGGCTATGGACACCGGTACCGGGGTGATGCCTCTAGCTGCAGGCATCACTTCAGTACAAGCACTTTCCTGAAATATCAGCAATATCGCTAACCTCAGGGGCCGATTCCGATATATCGGGGGAAAGTCCATATAGGCCCTCTATATATCGGCTTTGCAGATAATCGGTCGATCTCTAATATATATATTTTCTTTCATAGTTACCGCTATCCCATTTTGGCTTTAAGCCTGAGAACTGAGCAATCACAGGACTGCTGATTGGTCTGCTCTGAGCAGAGAGCAGTGACCGTCAATCCTCGCTCTCTGTTCTGCTCTCCCAGCGCTCAACTGGGCTGGAGAGGAGGTGGGAGCAGCTGGCCCAGGCCAGCGTCTTTAGGGAAGGGGAGGGAACACCGCCAACGAATGGTCCATAGCTAGTAAGCCCATGGGTGACGTTACCATGCATGAACTCCAGCAGTTGTTGAGCGTGTTCTTCTCTCCTTTGTAGCCAGTGCTGACTGACACAGGGGCGATCACATGACTGGACCATAGCGGCTTTAAAATGGAGATCTTTCTTCCACGGGTTATTATAGGTGTTAGGATGGTGGTGGGAGCAATTTTAAAGTGGCTCTTCAGTCATTTTTTTTATCTTTCCATCTATTAAATTCTTTGCTCTTGTTGTTTTGACTTTGGGTAGTAAAACCTTTTTTTTTTTCCTGCCAGTAAATACCTTGTATATCTCACTTCCTCTTTCTTGTCTGGTCATTAGCCTAGGCCAGTGATGGCGAACCTTGGCACCCAAGATGTTTTGGAACTACATTGCCCATGATGCTCATGCGCTCTACTGTGTAGCTGAGCATCATAGGAAATGTAGTTTGAAAACATCTGGTGTGCCAAGGTTTGCCATCACTGGTAGGCTAATCACATTATGCACAGCTCACTCTTGTGAGAGTTTTCCAATAAGGGAGGGAGGGATGAGTCATAGGGAAGCTAAGGAGAGCTGCGGAGCTGGATGAGTGCAGAGATTCATGTGTATTCATCCAGAGAGGAGAAATGTGCAGGGAAGCAGTGATGTGAGTGTGTCTGTCTGTAAATAAATGTGTGTGTGTGTGTGTGTGTGTGTGTGTGTAAATCCAGGAAGTGAACAGGCAGCAGCTTCAGCTGCCCACAGTTAAAATGGCTGCAGCCAGACTTGGTGGAGGGAGATTTCTGCAGCATATTTGGCAAGTATAGAATCACGGTATGTATAAAATAATATGCAAAGTGGTTGGAGGGAAGCTTCAGAATGGCCAAGATGTTTTTAATACAAATTATGTGAGCAGACTGCAGTTTCTCTTTAAGATTATTTAACTAGCCTGAAATTGCTTTTTTTAAACCTAACTTTGTGGCTAAGCTTTACCAAATGTAATTCCTGTCCAGTGGAATGGCAGCCGGTGGGGCTGAAGCTGGCCAGAGACTGTTAGATTTCTCCCATTCAGTCCTTCAGGCTGATTAACCACTTTACCACCGGAGGATTTTGCTGTCTTACGTCTGGGCCACTTTTTGCGATTCGGCACTGTGCGAATTTAACTGACAATTGCGCGGTCATGCAACGCCGTACCCAAACAAAATTTACGTCCTTTTTTTCCCACAAACAGAGCTTTCTTTTGCTGGTGTTTGATCACCTGTGCGATTTTTACTTTTTGCGCTATAAACAAAAAAAAGAGCGAAAATTTTGAAAAAATAACAATATTTTTCACTTTTTTTACATGAAATTCCCCCCAAAAAAATGTAAAAATCAAAATTTTTTATAATTTTTGGCCAATTTGTTTTCTGCTACACGTTTTTGGTAAAAAAAAAATTGCAATAAGTGGTTTGCGCAAAAGTTATTGCGTTTACTAACTAAGGGAAAGATTTCTGTAATTTTTGGTGTTTTTTTTTTTTTTTTTTTGCGAGACTTCGACATTGCGGCGGACAGATCGGACCCCTTATGCCCCATACACACGTGCAGATTATCTGCAGACTTTTGTCTGCAGACTTACCAAAACCATATAATATGAGGTCAAACCTAAACACTTTCAATTTGTATGCAATCCGGCAGGCCCTTGCACTACATAGAAAAGGTAAGTCTGCAGACAAAAGTCTGCAGATAATCTGCACGTGTGTATGGGGCATGACTGACATTTTTGACACTTTTGGGGGTACCAGTGACATTACTGCAGTAATTAGTGCTATACATATGCACTGTTACTGTAAAAATGGCAGGGAAGGGGTTAATTTTATTGGAGAGGGAGGGGTTAATGTATGCCTGGTGCTTACTGACGTGTGTGGGGGGAGGTGACTGAGTGACACAAGGACAGATCGCAGGTTCACCGATGCTGAACCCTGCAATCTGACCCTGCCTGTCACTTAGGAGATCCGCCCGCTTTGTTTACACAAGCGGGCGGATCTCCACACTCGATTCCCCGACGATCGCCGCTGCTCCTCCCCTGGCCCGACTCCCGCTGTGACTGAACACAGCGGTAGTGAGCTTCCGGCGGTGCCCACAAGGGGAGGAGTCCAGCGACGTAGGTCTACGTCGCTGGACGATAACGAGCCACATTGCCGCAGTAGCAGTAATGTGAGCGGTCGTTATGTGGTTAAAGCTGGCCATAGATGTAGGATGCAACCAAGGGTAGCAGGAAAGAAAATCGATCAATTTCCCCCATCAATACGGACAGTGTTGATGAGGGAATCCCTCCAGCGGCGTTATTGTGTTCTCCCAGCGGAGGGGCATGGGGAGCCATTCCTGCCGGCTGAACACACAGCTATTATTGCTAGCGGCTATTGCAGCTGGAAATAATCGTATGAAAAATCCGACATTCTGGTTGTACTCAAGGTGAACAATGGATTGACTTAGGTACAATCAGCCTGCCCATACATGGTTTGGGTCTTGGCCAGTCCCTGCTGAACCGAACGAGATTCAAACCACCTATGGCTGTCAAATCTGTCAATTTCCCCCATCCAACTATGCTAAACCGCGTGGATGGATGAATCTCCACTGCCAGCTATTTAGTATTCTGACCCACAGCTGTCAGAATGCCTGAACAGTGGCTGCATCTGACTGTCGAAATCTTCTGGGAAGGATGGGTGATGCTGGAAGCTTCAATACTAGTGTAAGTACATCAAAGGGGTGTCACCCTCCTGGCTGATCTGTCACAATGATTGCAAAACTGGTTGGATAGAATTACAAAATCCCTGGCAGATATTATGACTGTTCACATGTGTATTTAAATCATGTACTTTGTTTAAAGTGGTTATAAACCCTTACGTATACCTATAGAAGTTTCTGGCCTTCGATGATACACAGAGATGAAACAAATCCTCCTACAGAAGTTGTACCTGTTTATTTGAACTCTTCTCTTGATCAGTTCAAATTAGAGATCGACCGATTATCGGCAACACCAATATATCTGGGGCCAATATGCACTTTCCCCGATGTATCAGAATCGGCCCCTGAGGTTACCGATATTTAGGGAAAGTGCATGTCCTGGGGTGATGCCTGCAGCTAGAGGCATCACCCAGGTACCGGTGTTAATAGCCGACGGTCGGCTGTCTTGTAATGACAACCGATGCGGCTGAGAAGCCGCTCGGCTGTCATTATAAGGAGCAGGAGGTGACGCCCGCCCCCTCCCGCGGCTCACCCGGGTCTCCCATCCAACCAGGAGACCCTGGCATCCTAACTCCACCGCCACAGCCGAAGAGAAGACCCGGTGTAGCATGAAAATGTGGCCGGTATCCCTGCCGCAAGTGCCCATGTGCCGGTGTCCATGTAAAAAACCCGGAAGTGAAGTCATGACATCACTTCCGGGTAGTGGCACCGAATTAAAAAAACTGACAGCATTCAAAACAGCCAAACTTGAATGCTTTTCAGTGCCGAGGAGGGGTTTGGGGTCTTTCAGACCCCCTAGATCCCTCCACAAGGAGTACCTTTAGAAAAAAAAAAAATTATCGGCTGATATAAGATGACCAAAATATCGGCATCGGCATTAAAAAAAAAACTATATCGGTCGATCTCTAGTTCAAATATATAGGGGGCGGAGAGCTGTAGTTGCATTGGTGAGGATAGGTCTGAAAGCGCGTTGGAGTGAAGGGACGGGACATACCCCCTTCACACAACACTCAGAAACAGAGCTGAGACTGTGGTTGTCAATCAGCTGGAGGTCCCTCCCCTCCCGTCACCTTTTTTCTCTTGGTGTCAGAAGTGACACTTACACATAGCAGAGGAACGAAGCAGCAGACAGAAATGACACTTAGTGCTCTTAATACAAGCACACACTATAGAGCCGTGATAGCGAATCTTGGCACCCCAGATCTTTTGGACCTACATTTCCCATGATGCTCTACTAGACTGCAGAGTGCATGAGCATCATGGGAAATGTAGTTCCAAAACATTTGGGGTGCCAAGGTTCACCATGACTGCTATAGAGGGATATGCTTTGTTCATAATTCATGTCTAAGGTTTACAACTGCTTTTAGGCGCCTTTCGCAACCCATGGAAAACAATGAGTACCGTTCATATCTATGCGAATTCAAAGTAGTTTGTGCACTACTTTGGTCCAACTTTCATGTGACTTGAGGACCATAAACGTTGATGTTAATGCAGAAAAGAGTAACTAAAAACCGGTAGAGAACAATTCCTCCTCAGTGGGTGACCCTCTGAGGAGAATTCATCCCACTTTACCTTACGGCTATGTTTGAAGTCGGGAGCCTTAGGCAACCACTGTAAATAATTGAGTAAACAGAAAAAGCAGGGGAGAGGGGTGTCGAAGACGTTGATGTTAACCCTCAAAAGTCACATGAAAGTCGCACCGGAATGATTTACATGCAACAGTTGTGCAACCGTTGTCCATTATCAGTGGTCAAAGCCAAAGTTGCATCCAAGTCGTACCCATCCTAAGTTGCGCAGGAGTGAATGGAACCTTACTGTGTGAAAGTCAATTTTTTTTTAAGTTGTCATTTTACCCAATGATTTTAGATGAGTATGTGTTATATAAAGTACCACTGGACCATATTTATCCACATACCTAAAATATTTTTTGTTCTGGAAAAAAAGAATTGCTGTGGTCGTATAAAATGTTAGACTAACAGAGACTGGTCTGTGTGTGTCCCTAGGGGCGTGATTCTTACTGTGATTGGCTGTGGCTTGAAGTGTAGGAACACTGATCAACGGTCCTACATTGTAGAACCGTGTGATCAGTGTTTCTACAAGAGGGAGAATGACAGGCGGCTTGTTTACATTAGCCGCCTGACTTTCTCCCTCTCCCCTGACGATCGCCGAGTGACCGGCGGACATCGGGTCCGCCGGTCACACGCGCGGGGGGGTCCGTGACCACGCGGGAGCGCGCCTGCTCCCCAGAGCCTCACGGGCTTGCGACGTAGACCTACGTCGCTCTGCCTGTGAGGGGCTGACTGCCGCAGTAAATATACTGTGAGCAGTCGGCAAGCGGTTAGACTGGAAATTTATAATTGCATAATGATCACCTGTTGCTTTTTTTTCTCCATACAGCTGGGATAGACCCCCCAAGCCACTGATCTGTCCCACTGGAGGCTCCAGGATGTCGGGCCCAGGCAGTAAACGGTCAGCGGGGGACACCTCCTCGGGTCCACCAGAAAAGAAGGCTGCAGTAGAGGATTCTGGGACCACAGTAGAGACCATAAAGCTTGGCGGTGTCTCCTCTACGGTAACTATATTTGTTTGTTCATGGTTTAGTATGCCAATAATTTCCACTTCCCTTTTGATGATAGCAAACTATTTATTGCAGTTACAGATGCATACTGTATATGGTTAGTACAAAGAGAGAGGATGTTACAATAATGAACGTTGTAAAAAATTGATTGGTAGGAAGACAATCAATTAAAAGAATGTTGGGACTTTAAATGAAGCACTGTCCACTAGGGAAAAAATGCTTCCATCCCTATTATTTGAGAAAAAAAAGGGGGGGGGGGGGGAATAACAATAATGAACGTACTTAAAATATCAGTTATACTTCATACAGACCAATAACAGCCCATCTGTGAACAAATATACCTTGGGTAAGAAGCACAACACAAGTGTAAGTCTACCCTAATACTAAAATCTCTGCATCTACAGACATCCTCGATCTAACACTAACTATCTAGCCCTGTAAAGAAGAAATCCATATACATAGCTTTTTTGAGGCCGATCCGACCCGGTCTCCAGCGGCAGGAGCTCTGCAGAGGACACGGCTGACCACGTCTGTGAAATGAATGGGAAGTGATGTCACCTATAGACTAACTATGGGGCTTCTGTTGTCCGCTGTATCATAGTTACAAAGGTTGAAAAAAGACACAAGTCCATCTGGCTCAACCAATAAAAAACAGTAAAGAAAACCCAACCATGCAATCCCATATACACAATCCTATACCCGCTGTTGATCCAGAGGAAGGCAAAAAAAAAAACCCCAGCAAAGCATGATCCAATTTACTACAGCAGGGGAAAAAATTCCTTCCTGATCCCCCGAGAGGCAATCAGATATTCCCTGGATCAACTTTACCTATAAATATTAGTACTCACTTATATTATGTACACCCAGGAAAGAATCCAGGCCTTTTTTTAAAGAAATCAAGTGAGCAAGCAAGAACCACCTCTGGAGGGAGTCTATTCCACATTTTCACAGCTCTTACGGTGAAGAAACCTTTCTGTATTTGGAGATGAAATCTGTTTTCCTCTAGATGTAAAGACGTGTCCTCTGTGTTGACCTTAAAGTGAACAACTCAACACCAATTTCACTATATGGACCCCTTATGTATATATCCATGTTGATCATATCCCCCCTTAATCTCCTCTTCTCGAGAGAATAAATTCAGTTCCTCTAATCTTTCCTCATAGCTGAGCTCCTCCATGCCTCTTATGAGTTTGGTTGCCCTTCTCTGCACTTTCTCCAATTCCCTGATATCCTTTTTGAGAACTGGTGCCCAAAACTGAACTGCATATTCCAGATGAGGTCTTACTAATGATTTGTACAGGGGCAAAATGACATCACTCTCTCTGGAGTCCATGCCTCTGTATCCTCTGCACCCGCCTCCAAAGCAAAGCTGCAGATGACAGCTCATTGTAGGATCGGGTCAGATCGATCGGCTAAAAAAAAAAAAGCTATCTATAATGATTTCTTCTTTACAGGGCTAGATCAGTTAGTGTTAGATCGTGGATGTCTGTAGATGCATGGATTTTAGTGTTAGGGTGGACTTCTACTTTAAGATTTTACAAAACATATACTGTATAATCTCAAAGAGTGAATTTTACTTTGCAGTTATAGCAGCTGGAACTCCAAACAGGATTGATACAACCAGCGATAGGAAAAAATTAACCGAGAAAATAAAATAACCTAAGAAAGTACTTGTCTATGTAGTCACACACAGCCCAACACCAAGGACCATCACTGTTTTCCTCCTATTATGGATGGGGTGCAGAACAAGTAGCTTAATACTGATGAAGTAGAGGAAATGAGTGTGAGTTGGGCATCAGATCTATCCCATATAGAAATGGTAGGGACAGCTACTCTGGAGCATTGCAGGCGAGGCCCTCGGCTAATAATCTGTCCCAAACTTTATGGAACTTGGCAAGACAGCCTCTATGAATGTATAGACATTTCTTATACTGGAATTTAGCATCGATGCCATCCATCCAGCATACTGTTGTTGAGGGTAATGCAGACATTCATTAATATCTTATACTGGAATTTAGCATTGATTTCATCCATCCAGCGTACGGTTGTTGAGGGTAATACAGACCATTCATTTCTCATACTGGAATTTAGCATTGATGCCATCCATCCAGTGTACGGTTGTTGAGGGTAACTCAGACATGCATTGTTTGGCTATCACCTTTCAAGCAATTTAATACTTCTTGAAGGAGGATAGAATCACTCGTTTAGCTCTAGATTTCCCACTATACCTAAAGCTCACCACACAGATTAAAATTGGATTGTACAATCTTCTTCAGATCTACCAACAGGTATGTAGTTACAAGGGCCTGCCTGAATGGATACAGATTGATTGGATAATCTAGGTAGGTCCTCGTATAACATAGTTTTGGTAGATCTAAAGTTGAGTGTACAGAGATTGTATGGTGAGCCTAATTGCGGACACGGCCTGACTTGTCGGACAGTCCCTTAGCATATGCCAGAGGGTACCTATGGATCGCTGACATTTTAGGCATAGAGAACAAGTGGGCTCATATTTAGATAGAACATACTGTACCCAATGCCAGTATTACTATGAAGGATGTATATATGTGTAAATTAATCAAACATTTTGGTAGAGATTACTTTTGTGAGCCTCCTGCGCTTCCTCCCACTTCTCAACTGGACCCAGTTCCCTTTTCCAGGTTGATTTCTTGGAGTATGCAAGAGCCTTTGGGGTGATCAACAAGGGTCAAATTTGGGGAAATAGTTCTGTGAGGAGGTAGTACTGACAATAGGAATCGCTGGGTGATCAGGAAGGTCACCCAGGTTTGACTCAAATTGGGGGTTGACCTCCTGCCTTACATAAAAGCAACAAAATGTATAGTTGTTGGAAAAATTTCAACTGTCCCTCATTTATAATGTGACAAAGATAAGTAATCCCAGGATCAGGATTCCATCGGAATTCAGCAAGATTTTCAATGTGCCAGAGGTGTGTAATTATTATCAACTTGGTGAATGCCAAATCCTATACCATAATAGCTTGCTTTAGGACAGTGATGCGAACCCTGGCACCCCAGATGTTTTGGAACTACATTTCCCATGATGCTCATGCGTGCTAGGGCTGCAACTAACGATTATTTTGTCTGTCGACTAATCTAGCGATTATTTTTATTTTATTTATTTTTTGCTTAATTGAGTGTTTTTTTTGATTAGCTAATTAATCCTTTGAATAACAAAAAGTACAGACCCCTCAGTAAGCCCCCTCCCAGTACAGACCCCTCAGTAAGCCCTCCCACCTAGTACAGACCCCTCAGTAGGCCCCCTCCCAGTACAGACCCCTCAGTAAGCCCCCCCCTCCTAGTACAGACCCCTCAGTAGGCCCCCTCCTAGTACAGACCCCTCAGTAAGCCCCCCCCTTCCAGCACAGTCCCCTCAGTAAGCCCCCCCCTTCCAGCACAGTCCCCTCAGTAAGCCCCCTCCCCTTCCAGTACAGACCCCTCCCACCTAGTACAGACCCCTCAGTAAGCCCTCCCACCTAGTACAGACCCCTCAGTAAGCCCCCCCCTTCCAGTACAGACCCCTCAGTAAGCCCCCACCTTCCAGTACAGAGCCCCTCCCACCTAGTACAGACCCCTCAGTAAGCCCTCCCACCTAGTACAGACCACTTAGTAAGCCCCCCTCCCAGTGCAGACCAGGGGGCGTGGGACGTGACGCGTCAACGCCTTTCACGCACGCCGACGTAATCGATTACGTTGACGCATCGTTGCAGCACTAGTGCATGCTACTGCATAGTTGAGCATCATGGGAAATGTAGTTCCAAAACATCTGGGGTGCCAGGGTTCGCCATCACTGCCTTAGGAGATAGGTATGCTTTTTAAGAGAGGTTGGGATATTTATGGCACCCCCAATAAGAGTCTATAAATGAAAAATCAAAACCTTGCACACAGGGACCACATCACGTGTGTTGCCATGATGTGGGGGCATTCCCTGCAGCATTTTCCTGAGAGTTCAGGATTCGCCTGATTCCTGTTCTACCCTCACCCTGTTTACATTTTACCAGATTAGTGTTTGAAAGTTAGATTGGATATTGCAGACCCTGATTTTAGTCTCAGAAGACATCTCTGCAGAGAAGGGAAGAGAGAGAAGGTAATCTACGCCTTGTCACGTTTTAATCTTTTTGGCCATTTTTCTGTTACCTTGCATTATCTCCAAGTTACAGCCAGCAATCCTTCAACCTAAACGTCCAGGCCTGCTATTGTGAGCATTAGAGAGTGTGATGTAAGACGGGTCATCGCATGTTTATTTTTCAAATTTTCTACTCTTAAGCTTTACCACTTTCTTGCTTCCCTTTATTCTCCTCCGTGTACCTAACACCTTGCACTTACAACCTGACATGGTGCTAATGAGAATGACTGACTGACTGACTGACTGACTGACTGACTGACTGGTGGGAGGGGGGGGGGGGGCAGTGACTGGTGGGAGGGGGGGGGGGATGCCAGTGATTGGTGGGAGGGGCGGGGGAAGGCCAGTGATTGGTGGGAGGGGAGGGGGGAAGGCCAGTGACTGGTGGGAGGGGGGGGGGGGAAGGCCAGTGACTGGTGGGAGGGGAGGGGGGAAGGCCAGTGACTGGTGGGAGGGGGGGGGGGGAAGGCCAGTGACTGGTGGGAGGGGGGGGGGGAAGGCCAGTGACTGGTGGGAGGGGGGGGGGGAAGGCCAGTGACTGGTGGGAGGGGGGGGGGAAGGCCAGTGACTGGTGGGAGGGGGGGGGAAGGCCAGTGACTGGTGGGAGGGGGGGGGGGAAGGCCAGTGCCCATTTCATTATCCAGCTACGCCTTCTTTCACAGAATGACAAGTGTCCTCTATATGTCACATTGTTGTCTTCCTCAGGAGGAGCAGGACCTACGTACCCTGCAGGTGAAGAATAAGAAGTTGGCTGGCATGCTGGACCAGAGGCAGGCCATAGAGGATGAACTTCGAGACCGCATTGAGACCCTGGAGAAGCGGCAGGCCACAGACGATGCGTCACTTCTTATTATCAATCGTTACTGGAGCCAGGTCTGTGTCTTTTTTTATGTTCAAAATAATTCACAATCCTTGAATTGACAACATAGTGAACTTGTAAGTCACTTTTACATGTTTACTGTTACATATTGTATTAATGAGATCCTGCTGCTAAATGAAATAGTTATATTTACTTTAATTATAAAAAAAAAATTATAATAAAAAAAAAAAAAAAAAAAATATATATATATATATATATATATATATATATATATATATATATATATATAATCACACACATATATGTGGCCTCCATCGAGTGGGTCTTTTCCCTGAGGAAGTACATATGTTTGTGCTGAGAGGGCACTGCTCTCCGTGGTTCTAGCACAGAGACCGGGTTCTCGGGTCTTGTGCTAACAGTTGGGAACCAGGAGGGATAGTTCTTGATTACCTGATCACTGTGATAGCCTCTGATTGGCTAGCACTGTGATTAGTTACAGTACAACCCTCCCCTGTATTTTTTATTTTTTTTTTCTGCTCTGAATAGAGACAAACATTGTATCTTTTTTCCCTGCCAAAGAAAAATAATGTAAACAAGGTGTAAAAAATAAAAAGGGCTTGCAGATGTAAACACTACCATTTTTTTGGTGGGGGAACATCAGATCAATTTTTTTTTTTTTAAAAGAGAAGGAAATTTGTTTCTATTTTAAAAAAACAAATATAGTGATTTAATTCTAACTAGTGGAATGCCTTAAACTAAAACACTCAAATACTTCTGCACTGATGGAACTGGCATCATATGATCCATTAAATATCAGTCCCAATAGACTCAAGCTATATTACTGTATTGCAGGGTAAGCATACAGGATCATCAGTACCAATACACACTTGTGTACTTTTTTCTGAACATGTAAAACTATCTATGAATGTTTGTGTGTTATTTACAGTGTATTTTGTATTCATTAGAAGGCTGTTTTTCTAAGCAGATAGCGTCCCCTGAGGAAGGCCAATTACAGGGCGAAACTTGTCGGGATCTACAAAAAATGCTGCTAGGAACATAAGGACCATATTATATGGGTTATACCTGTAGATGTTTTATGTGAACATAATATTTTAGCTCTTTGTTAATATTGAATTTTAATGAAATAAGATCCTCTAGTTCAGCTTTGTGTCGCACCTATAAAGTCCCATACAAATTTGTTGCTGTTTTACACTACATTTAAATAACTCAATAGTTAAGCAAGTGATATAGTTATTTTCATCAGAATAGGTTTTTGATTATCCTTAATCTGAGTTTTATGTAATCCCAGAGTCAGATTTAGCAGATTGGGCAGATCAACCTCCCTGCATGGGAGACTGCAGTTAGAGCTCCTCAGAGGTGTGTGTTGTTTCCCTTTTAAAATAATCATTGGCATTAATATCAAAAGGATCATCATCATTATTTTTTGACCACCCAATTTTTCTCAATATTGGTTGGTCCTCAGTCCTGTTGGTATTGACTTTGGTAGATGGTTGTGGTTGGGAAATAAGATGCAAGTATCCCTCTACAAGAATGTAGAATAAATGTATGAAACGTAGTTGACTGGCATCTATACAAAATTGGTGTGTGTGATATATATGTATATATATATATATATATATATATATATATATAAATATAATTTTTTTTTTTTTTTTTGATAGACTGCCTCCAGTTTGGTCTCTACTGTCAAAGCTGTATAGCTCATGTATGTTCTTTGTGCTCTTTCAGTTTGATGAGAATATTCGTATCCTCTTGGGACGTTACGACTTGGACCAGGACCTGGGGGAATTTCTCTCCGAACGCAAAGCTTTAATTATTCCAGAACCAGAACCAGACTCTGACAGTAACTCGGAACGCAAGGACAGTGAGAGAGGTGATTGTTTACATCCTATATAAGCCTGCAGCTGCAGTCATAAGAAAAGTTCCTTTCTTTATCCTTCTTGAAGTGGAACTTTAGTTAGAAAATGAAGTCCTGCTAGATGACTTCAGGCTTTCCGCTTTTGCAGCTATAGCTATGTAAAACAATAAAAATAATTGCCTATACTTTTTAAAATCCAGTAATGCGGTTTCCCCCTGCACTGCACATGCTCAGTTGCTCTCCTTTTTTTAGGCACTGCTGAATTTGTAGAGGCCGATCTGCTGACAGTCTTAAAGTGGATGTAAACCCTTCTATTGCTTTTAGCCAAGGAAGTTGCTATCTTGGCTTCTATTTAAAGCGGAGTTCCACCCTGGAGTGCTCCCCCCCCATCTGGTGCCATATTTGGCACCTTTCTGTTTTTGACAGGTACCCTTCCCCACTTCCGAGAGACGGCGCCGCAGCGCCATCCCTCTAAAGTTTGGCCCCCCCTTCTCCTTCCCTCGCTGCCGAACCAATCCGAATGCGCAGCGGGCTTTGCACATGTGCAGTAGGGACCCGCCTGTGAAGCTGAAAGGCTTCACTGCCGGGTTCTCTTATCGGCAATGGCGGCAGCAGCACCCGACAGCTGATGGAAACATCGGCTGCGGTGCCAACATCGCTGGACTCCAGGACAGGTAAGTGTCCTAATATTAAAAGTCAGCAGCTACAGTGTGTGTAGCTGCTGACTTTTAATTTTTGGAGGGGGAGGCTGAAACACCGCTTTAATTTTCAACTGCAATGTTGCTGCACATGTGATCAGCTTTGTTGAAAGCACAACCATTTCCGGCATTTATTTTTTTTAAACTGTTAAATCGATGGGTTTACCACCGCTTTAAAGCTGAACTAAACCCTACTATCCTTTACAGCCAAGGAAGCTGCTTGTATTTGATCTGCAACTGCCACGGTGCTTGCACATTTATGATGTCAGCCGTCCTGTTTCCTGCATCGCGTCCTCCGGCCATCTGATTGGCCAAAGGTGCGATTTACATCACTACCGCTCATGCGTGCGGGAGCCGCCGTTCACGGCACAGGGCTCTGAAGGAACGGCACGGGTGGCCGTTCCTTCAGAGCGCATGCGCGAATGACGTCATCGGCTGCATGCACTGTAAATATCTCCTAAACAGTGCAAGTTTAGGAGATATTTATAGCACCTATAAGTAAGCCTTAATATAGGCTTACCTATAGGTAAAAGTCTTTTAAAGTGGGTTTACTACCGCTTTAAAGAGGAACGTCACTCTCCTATCATTTTTCTTTTGCTGGGCTGTCCTCCATTCTGATACTTATCCACCTGGTAGATCCAGCTTTATCCTGCTGCATTTCGCTTTTATGCTGCAGCTGTTACAGGTTCTGCACTGCCATCTTCCTCTGTGATGTCATCGTGAGGAGGCGGTCTCTTCCACGTTTAGGCAGCCGCCTCCCAATGATGAGTCACCAGGCCCACCCCGCTGCTCCTTTCATGAATGGGGCAGTGGATAGAATTCCCCTTTATTAAAGCGGAGTTCCAGCCTAACCGCACACTCACCTGTCCCACGGTCCAGCGATGCGCGGTCTTCTCCCTCTCTGCTCTGCGGCGCCGGCATCACTGATGTTGGCACCTGGCTGTGACAGTTTGCGGCTTCACAGCCGGGTACGCACTGCGCATGTGCGAGTTGCGCTATGCGTCGTGATTGGCTGGCAATCTTCTGGGACCTCTGACATGTCCCAGAAGATTGCAGGGAGGGAAGGAGAGAGGAGAACTTCCGCTCAGGGCGCCGCGGCGCTCCGAGCGGAAGTGGGTGCAGGTACCTGTCAAAACTAGATACCCGCTCCCCCCCCCCCCCGCAAAAAAAAATGACATGCCAAATGTGGCATGTCAGGCGGTTAGGACTATTTTAAGCGGAAGTTCCACTTTTGGGTGGAACTCCGCTTTAAACACTTTCCAGTCAAAGATCCGTTGTTATTAAAAAAAAAAAAAAAAAAAAGTTCCGAAAAGTCTATGAATTGATATCTCCACTATCTGTACTGACACGCCAACTGATGAGTTATCTTGCATTCGGTTTTTTCCCCTCATTGATATCCCATTTTATTCTTCATGGGGTCCAAGAATGACCTAAAGTAAATTTGGTTGCCATCAAAGTGGCACTTTGATATTTGGGTATTACGGATTTCTCACAAATCTTCTCTATGCTTGTCCTGTGCCACTTACCTCTTGTTCTTGGTTCCTTCTCTATGTAGGTGAAGGGCTTCCAGACCAGCCCCTCTCTTTCCTGGCTACTCTGGCCAGCAGCAGCAGCGAAGAGATCGAGTCTCAGCTGCAGGAACGCGTGGAGTCATCGCGCCGTGCCGTTGCCCGCATAGTGTCGGTGTATGACCGGCTGCACACACGGTTAGACCAGCTCTCCTCCAAACTGGACAGTCCAGGTAAGAATCTACACAGATAACTGCTGAAGCAAAAAACAATTGGAAATCGGCTGGCATTTTTTCCAGTGGGGGTTAGAAATTTAATAGGGGAAATCTGTACCATGTGGTTTTTCAGCCGGGTTTTTCTTTTTATTTGACATTTCCTTCCTTCCTTCCTTCCTTCATGCTTTCAGGGGGACAGGAAATGAGGGCGAAAAAAGAAGGGGGGAATTTTCTCACTTCCTGTCCCTGTTGGGGGCGTTTATCACTGGGCAGAAGGGGAAAAATTAAGAAAAACAAAAAAGTTGTCAGAATTTTAATCCTTCCTTTTACAGTTTTTTTTTTTGTCTGTATCTTGTCTTGCACACAGGTTGGAGAATACTCATCACTTCCTGTCCTGACAGGAGATGAGGGAAAATTCCCCCCAATACAAAAATATGTGTTGACATTGAAGCACCCTCCTAGACAGGTGCTAGGTAAAGCATTGTTTTGCTCCATCTGCTTATCAGGGGAGCCTGATCTGTTGTTCTATATGTGTCCAGGTGTGAGTCACTTGGTCTGAGGGAGTGTCCCCACTGTATCCTATAGGGGAGACTGTTGGACAGTGGAGGAAACCCAGCCAGTAACACACAGGCTTTTGTGGCAGTCCCAGTGGGAGGGCACCACCGCAGTGCATCCTGTGATTGACCATTAAGGCTGAGGGCACATGTGACAGGGCGTCTTTGGCGGGAAGCAGAGTCCCAGGAGGAGGGTGACGGCTGTCTCTCCTCCGATCTGCAAGGGAAAGTGGTCACAGGCAGTCGACCTGGTGAGTTTAGGAAATTATATAAACACATGAGTAGCGCTAGTTAACACAGGAACATTAAAGTCCATATAATGTACAATAATGCAGGTTGCAAGGGATGCAAATCAGTAGATTAGTAGATTCTTCACCCAGATGCTTGATGAGATAGAAACGTGACAGGCCCAGCCACCACACACTGACTCTTACCAACTGGCCAGAGATGAACAGCAGTAAGCAGATAAGGGACTGCTAAACCCCCTCCACAGGCACCAGGCAACCTAGGGACTTCGAAAAAAGCATAAAAATGTGCAGCGCTAAAACCAATAAAGTATAATTGAACAAATGACACATGTGAAATAAATTACTAAATGTCCAATCATATGAGCCAAATAGAAATCAATAAAAAGTCCATCTGGAATGAAAGTCCCAAGTGGATAATGTGATGAAAAAAATCCAACATAAGTGACGTGATCACAATGTGCAGCAAATCCCAACACCGATAAGGACTAATAGATTGCGCTCACCAGATAAGTTGGACCCAGATACCATATAGCAGGGGTCTTCAAACTATGGCCCTCCAGTTGTTGAGGAACTACAATTCTCATCATGCCTAGTCATGTCTGTGAATGTCAGAATTTTACAATGCCTCATGGGATGTGTAGTTCCCCAACAGCTGGAGGGCCGTAGTTTGAGGATCCCTGCCATATAGCATGTGGGTCATACAAGCTGTTGGAATATAGGGTGGATGTCCCAGATGGATGTAGAGACCTCAGAAGTGTCCATATGGATCAGCAGTAGGCATGGATGAACCAAATTCCAGCTCCTCTGCTTTCAAGAACTCCAGCTTCACACGTGCTGGAGAGTGACATCCACTGTATGTGATCACCTCCTCCAACCTCCAAACGTGATTATGGAAATCTCAAACAGACCCGATCCTCCTATGGTATCTTGGTTGATCATCAGCCTGGATCTCTTCTGAAGGAATCGTGGATTGTTGGCCTGGTGAGCCAGGTGTGGAGCTGAGCCATAAAGGTCCTGGAGAAACTGACAGTGGAGCTGAAGGCTGAGCTACCTGAGAAAAAGGGTGTCCGTGAGTACCAGGGGGCTTGCCAGGGGTCTGCCCAGTGAGGTCAGTGGACAGGTCAGCTCACAGTCAGTGAGAAAGGGGGTGCCAAGTAGAACCCTGAAGAGTAATCTACCAAATAGTTTGCTATTCAATACTTCACTTCAGTGGCAGGGTGAAGCAGTCGCCTTGCCGCATACAACATAGATAGAAGTCCTCAAGATTGTACATAGTTTGCTAAGTTGGAGTATCCCACTCATCCCTTCTCCCATCCAAGTTCTAATCAACTACAAAAAAACAAATCCCCTGGACTGTTTACTGACTGAGCCAAGTACTTAAAGTGTTAAGAAACTAGAAGTTGTTGCTGTGGGTAACCCAGGGGAATCCGCTTTAAGCAGATCCCATGGGAGTAGTGCTCTAACATAATAGTGTTGACATTTTAAGATGTAATACACACCAGGGAAATTTTTATGTTGTTGGCAGCTTGACAACAGCACTTGGGTATGGCCAGCCCGTGACATTGTCATTCCGCCCTTCTTATGAATGAGATGTTCTAAGGCTATGAACGTTTTTTTCTAGCTAGTACATAGATTGCTGCTCTTTAGGAGATATTATTAAAGATCAGTGCTGTGCCTCTCTTTCCAGGTGGGTGCAGGCAGAAAAAGCACTAGGTACTGATATTTTTATCCAATTGAAGGAAACCATTATAGAAAGAAACATGGAATACAATAAGACACGTGGCCACTCCCTAAAACTAGAGGAAAGGCGGTTTAACCTTGAAGTACGTAAGGGGTCACTTAGTTACATAGTAGGTGAGGTTGAATAAAGACAATAGTCCTTCCAGTTCAACCTGTGTAGGTGTGTGTGGCTGCAATCATCTCTCATACCCCTGAATGTTCTGATCCTTGAGATGTACGTCTAAGAGTCTTTTGAAAGCCACCATACTTCCCGCAGTTACCACCTCTTGTGGTAGAGAATTCCACAATCCTGTAACAGTAAAGAACCCCCTGCGTTGCCTAAAAAAACGCTTCTCCTCTAAGCGCATTGTATGCCCTCGAGTCCTCATGCAATCCCTTCGACTGAACAGCTTTTTTTCTAAGCTGAGATCCCCGTTGAGATATTTAAAAATTTGCTATCGTGTCCCCTCTCAGGCGTCTCTTCTCCAGGGAGAATAAATCAAGCGATTGCAGACGCTCTTCATAATTAAGGTCCTCCAATCCCCTAATTAGTTTAGTTGCCCTTCTCTGGACTCTCTCCAGCTCCAACACATCCCTCCTGAGGACTGGCGACCAGAACTGGACAGAATACTCCAGGTGCGGTCGGACCAGAGTTTTATAAAGTGGAAGGATTATAGACTTATCTCTGGAATACATCCCTTCACTGTAAGAGCGGTAAGGATGTGGAATTCTCTTCCACAAGCAGTGGTATCAGCAGGGAGCATTGATAGTTTCAAAAAACTATTAGATGGGCACCTTTAAAGATCACAACATACAGGGTATACAATGTACGGTTAACAGCAAACACACACCATAGGTTGAACTGGATGGACTGATGTCCTTTTTTTTCAACCTTACTAACTATGTAACTATGTAATTGAAACTACCAGTGCTGATTTCTCACAATATAAATTGTAAGTTCTTGGATCCCTTTTGGCTTCAAAGCTAAACTTCATTCAAACGTCTAAATATACAGATAAACTACATATCTGGGGGCTGTTTAACCTGACAAAGAATTGAATTTCTATCCCTCCAGTCCTGAATTGAATACAGCTTGTCACATAGCCCAGCCTGGTCTTGCAGGGCAGATACCTGAATTTTTCTCTGCTGGAGTTGGGTAACACAGGTTTTGCAAGCTCTTGTCCCTCACTAAGCTTGTGACTGGACAGTAAAAAGAGAAACCACAGACTGATGAGCTACATTTTTTTTTTTTATCACTCAGATATATATCTCCTTATCCACATGGCCCTTGGTGGCACATAAGAACTACAGCACAACGGATTATTGTGGTGTATTGTGCAAAGGCTGCAGGATGCTGATGCCAAATCTAATGCAGGTGTTTGCATGGTTTACAAAGATCATTTACATCAAGCCCTGGCTAAAGGTTACTACACACTGTCATTATTACACTCATACTAGGGTCCATTTGGGTGGAAGCCGTTTAACCCACCATAATATTTTTGCGTTGCGGTAGGAAGCCAAAGCATGAGACAAACACACACATTGTAAGAGGTAGTCTGGTGGGGATTGAACCCTTGGTAAGGCGGTTTTAATGCTTGAGTAATCTGTATTTCACTGGAGTAGTAGAATTGCTGGTTTTTTTATTTTTTTTCTATGGAGTAATGTTTTCTTCCATTATTTGCAGAGCCCATCTCAGATAGAAGAAGCTGTCAAGGAGATAAGCTCTCTGTTGTCTAACGAAAATGTGCGTTTGCAGGAAGTGTGCAGCCGCTTACAGGAGAAGCACCAAAATATGACTCAAGAGGTCAGCAGGGAAGTTTTGTTGTTGGAAAAAAAAACATATTATTGATATTTGTATTAAATTGAA